>NC_141770.1:28073847-28391347 GCF_051362555.1 Lingula anatina | reverse complement strand
ACCTGTATAGTGCTTACGGAAATATAAAACAACCAGTAAGACTAATGGAAATGCGTTTGTATACCATCTCTCTAACTCTGACCCAGGCAGTGAAGAAAAGCAATTTGTTATTTTGATATATATACACAGTACCTTTAAAATTGGGTCATCATTTTATCAAACACATGATGCATTTATAACTTACAGTGTGTCAAAATGATGATGGAAATGATTTGATAAGGCGGTTATTATATTGAGTAGTTTGATTCCTTAAAAAAAACAGTAGCATTGATTGTTAAAAAAGGCCGTTCAAACAGTCTGTTACTTGAAAGCTTTTTGCAAACTGTAAGCTTTCTTTTTTTCATATCCTTTCAATTTTGCTGCAACCACGACAGAAAACATAATCTTTCTTGCAAACTGCCCCTTATCTTATATGTAAATAAGTTTTTTTCTGCAAATTTCCTGCAAACACCTGTGTGTTTATAGAGCCCTACTGCTATGAACGATAATGGACGCCAGCAAGCCTAATGGAAAATGTGTTTGTTAACGAGCTTTCTAACTTTGTCCCAGGTAATGAAGCCAAACTGTCTGTTATTTTGTATGATGTACAAATTCCTTTTTTAAAATTAGATCATCATATTTTCAAAACTGTATTTGTTAATTAAACTAACAAAATGTTAAAGGCAAAAACTGGATATATTTTAGTTACACACAGTAGTTCGATACATTGAAATAGCAGGCTTCTTTTATGTAAAATGTTAATATAGATCATAAAACATTTAATAGAGCAAAATCCCCTACTCGTCAGGTGACCGTCTCAATGTGTATACATTATGTCAGCCCGGACTTGGCTTACGTGTACACGGAGAACCGAGAAAACTTGCTTGAAACATCATTATGGCTGATGCTCCAATTGTTCAGATGAAGTTGACAAATTATGCAATTGCATTCAACATTAAATACGTGATGACAAGGAACAAACTTACATGTAGGTGCAAAAATGCGCCAGCAGCACAACTAGCACAATCCATATATAGGTGAGATGTAGTCACGTGGCCTGCTAGCTTTTATTCAGGGCAGAAACCACCAAATAATTTCCCATTGACGACCATACTAAGAAATGCCTGCAATACTGCATGAACAAAATTACTCTGTGAAACATTTCCCATCCCCATGGACATAAGACACACTGACTAACTCCCAGTGGCAAAAAATATACTGTCATCAGACTTTCTTGCTTACCGGCATCACTTGAACATGTTCACCCCTCTGTTTGTAAACAAACCACTGCACCACTCACAGTCAGTAGCCCCCTCCGCCAGAGATCTCACGACTGCACCGCTCCTGAGCCTGGTCCTGAAAAAAAAAACAGCCAGTAGTATACATCCTAGCCTGCTAGTTGATACCAAAATTAACCCTAGCAACACACAAGAAATGCCAGGAAAAAATGGAAAAAAGCACTAATTTTCTCTCACTGAACTACATTCGTCTATAACAGGCGCTGATAGGCTGATTTAGTGGTTTCTGCCCTTCACCATGCAGTGTTAGGCAGACATTTTTGAACTTAAGAGACAGGAAGGTCCAGATTTTGAAAGTTATAGACAAGCAGAACTTATTAGTTGGAGACCTTAAGGGAGTCAATGGTAAGTTTATGTCTACACTTGGGTTACTAGATGTTAATGTTTTACTGAATTCATGTTATTAAGTTATTAGTAGTGCAGGGTTCCCAAGTTTAGTAATTGTTAGAAGGTAAATGGGTGTAAAATGTATCCGTGGCAAGTAAGTTAAAATGTGTTTAATCTCAATGTTATGTTTAAACCAAGAAGTAATATGCTAATCTATAACGTTGTATACGATTAATCTGGAAGAAAGACAAGTGTGTATTTTAAGTATTTGGTATTTATCAAGCTGCCAAAGGCTATATTATAGGAACAATTGAACTTAGTGCTGATGCAATAGTTATTGTGAATTGCAGTCATGTAGATATTATGCACAGGGAAAGGTTTAATGTACTCTATTTTTATGATAGTGTGGGTTCATGTATGTGTGCGTGCAGGCAAAACTCGCATTCGTATTTAGTTAAAGGATGTCTAAAATATCATGGTGCTATCTGCAGGCATGCAAAACCTTAGCTAATGGATTACTAGAGTGTGACAATAGAGAAGAAAGTATAATAAAGTTGTTTGATAAGATATTGTGAACATTTGAGATATACTACAGGTATTTTAACTGGTTTCTAATAGTTGTCATAAATTCATTTATTTATTTTGTTATTTGTTTCCTTTTAGTTTCACGGTTGTTTTCAACCCGCCATGGTTGATTGGATGTTAGAAAGCAAGAATAAAGTTTATTCCAACCCGTCAACATTCCCGTCTTGTTGCCTGTCTCGACAATACATTTGTAAATAACCGTATAAGATACTTACCAGCTTTCTGGAAAGTGTAACTAACATTTCTTGCAAATTTGTTGCAGTGTGAGCCTATGGTTTATACCACTGAAGCGAAGTACTTCACATAGTTTACTGGTGCCTTTAAATTCACCCGTCTCCTCCGTGACCACCGTAGCAATGGTGTTCATCACTTGCGTTGTGGTGAGTAAACCTATGCTGCACTTTTCTCCGGTGGTGCTATCGGTTAGGCAGGTTTTCAATGGGGTTTGCGTCTGGTGATTGGGGAGGCCAGTCCACCCTGTTGAATCCATGCTATGCTGGTTAAGCCACTCTGGGCTGGTCTGACACAGCAGAATTAAATCAAATAAGAGCTGGCACAATTTTAACTGCATTTAGCTAGTGTCACTAAAGATATAATTTGACGCGCTCGAAGCTGTTGAACAAAAGGATGGTTCGCTACGGGAGACTGTTTGTTTACATGAGTACTCTAAGGAGGCTTGCCTACCCAGGCGACCAGGGGATTAAGATACCCGCACGAAAATGCAGTAGTATCGAAGTAGCAAAGAAGCATTAACGCAGTAGTGGTGTGGAGCATATTTGCAGTAGAAATGCAGTATAGCCTACTGCAATTCTACTTCAAAAATTACATAGGGTTGTACAGAGGAGGAGCATTAATGCAGTAGATTAGCAGCATGATAGAAGCATGTTTCAAATATGCTAATTAGCTCCCACATCGAAGCAGATTTGAAGCATGTTTGCAGTATGATTGCAGTAGTCTACTGCGCTGGAGTATCTACTTCGTTTTTGTGCGGGTATTCACTATATATATTCCGTCAGCAATCGTTTAGCGACCCTATCATTATCACACTCCCTCTATTGTATTTTATGTCGTTGTAATCACCGTCTAATCTTCAAATGGCACACGGAGAAAATATACACAAACTTAATACTAGGACGATATGGGGCCACAGCCACGAGATGAGATAATGATCATACCCCTTACTCATGTAGAACGTTTTATGATATTAAGCAACTTGACAGCAAAAAGCGTCTATGTTTTTCCAGTGGTAGACACCTGAACAACCACAGTTATTTAGGCAGGAGTGACGTTAGAAGAACAACGATCACCGCAGTGGTCCGTCTTCAACGATTATGATGGTATATCAGATTTCCCGAGCGGACACCAGGCAGTCAACGACTTAACAATGAAATGGCAGAAGTGATGGGCACGTAAAGGTTTGGAGGAAAGTTGATGCGAAGCTTTTTTTCCAAATTATCTGCCACAGGTGGACAGGGCTCATCGAATAGCAGTTATGTTGTATCGTGTGTATTGGCTACCATTGGGTGGGTGAGTTGGTAGTGAACAATGCAACTGAAACCTTAAATATTCATTAGTTGCACAATTGTTAAAATTTAATGAAACAAATACTTCAAGAAGCTGAATAAAAGCGCAAGCATTGGGTACTGACGTGTTTATTTGCATTAGAGTGATATTTCTGGTTAGTGGATTGTATCACCTTGCCTCATACTTGCCCACTTCTTTACCCCGACTGTGGCCCAGAAGTGAAAAAATGTATTACGGGAAAAAATTAATGGTAATTATATTCCTCTATTGGATTTGGCGGCCATCTTGTGAAACCATGCATATCCATAATTTCAAAAGTTGCACACAACACGGTAACTATGACAGAAAAAAAAGTGTGTAATGAGCTCCACAGTATGTCTAAAAGTGAAATAATTGAATACACTGTAGGGAGAAGTGTTATTTTTCTAACTTTGTATTTATTAAAAATAAAGAGATGCATATAAACAGGTATTTAGTAGGGGTAAAGCAGTGATAAGAGGCAAGATTATACATGCCAGAGTGTTAATGTTCATGGTACATTTAACTCTGGATTAATCACGTTTAACATACAGGCATTTATGGTTTTGTAACTAAGATACTTTGAAAACTTCAAGGCAGTGCAAGAGGAAAAGAACGTGTTGCTATATTGTCCAGGTGGACCCTTATTATGATTTGGTAATATGTTCTTATGGCAAACACAAGACACCAGCATCTTCCGAGTGTGTACAGTAATGCGATCCCCATCCTCCGTGGGGACAGTCTTTTAGGGATCCTTCACTACCAGTACAAGCCACTTCGGCCACATGAATTGCTCCCCAACCTGGGCCAAACCTACCACTACCGACTGCAGTTGGGCCACCGTCGCTAAAAAAGCAATTATATTGTATTTAAGCTTCCAACATAAAACATGATTATCGAATACTATAGATATAGCAGGTTTCAGATAAGTTATTTTTAATAATAGAAGTTGTGTTCCTATGGGTTTAATTAAATGACTAGAAATCATTTGATTGAAGACAGTTCTAGAAATATCAGGTTTACTGATTGAACAGAGTGTTATGCTATAATCAAATATAAAGTCACTAACAGGTTTCAGGCATAATCTGGATGAGAAGCCACAATATACTAACAACATGTAACAATAAATCTTACCAACGGAGACTTCTACACCTCTCCCACTACACATTTACAAATAATGAACCGTAATCTGTGATTTTCTTTACCTTGATCTACATATTTAGGTACATCCCGTTGTACCATGAAAATCTGACCCCCCCCCCCAAAAAAAAAAAAAAAAAAAAAATTCAAAATGAAATTTACCGCCCAAAATAACTTGTATTAATGAATTTCACAATGGATTTTTTAGTACCCCCACCCTCCCCACAAAACTCCATAAATCTAACCCGCCCGGTGTAACAGTAATCCAAGTCCCCCAGGAACCGAGGTCCGACGGACCTCGGTTCCTGGTAATGGTTGTCCGTAGGACTAACATTACTTGGGAATAGTAGTCCTACAGGGACATAGGTTCCTGGCTCATAATTAGAGTAGGTAGGACTTGTATTACTGTCGGACTTTTATTCCTGTTACACCTATGACAGAAATGTAAGTCCGGCCATTTGAAAGTCCTATCCTTAAGCAATAATACGGTTAAATAACACAGCTATAGATGTATATGAAACCCTTCTGGTGAGTCATATATCAGACAAAAATAATGAGAGGTTTGCAATTTCAGCTCCTCTGTGTAGTGGTTAGCGTGCAAGTCAGTAAGGTAAGTATTCATGAATCGTTCTGTTACATCTGTGAGTTCGAGTCCTACCTTTGTTCGAGACCTCCCCCCATCTCCCCTTTAGTAAATGTAGCAAAATTTATAATGGTGCTTTTAATGTCTAATATGTGTTCGAATTCCGTGATCATTACATTTTTTTTAAGTTTCAGAGCACCAAAATAGCAAAGGGATATTACAGAACATTATATACATATATTGCAATCTTAATTTCTAAACTGTCTTGAATTGTCTTAATTCTCAGCCCATACTTTCCAAGAACAAATTTCCATTTGAGGTTATTTTTCAATTTCTGCGAGTGTAAACAGAAACATAAATCTAAGAACGGAGATCCCGCGTTTTGTGCAATGTGATTTATCTCTTAGGATAAGGTTTTGAAAAAGAGAGAGAGAGACAAAATAAGAATTTCGACGCAAAACACAAAAGGTACACCCCAGTAGAAAAGGACAAGAAATAATATACATATACCTCACAGGAGAAGAATAAGGGATGCCTTTAGATTGTACCTTATTTTGTTAAAAAATATCGGGAGGCGTTCGCCAAAAATATGCCTTAACACATGTAAAATGGTGCATTTACTAGATAAAAAAAAAAAATACACATAAAATAAATAAATTGTTTTTGTTACTTCATTAATATACATATAAACTGCCTGTCGGAAAATAAAAACATTGTAAAATATAAAGATGAAAAGTCATATAAATAAAATAAAGCAAACGTCTATTATATCTTTAAAACTTGTTTGTCTCTATTTATATTTATTCATGTCATTTATCGGTGTTAACTATATAGGACATGCGTTACTAAAATGTCAAGAACGCACGTCCCATTAGGACGCATTACTACACGTAGAACTTACATTACTTGTGAGCCTTTGTCCTACGGACATTGAATCCTAGAAACGTATGCCCTAGGACTTCCATTCCTAGTAATGCATGCCCTAGGAGTGGCATTCCCAGGACTTACGGGCAGACTTGCGTTACCAGGACGTGCGCTCCTGCCACAGCGGTCTTCAAGAATTATCAACTTTCGTCAAAAAATTCATCACCAAACGTTCAAATACTTACAAAATATACATCACAATTCAAATTACATATGAAAAATAATGGTCTGTTGATTCCATATAAGCTAGGACCTTTTCTTCATTGGAGTCCAAATCCCATGGGTATGAGAATGAAGATTTTTTTTGTGATTTTGTAGATCGAGAACGAGGCCAAGGAGGAGACAGCGACCGTAAGAGCGCTCCTAGATTTTCTTACAAATTCAAACAATCGGTAAGAAATATTAAAGCTATGGATACATAAATGTGTGAATACTAACTGTCTCCTGCGAATGAAAGCTGCTTAGCTGACTTAATTTTTGTCATCAAGCTTTATTTTGACATTCAACATAACGTATACCATAACTATACAACTGACAATAGATCGTGATAAGTGCGCTTCAATACAGGTGCATCGGTGAGTACTGCTCACTGGATAACAATAGTTTCAAGTCAGCCTTATTGCCTCGAAAATACATCTCTCTCTCTCTCTCTCTCTCTCTCTCTCTCTCTCTCTCTCTCTATATATATATATATATATATATATATATATATATATTTTTTTTTTTTTTTTTTTATTTCTTCTGATTTACAAGACATAGCTGTAGCTGCTGGCATGGATTTTGCTTATAAATCAGACCACTCCCCAGTAAACATGGAGATTAATTTTATTCAAATTGAGAGAGGAAGGGGGGCGTGGAAATTCAACAACAGTCTGTTAGGCGATTGGAATTATGTAGACTTAATTAAAAAAAACATAAAAGAAGTGATAAAGCAGTAGAGGACAGACGATAATGAAAACGTGGAAATGGCAGAATTTAATATTGACGATTGTTTGCTATGGGGAACCTTAAAATTTAGTATTAGAGGTGAAACGATTAAGTACGCATCCTTTAAAAAGAGAGAAGCAGAAAAAGAAGAAAAAATGATAAGTGAAGAATTGAACAAATTATATGACTCTCTAAACAACAGGGATGATGAGACTATTCGGTTGGCAATTCAGGGAAAAGAAGATGAATTAAAAAGTATACGTGACAAAAAAATTGAGGGGATTATTTTAAGGGCAAAAGCAAAATGGAAAGTAGAAGGAGGAAAAAGTTCAAAATATTTTCTTAATTTAGAAAAAAGGAATTATTGTGAGAAATCGATATCTTAATTGAGGAGGAAGGACGGAAAAGAAATAACAAATATCCACGATATCTTAAAAGAACAAAAAAGCTACTATAGCGATTTATACCAATCAAAAGACACTCTAATGGATAACGTCCATAGTTATACCTTTTTCAATGACGAAAACCCGTTTATTAAAAAACTTCCAGAAGAAAAAAAAAAAGAAATCTCCTGGTTTAGATGGCTATACGGTAGAATTTTATAAATTCTTTTGGACTGATCTCAAAGAGCCTCTGCTTAGGTCATTGAATAAATCCTTTAAAGTACAGTCAATGTCTACATCTCAACTCCAAGGTATAATCAAGTGTATACCAAAGGAGGGAAAGGAGAAAGTATTCCTTAAGAATTGGCGTCCAATTACTTTGTTGAATGTTGATTACAAACTTGCTTCTGCTTGCATAGCAGCCAGAATCCAATTACACATTGACGATATCATCTCTTTTACACAGGCTGGATTTGTTAAAGGTCGCTATATAGGCGAATGTTCCAGAACTATTCAAGATATCATCCATAAAACAGAAAAATATGACATTTCAGGAATTTTACTAATGCTAGATTTCGAAAAAGCTTTTGATTCTGTAGAGTGGGCATATATTTTGCAGTGTCTTAATTTTTTTAATTTTAGTGAAGATATTCAAAACTGGTTCAAAACCCTTTACTCTAATGTTTCCACTGCAGTGGAAAATAATGGACATCTAACAGAATTCTTTAATGTCACTCGGGGTGTTAGACAGGGTGATCCTCTGTCCCCTTACATATCTATTATCTGCATAGAATTGCTCAGCGCGGCGGTCAAATTTGATCCAAACATAAAAGGGATCTTACTGAATAACTCAAAATACGTCATTACACAACACTCAGATGACTCCACGCTCCATCTAGCAGATGATAGAGAGTCATTGAATGCAGCTCTGGATATGCTAGAATTGTTCTCTCAATGTTCAGGATTGAAAATAAATTTTGAAAAAAGCCAGGCTGTTTGGATTGGAGTAAAGCGCTGCTGTGGTGAGGAGTATCAAACCTCTAAAAGTATATTTTGGAATCATAGTGGGAAATTTAAACTACTGGGTATTTGGTATAACCTAGCAAAGGAGGACATTTATGAAGAAAATTTTAGAGAAAATTACATTCCATCAAATTGTTGTTAAATGATTGGTCGTTCCGTCATATTTCACTCCTAGGTAAAGTAACTATTTTAAAATCCTTGGCACTCCCTACCATCATCCAAATATTAACTGTCCTTCCTATGCCTGCTGATCATTTCTTTAAAGAATTGGAGCGAGTCTTTTATCACTTTATCTGGAACAGTAAAATAGATAAAGTTAAGAGAAATGTTATGATTAATTCTTATGAAAACGGTGGATTAAAGGTCCCCGAGGTGAAATCTGTAAAGCTCTTAAATTGATATGGCTAAAGATATTGGTAAATCCACATAATTGTTCTTCGTGGAAAATTCTTTTGATGGATGAGATTGCAGAAATTGGGGGAGTTGACGTATTGCTACTTCCATTGAAGAGCCCACAGTCTATACGCAATATATTAATATACTAAACACTTTCTGGAAAGAGATTTTGGGAATATGGGCTTCTGTGCAAGAATTTTCTACTACTTCTCCGGATGATATCTTAGCACAACCTTTATGGGGAAATGATCATATTAAGATCAATAAAATGATAATCTTCTATAAACCTTGGTTTCGAAAAGGAGTGCTTTACGTTAATGACCTGATTGATAATACTGGCTCAGTAAAAAGTCTAGACGTTTTTTGTGATGAATATAATATAGATTGTAATTTCCTTGACTATCAAGGCGTCATCAGCGCTTTACCTTCTGTCTGGAAAACTGTTATAAGAGGGTATCAAAAGAACCTTGCAGCAATAACAAATAAAAATCTCGTATTATTAAAATCGAAAAACAAATTAACAAAACGTATTCACCCGATATGTCTTATTTCAGATAAGGAAGCAATACCTTTTAACATCTATGATAAGTGGAGGGAAAAGCTGAACATTGATTTTTCAAGTGAAAAGTGGAAGCTAGTTCATGCATTCCCCTTTCGAGAAACAAATGATCATAAACTTCTCACATTGCAATTTAGAATTTTACATAGAATTTATTTTACGCATTCGATGCTTTTTAAATATAATATGTTAGAACATGAGCGATGCACTTTCTGTAATGACCCAAAAGAAACTTTATTGCGTATTTTCTGGGACTGTACATATGTTCAAGCTATTTGGACTTGTCTCATTCAGAACCTACGTATACAGTACTCTGTTGAATTACAACAACAACCATGCCTGTTTATATTTGGAATCCTGGACGACAGCCCTCTCTTAGGTATTAATCTACTACTTCTCTATATAAAGAAATATTTCACTCTATGTAGACAGAATAAAATTACACCTCTTACATCCCTTCAAAATTCGAACGCCAAAACACAATAGTTTAGACGTAATAACACACAATACCTTGGGCGAGTGAACCCCATGACGCCTATTTCTGTGGTCCAGCGCGAGCGCGACAATCCGCTGTGACCAGGTGTAATTAACAGCAGGATACATCAGCCAGAAGGTGTCTATTGTTGGTTGCGGCGATAGGATTATAGCTTTAAGATGCTAGAACCCATGCTAACGCGTGCCACTCCCGTGGCCACCTATCCTTTTGTTCACTAGCTTGGCACGCGCAGCTGATCATGTTTTAACTAAGTGTTGCAAGAAAACTGCTAGTTTAATTTAGTATCAGTTATTTTATTCAATATGAAGTGTTCTGTGGTCAAAAATTGAATTCGATATACATGCATCAGCAACGTACATCAGCATGATCAACAAATCACCCCGTCTCAAAAAGTTTAAAGATGCTCCGTACACAAATTTCCATCATCGCTACCTGTGTAAAAATAGATAACTGTTTAGAAATAACAAAGAAAGAAACATTATTAAAACAATTTTTTCACATTACAAGCTGACGTCTTGCCTCAATTACTACATTAAGTTACATTTTATATAAAATAATAGAGCGAATCCGTAAAAGGATAATAATAGAAAGTCTTAATAAATAAATAAATAAATAAATAAATAAATAAATAAATAAATAAATAAATAAACAGGCCCGCAGCCAGGGGGAGTTCGGGAGGTTCGAAAGACCCCCCTTTTGCTGAAAAAAGGTCCACTCTGGGTAAAATTTGACATAATTACATGGGGATTTTCCGGTAAAAGGTCCACTTTGTAAGAAAGGGATTCCCCCCCCCCCCCCCCCCTTTGAAATTGCTGGCTACGGGCTTGATAAATAAATGAGTTATTTAAAGAATAAAGTAAATAATAAGATGACATTAAGAATCAAATAAAAAAGATAGATAGAAATTAGATGGTATAAATCATTAAATAAAATATAAATTATTTTAAATAATTTCATAAATGAATTTTGATTTAATAATTAAATGAATAAATCGCTGTAAAGTCTACCCATTATCAGGGCCACAGATAGATTTTCACTAGTTGCCAGTATAGACAGATATGTATCTGTTTATTTGATGGGACTTTTTTGCACGCGCGTTAGGGGAACGAGCATATAAACTAATTTCTTTTAAGATTAAAGTGAGTGTCCTATCATTTGAAAGCCAACAAAATATTTCATTCCACATTAGAGAAATTAGCCTCATAATTACATTTGTAAATTTATAACCGGGTGTATGTAACTCTTCGCTGTTCAGTAACAGTTATAAAGGAAAGTTAGATTTTGCTTGTATAAAACACACTTTTTATTCTGATAAAAATCGACTGCGCACGAAGCATAATGATATTAGGCTTTCGATGATGATTGTGCATGAAACATCAAGTCATTTCTCCTTTTCATAATAGTGCTGGGCACCCAGGTGTTGAATCTTTTACTCGACGTGCATCTCCTAATATTGTATAGGCATGATTTTAGGTTGTTCTGGAGCGATGACGATTGCGTTCAAAATGGGTTGTTTGCAGCATAAGTGATGTGAATAAACCTAGCTTACTAATTAACTTTTACCAAAGTAAAGCAGGGCTTTAGGTTTATCAGTCTAAGATTTATTCAATATGGGCAGTTAACTTGGACTAGTATTGTTTCATTAACTTTGCGAATGAAAGTCTCCGTCGTTAACGTAAATTTCCAATATGATTTTACATCACTTATCTCATTTAACAATCTTATTGTTTAGGTTTTGTTTAAGGTTGCATGAGAACAGATAATGATCGCGTTTAACAATAGATTGAGGGCTATAGTAAGTCCTTCCTCTTTGGGCGATGTCTAAGACTGTTAATTCAACGTACATAAACATGTAGTGTGACCACACTGTCAGCCATCCCCCTTGTTGCACGTTGCAAGCGATTTGTCTCATAACTATGACAAGGCGTTCTTTTTTCTCGTTGTTGTTTTAAAACGGACCACTTTGTTAAGGCTAATTGCTTAGCTCATTGTGCGTCATATGTACTTAGCTCTTTGCGCGTCATATGTAAACGCTAAGATATGAATGTTATACCGGGTAGTTGATTGTTTTGCCCGGCCGCCGCACTTATGCTTTCTTACTAGAGCGATCTAGAACAAGTCGCTAGTTTGCCCTGTTTGTAACTGTAGCAAATATGTTCGACATGCCGTTTCTGCACGACAGCCGGAGACACAGTAATTGTATAAGGCATGGTTTAAGCTTGTTCGAGAGATAATAACAGTCGCGCTTAACAAAAGATAGTAAGACCCCCTCCTCTTTAACTGATGTCTTACACTGTTAATATTGACTGCACTTTCATATATTATGTAATACACTGACAGACTTTCCCCTGTTGCACGTTGGCGTTGGATTGTACTTGTGCCTCTGTCAATGCACCTCATTTAGTTTAAATATTTTTACCGCATAAACCTTTGTGGTTTAGAGTTATAAGTTTAGTAGTAGGAATAGGATGGTTGGACAAAAAGCTTCTAGTCAACTGGCTTAGACCTAGGGTGTGATGCTGCTATCATCCGAGGAAACACCTACACAGAATCCTCTTCCTGAAATCCCCCTAGCTGAAACAAAAAATGCCCCTTGAACCGGTCCATTTTCACAGCGTCGAATCATGTTTGATATCATTGAGCGTCTTTAAACGAAAGCTTTTAAGTGACAAAAACAGAACCGTGTGGTGATTGTTTATTAAAGCGTAGGTTTATTCATCATGATCTATTTTGTAAACAATACATGCCTAAATTTTACTTGGATTGATCATCGTCACTGTTTGGCTACTCGCCTATAATGCGTGCTGAACGACAGACAACTTATAAATATTATCTGTGTTACTGTGTATTTGACCAAGTTAAAATAGAACGGTGTCGGTGATTTAATCCATCGAACATATTTATATTTCTTCTTTTAAAACCAGTGTTAGGTTAACATCAAGTCAAATTAAGTAAAGCTAAGTAAAGCCTGTTTCTAGTTCATCCACGCTATAAATACATGAAGGATAACAAGTCTCTGTAGCCAATTAACTTTCACAATGCCCTGTGCTTTAGAGTCCCATGTTATACAAGCAAATGAGTATGGCCTGAGAGAAATATAAATATGAGGCCGTGTATGAAGATGTTTCAAATAATAAGAATCAAGAATTTAAACATGTTAGGTACATGCACATCATTTAATAAGTCATTTCACAAAAATGGCATCTAATTTTTCAGATAAACCTCCACTTTTATCGATCTCAACGCCTTGTCTGATGTTTACATGTAGGCGTTATACTCCAATATTAATTGCGAACAATATCAACAGCGACTCGAGATCGTTGCCTGTCTTTCACACTTTTACACAAACCCATGAAGGGTTAATAAAAGGATTCGCGTTGCGACATCTATCTCTTTCTTTCGAACAAGCAAATTAAGGGCTGACCCGAAGTAAGCTTGAATAACTAATTTCTCTTTGACTGTACAAGGGTATATTGTAATTACTCCACTTGGTCGCCTCCATTGTCTTGTAACATTGACAAAGAATGTGTTTTCACACGCTAGTTTACATAACTCCTTTGCCTTGTGTCTTTATCAAGGTTATAATCAGTTTGAATAGGTTGTCTTGCCTCACTTAAAAAGGGAGTTGTTCTTCACACTGGTTTTTGCCTAACTTATGCTAACCTACTTTGTACAAATATGGTTTTAATAAATCGCCAAAATCATGACACTAGTGAACATTGTGTATTAAACGTTTTGATACGATTAAATAAATGTGCAAGAAGGATTACGGAATGAGTTACTATTTACCTCCCCCCACGCGCCCCCCCCCCCCCCCCCAAAAAAAAAAAAAAAAATGCTCTTTTGATTTCGAAATGAATTTGTTTTTAACGTAAAGAAGTCCAATACCCCTTTCACGACTCAGACATTGTACAGCATGTTGTAATCGATATTTAAAAAAGTTCATAACTTGGACCGGAGTTTGATATACAGTGTACTGTAGCTACAATGGCATTCCTCAAGTTGGGTCTGCTGGGGGAGGGGGCATTTAAATGATAAACGAAGAAGTCCACCTGTAAACAGCAGCGGTTTAAATGATCGCTATCTCGGTTCCTTTTTCTTTGACAGCATCATAGAAAATGTTAAGGGAGAAAGTCACACATACCCACGGCGTTGTTTTGTCTTCAGCATTTCCTCCTTCCTGCTTACTGCAATTATTATCGTCAATTAATTAAACCGAGAAAGCAATTAAATGATGACACATTGAATATAATCACTATGTGCATTTCGCTGAGTGTAAACAAGATCTAGCGAAACATTTTATTTCAAAACAAATTTATATGTGATTTTACCTCTGTCGTTTGTGTTATTTCAAACAAAACGATTTCCTGAAAGACCAACTTTAAAATGTATGTCTATTCAGCAAAATAATGTAATTTAATACAACTATGAGTAATGTATTTAAACTACGGCCGTATGTGCGATGGCCATGTGGGATTATAATTGCATACCTTGATGCAAAACAGTCTATCGTTTCTTCCACCGCGAGTCCCTTTAATTAATGTATTATATTACTCTTTACCCTTTTTATTTGACACTGTTTCTGTTTCTCTCCCCTTTTCCTTTCTTTTGTAAGAAGGAGGGCAAATAATTAAGCATTCAAAATATGCATCACCAATCTTCAGAAAAGAATGAGTGAATGAACCATTGGGCTGGCCCACAACGTCCGACACAGCAGAATAAATTAAATATCAGCTTTCACAGATTTAACTGCAGTTAGCTGTATAGCGTCACTATATACATAATCCGCTGCACGCGCGAATCTGTTGAACAAAAGGATAGTTCTCTATGGAAGACCTTTTGTTTACATAAGTACTCTAAGGGGGCGTGCCTAACCAGGCGACAAGAGGATTAGGCTAGTCACTATATTCCGTCAAATTCGTTTAGCGACCCTATCATTATCACACTCCCTCTATTGTATTTTCTGACGTTATAATTGTATCTAATCTTCTTACGTTAGATGGAATAAATGCACACATACATAATCTTATGACTGTATAATTGCAATAATGCACATTGTGAATTGACAAATTTGGTATATTAGCTTGATAAACAAACTTTAATCTGTATTCTCATAAACTTATTGAACAAGCAGGACCGACCTATCTCAGTGGGGATTCTTGCTAAGGTGCAGGCAATGTAATCAGCTTAATTGTCCGGCAAAGCAACATGAACAGCATCATTCGTCACAGAGTATTCCCGACCGTACCCAAGTACTTTAAGTTGCGACTGGGTGTGCAAGACAAACTGAACGAAATATAGCGAGAATACCAAAGACTTAGATCGTTCCAGCTGGTAAGATAGGGTTGTCGGAATGATCCCTTAAAATAAAAGATGTACTTACTTGTAACCAAGCATTCTGCAGACCACACGAGCATCGTTGTCATCCCAGTCGAAATCACATACAGTGCCCCATTCACCGTTGTAGAACACCTCAACTCTTCCCTCACCGGCATGAGAACCATCCATCAATCTCACTGCAACTGCAAGGAATTCCGGATAATGATCAGCAATTTTTTTTTTTTAATAGGGCTAACCGATTGCCCAATGCTAAAATCATTTAAACACCATTATGATACCACCATGGCAAAAATAAAGTAAATGCCATTTTGTAGCATGACTTAAATGTGTAAATGAAGAAAAATTGTTTGTTCACCCACCAGGTACTGCTGCGAAACATCTGACACCAGCATCATCAGAGTGATCACAGTCGTGTGACCTCCAACCGTTGTGTCCGCAATCTTGGACAGATGATTCCTCCCCAGAGCAGGCCACATTATCCATTAGAATGGAACCAGTACCTTGACCGAAATGAGCGAAGGAAAATGATACGGAATACTTGTTTCTGGAATTTGTAAGTCACGTCAAATTAGTTGACATTAGGATGTTTTTTTTTTTTTTTTTAGAAATGGATAACATTGTTTATGTTTAAAATGAGTAGCAAAAGAAACATAAAATAAACGATGTGCTTACTCGTAACCAAGCATTCTGCAGACCACACGGGCATCGTTGTAATCCCAGCCATCATCACAGACAGTGCCCCATTCGCCATTATGGAAGACCTCAACTGTTCCCTCACTGGCACGAGCGCCACCAACTAATCTCACTGCAACTACAAGGAATTAAGGATGACGATCAGCAAAGTTTTTTTTCATTAGAACTAATTGTTTGTTTAACACATTGTTTTTTACAAACTGGGCGATTTTGACTTTCATTTTGAAATTGACGCTAGCAAAATGTGGAAACATATTTTTTTATGCGGACTTAATTATATTATATTATATTATATTATATTATATTATATTATATTATATTATATTATATTATATTATATTAACCTTTTCGAGTATATTCAAGGTGTTTACAAGCACAAAAGACTCGGGACCATGGCAAAAATAATTTAAATAGCACTATGTAGCAAGACTAAAATACTGTTCTGTTCACCCACCAGGTGTTGTTGTTGTGCGACATCTGACACTAGCATCCTCAAGGTGATTGCAGCCGTGTGACCTCCAACCGTTGTGATTGCAATCTTTGATAGAAGTCTCACTGCCATTGCATGCAACGTTATCTATAAGAATGGAACCAGTACCTTCGCCGAAATGAGTGCCGTAATAAGAAACAGATCCGCTTGGGCTGGAATGTGTAAGCCACAACAAATTAGTTGACATAACCAGATTTAAAAAATAATGAATAACACTTTTACGATTAAAATGAGTGGCAAAAGAAACATAAAATAAACGATGTGCTTACTTGTAACCAAGCATTCTGCAGACCACACGGGCATCGTTGTCATCCCAGTCGTCATCACAGACAGTGCCCCATTCACCATTATGGAAGACCTCAACTCTGCCCTCACCAGCACGAGAACCACCCACCAATCTCACTTCAACTGCAAGGAATTGCGTATAACGATCAGCTGAGTTTTATATAAGCACTAACCATTTCTCAAAACTCCCCATTCCTTGACAGTTTACGCTGATAATTTCTACCATTTCAAGTTGTTAGCTCTATTAATATTCCATATGACGGGTGTACTGCAAAATCGTCTAGCGAGGTCTCCCTCGTCCTCTCTCGGCACGGTCTGACAGGCTGTGAGCGCATTGTTGACCCGTGGCATGAATCACATATGGCAGAGTAGTACCAGTTTCACGTGTCGTCCTGTGGTGCATGCCGGGGGGCGGGGGGGGGGGGGGGGGGGGTTAAACTCATGATCGTCAATGAATAATTTATCCACCACCAAAACATCCTTCTTTCCATCCCTTTTTGCTGCTCTCAAATGGGGCATCAAAAGCTTTCTCTTTTCATTGATCTCCTTCGAAAAGTGTTCGTTTACTCCAAACTACATTTGTTAAGTGTGTGTCCAAGAGAAAACCAAACCAAATGAAGAAAATGCGGCAAGGTGGGGATGTATTTGGTGTGTTAGAACCTTTATACAGGGGTATGAACAATATCTGAGGCTGCAATATTTCCTGAAACAAATCCCTACTTGCAGAGATATGGCAATTTGGGGGGTTTATCAACCAAAAATTCATCTGAAAAACTGGGTTTTATTGATTGGCCTTACAGTCTAAACAGGTGTCACTAAATGATTTAGTTTGGTGATATATTATAACCTAAAGCACTCTCTTTGTTTCCATGGTAACAAACCAAACGTTTTTCTCAGGTCTACGAACCACATGCTTTGAACACCCCCTGCTATTTTTGACAATATTTTCATCTTCACAGGTCTTTGGGGTAAAGCGTGCTCAAGACTAACAGATAAACCATTAATCTATTTATACATGAAATCAAAACTTACTGCTGTTCTACAACTTGCCCGTTGTAACAGATAGAACATGACCTAATTTCTTAATTTTTCATATTATATCCGGACACATATATCGGTGCACTCAACTTCAGCTATCTCTTTCAAGTCAACAAATGGTCTAAAACACTGTAAGTCGATCTTTTTATTTTCATTTAACCTATTCTATTTTTTTTCTGGTTAAAACAAGCATCTAACACATTTTAAAATTATGTGAAACTAATTTACTAACGTCAGAAGAACACAACGTTATTATCCATCATGGCGGAAATCGCAGACTGTTTCTTTGCAAATCTTCCTCAAGGAAGCCGTATATCATGTGGTTTATACTCTGCCTACAGATAAGAAAAAACATGTACTGTATTGAAAAATTGCAAAAGAAATATCAACAGTCATCTTTTTCGCGTTTACGTGAAGCAAAACAGCGTGAGTTACGAAAGCAAACTGATTCTTGTCAGATATTTTTGTCTCCGCTGACCGCAGTTGGACATTTTCAAGTATCTTTGGGAGAATGAATGGGTTACACCATGTGACCAGCACAGAGATATGGGCTTGGTTTGTGCTGGTAACCATCCACACAGGAAAAAACGAACCTGTAACGAAGTTTGTCCTGGGATTAACTTGCAGATATCGGTGGAGACAAAAAGCCATTTGAATATACTGGTGCCACTTGTTTCAGTTAAGCAACGGGTGTGTTTGTATTTGAATACACGCCTAAAGCCAGAAAAAAGTTCACTCAGGAAGATGATCTAGGTGCATTTTTCATTGTAAACGGTCTTTTTTTTTTGTTTAAAGAAAAATACCCCCTTTCAAATAATGAAATTGCAGCCTAAGGACCTGTGATAATTTTATCTTTTAAGCTATATTTGTGTGTGGGTATTTGTGTAGGTTTAAGGGTATTTGGGTAAAATAAATTTAAGGGTAACAATTGAAATTAGATTAAAGCTAGGGCTGGTCTTGGCAAAATTGTCAGGCTCACCATAATTTATATTCGAAACCATGGTTTACTTATAAAACATGGATAAATGGGATAATACATTATGTTTCATCAATGTATCATTAACTTTGAGATAAGTGTTTTCATGTGTCTATTATAGTAAGCTATATTTATATTTCAGGCATATTTGAGAAGTATTATTTGACAAACAGTGATCTGATGGTCAGCAAAAGAGTCCAAAGCCTTGCAGAAACTGAAAATGTCACTGACCAAACAACTAGTGTGGAAATGACGGATGTTGTAGAAAGGCATGTATGTAAATGAAAGCCATATAAGCAATATAACAAATGCTGAGGAGATGCATGAGGCTATAGTTTCTGCAGATGGAGTGAAGGGGTCACCCTGAGCTTCAGAGCTAACTTGACACTAACCTCTTCACTGTAGCCTATCTTCATCGTGTCAAGTAACCTCTGACGAAAATAGTTTGACCTAGTTTATATAAGCCAATCAAATCCATGTTTCAAAATTTTTCACCAAAGTTTGGTGAAAACGCTGATTGGTTGACCGTCAATCGGCAATCCTCGGCTGATTCCGCAAGCTCCATACTAACAACAAAGTTATTGTCGAGTGCGGAGACATCCGAGTAGTTCCGAGTGTATTACCGTACACAAAGAAAGCAAGGCGAGTGACTACGAAAAAGAACGTGTTAAGTTATCTCTTGATTCTTTGCAAAATATGAGTAGGGGCCTAAATCGGAATTGAAACCATAGGGTCTAGCAGTTTGAGGCCCTGCATCATTATCTACTGAGAGACGATGTTATTTACGTGCTGCCCACAGGTTACGGCAAGTCCCTGATATTCAGCCTTATCTTTGATTGGTCCGGATTTGAACAAAGCGCGCTTTGACTCGTTCGCGTTCATTGGCTAGATCGTTTAATGAGTCATTGAGTGCGGGCTTTTAAATTTGATTGGCGGGCGGCGGAGGCAATCGAATCTGGTCAGAGGTTACTTGACACGATGAAGATAGGCTACAGTGAAAAGGTTAGTGTCAAGTTAGCTCTGAAGCTCAGGGTGGAAGGGGTACTCTTTTGCTGCCATTTTTCTATATCCAGCTAGACAGACATCTTCCAAACCTGCGTGGACTGGAGTGTCCAATTACAACAATTTGGCTTTCTTGATTCCTACAACATGAGAAAAGGTGTCTCTTTTCCTTGAGCAGTTTTAATATGAGTGATACTGATGTTAAAGTTAATTTGGGTTTTTCTGAGGCCACTGTGCCTACTGGGACTATACCGAGCAAGATCACAAACACGGATTATTTTCTTGTTCAGAGAAGTCTTCCCTGAAATCTTTTGCTACCAAGAGTAATAGACAGGTCTGACTAAAAAAAACGTCAAGCACATCAGCTGTGAGAGAACACCACCCTCTTGAAATTGAATATCTCACTGAGTTACACAATGGATGAGCTTTAAAGTCATCTAAACCTTTGAAACTATATTCAAATAAGGTAAAGGAGTTTTACTGAAAGGGTTAAGGGCACAAGAAACAGGCCAGCAGAACCTAGCATTTGTGAGCATGAAGATGAAAACGAAATGTCAGTAAGGAGGTTACAGACTATTCAGGAAGGACAAACGGCAGTTATTTTTGAATGTATAAAAACTTAAATGTTATGAGCTGTGATGTTTGATATAAAACTGCAAAGATGTTTCATTACACCAGGATATATTTTGCGGTTGTGTTAGTTTTGCTTTTTGAAAAAAAAAACTTATCTTGTCTTGCTACATTATGATATAGTTTGTAAAGATCACAACTAATGTTGCACTGCTTTGCATGTATTGCTGTGTTATAATTTTGTGATTTTTCTTTTTCTTTTTTTTTTTTTTTTTTTTTTTGGTAATTATTCATCTGAGACAACAATAAACTAATTTGAATAAATTTTAGTTAACGTATGCTTATAAATTGTCACCAAAAAGTGGTGTGGATGTTGAAAATATTTTTGAAAATTAAAAAGATCTGTTCTGGCTTTGCTCTCATAAATACTATGGCATATCCTGATCTGCTATATGATATATATTGCACCAAAAAGAAATTCGTTATCAAACTATGTATTTGTATTCACCAGATTGATGATATTTAAAAAGAATATTAAAATGATCATGTAAACTCTCAAGTTAAATGCCAGTGCCTATTCAAAGTAATAGAATTTAAGATTTATTTCCTCTTAACTTTTTGTCCATACAAATTAAAAAGTCCATATATGTCAATTTACAAAAATGAAGCCCAGTGACCTTGACCTATGACCCAATGACCTGATATTCATTAATACACATCCATTTCCATCAGCACTATTAATTTAGTAACATCATTGTTTTAATAAATTAATCAAACCCATTGTCTACATATACTTGAATGAATCCACCACGATTTTTTGCCTTAAAATGACCAAATTTGAGGGCATTTTTCAGTACCTGTTTTAATATAGCACTAATTTTTGAAACTTAATTAGGAGTGATCCATAGCTGCCTAAAATATTCATGCAGTTTTATAGCTGTAAACCATGTGAAGATGGAGATATATGCAATTAAAGATGGTATCGTCAAAATTGGACTTTGGGGGGAGGGGTGTTATAAATGGGCGTAACTCGCCCAAGCGGGGTCTTATCTGAATTCTACATATGTCTGTGGCAAGCTAAAGAATTGTTTTCAATGCTTGTAAGGTCTAATATTTTTTAGTTTTTCTCCATCCTTCTTTAATTTACACAAAATATATCATTGTTTTTCCAAGGTAAAAGTGGAGTCTCAAAGAGGTTACATAAGCCATGACCTATAATAGGCTATAATTATTTTAAGAAAGTATATTTTTGGGATTCCTTCCTTACTCATGAATGACTTCCTCCATACAACAAATATGGTTAAAATCAGCTGACCCCCACCTTGCCACCCTGGGCTTGTTCTCTCGTGGACAAGCTCTTAAATTGCACGGCGCGGCTTTCCTCACCATCTCACGATCTCGAAAAGATGATAATTTAGCCATTATTGGTCGATGTTCACCAATTATTCTCTGTTCTAACCTGTGCTTCGATCAAAGTTTATGCCCTCGTCAAAACGCATCTCTTTTTTGAAGAAATTCTGTAATAAATCATCCGGTAATTCGTGCTTCCTCCTTAATTCCGGTGAAAATTAAATAGTCCCGCATCGACCTCACCTGTAACATCACGTCATATTCACTTTGTCAGATCTGAGTTGTACATTTTCTTTTTTCAGCTCTACTTCATTCTTCTGTATCTCTTTTAAAGCTGTTTTTGTATCATCATTATTCAAGTCATTCTCGTCCAATTTGTCACACGCAAATTTCACACTTCTCTCTAGTTCATTTACGTGTTGTCTTAGATCTGCATCTTCAGTTGTGACCTTATTAATCCATAATTCAAAAACGTTAAGTTTACTTTCAAAAAAAAAATAATAATAAATAAATAAATAAATAATAATAATAATAATAATAATAATAATAATAATAATAATAATAATAATAATTGTAAAGGACACCCCTACTGACACCCCTACTGTTTAATGTAGTCCACTCACCCCTATTAATAATAGACACTGCCACCAAGCATGAGCAGTTGATTACACAGAAAGCTTAGATGCAAGCAGTTGCATTTTATGCAGACATCCAATGAGTTAGAAATTTGTCATACAAAAGAGGACAAAAAATTGTAAGTTTCATTTACTTTACTTTAATACAACTGCCATTGTTACTATCAAATTCATATTAGGTTCAAATTTAGTTTTAGGTAAATATATTGTGGTATTTACAAGTCTCAGTAAAATTTGGGTGTGGACTCGTGGATAATTTCAAAAGAAGTGTCATTTTTCTTTATTATTTAATGTATTCACTTTATTAATATTTATTTATCTGTTTGTTTCTTTACAAGTATATATAATGTGCTCTAGGGTTTTTGTCAGTTATTTAAGCATTTTTTATTTTATTATTTTTTACAGATTTGAACCATACACACATAAGTATCGTCACACAAGTTTGTGCAAAGAGACAATAAATCAACCGTATGAGTACAAATACAGTCTTCTCTTTTGTATTGAAGTGTCACCCGTCACATTTCAAGTTCAAATAATTTTTTTTTACTGCGTCACCTAACTGTATATTCAAGTCAAGCCAGCAAAGAAGTCAGTCTACGTCACACCTTTACGTCACTCCAGTATGTCGACAAAGAAGACAAAGGAATCAACCCCAAAACCTGAAAGTGAGTCCAAACACCCTGTGAGAGACAGCAGTGCTGCAGAGCAAATAAATGAACTGGAGAAAGCCATAGCCCGTAGTCATGTTAGTAGCAGAAAACCCAAAGTATCAGTCAGCAGTGAGAAGGCCAGGTTAGCAGCAAGAAGAAAACGAGGAGATGGAAATTAAGTTAAAGCGGGAATTGGAAGATTTGCAGATGAGACAGAGGAAGGCAAGTTTACGTTTAGAGGCAGACATTTCTATCACAGCAGCAGAAGAGGAAGCATTAGAGCAAAAGGCACCAGGCAGTTTACTCTCTGCACGCCACAGTAACCAGGGTATTAGTGATGACCTCACCAGTGAAAACCTTGCTGAACATGATGCAGTTCAACCAAGTTCCCAGAAAGAAGTAAGTACATGGGTTGAAAGTGTTAAGCCAGAGGAGTGTGTACCTAGTGCCATTCAGATACAGCAGAGATTAATGGACATTGCACTCTTACCTAAAACAGAGATGAGCAGTTTTGATGGCAACCCACTGAAATATTGGTCTTTCATACGTACATTTGATAGTGTGGTAGAAAAAGAAACTATTGACTGTGCTTCAAAACTTTTGAGGTTAGTTCAGTATTGTTCTGGAAAAGCGAAAAAATATTGAATGTTGCTTAGCTATGGAGCCAGCCCTGGGGTATAAGAGAGCAAGAGACTTGCTGAAGCAGAGGTTTGGAAACTCTTTTATTACATCTGAAGCTTGGATAAAGAAAGTATCCGAAGGGCCGTACATAAAACCCAATGATAAGATGGCATTTAGAGACTTTTCTGATGATTTACAAGTATGTCTAGAAACTTTGAAGGCAAGTGATCATCTCCAAGAAATCAACACCCAGTCAGCACTTGTTAGATTAGTAGAAAAGTTACCAGCTTTTCCTCAGTCCAGATGAAGGAAGCAGGTCTTAGGGATACGCAGACAGGACAGACAACCCACTATAGAGGACCTCTCACAGTTTGTCCAGGATGCAGCTGATGAAGCGAATGACCCAATTTTTGGTAACTCCTTTGATCAACAGAAAACAGTTCAGAAAATCAGGTCAAACAGAGGTCAAGACAGGAGCTCCAGTTACAGTGCTACAACATCCAGTTTCCAGCCGCAGCAGTCCACATCTAGGCCAGAGGCTGATAAGATTTGTCCCCAGTGCAGTGGCCGTCATTCTCCTTTTGGTTGTGATATATTCAAAGGCATGAAGGTTGAGGATCGCTTCAAATTCGTACGTTCAAACAGGCTGTGTTACAATTGTCTTAACCTTGGTCATGTTGCACAGAAATGCGGTTTAAAAAGAGTCTGTTCAGTTCCAAACTGCGGAAAAAGAGACACAAAATTTCTCCACATGCCAGTGCCAGGTTTCGAAAGAGGAGTCGCAACTAACACACCACAGAGCACCTCTAACACAGCACAAGGTAGCAGTGGTTACATAGGTCAAGAATCCCATCCAAGCAACATGATGAGCCATAGCAGAGTTGTTTTACTCATAGTTCCTCTGACAGTCAGATGAGTCGACTCGCCAATTGAGGTAACAACATCTGCTCTTCTTGATAGTGGATCTACCCATTCATTTTGCTCTGTCGAACTATGTAGAAGGCTACAGATTAGAAGCACCAACAGCACCACTATGTCATTAACCACACTTGAAAGGGCCAACAGTAAAGCGGAGACTTCAGTGGTGAGCTTGGAAGTCAAACAAGTTGGAGGAAGTGATAAAGTGTTACTACCACGTGTATTCACCAGAACACATCTGCCAATCAACATAGAACACATGGCAACACCCACAGACATAAGGCAGTGGTCACACCTCAAGGATCTGCAAATACCGCCCGTAGATGTTAAGGATGTTACTATGCTAATTGGTCAAGACAATCCTACAGTTCTATTGCCACATGAAGTACGACATGATTGTTTAAATGAGCCGTATGCAGTAAAAACTATACTGGGATGGGCGATAAGTGGACCAATGCCAATGGACAACTGCCAAGCCAGGACAAAGGAGCCTAAAGTGATATCAAACTTTCTAACATTAGAAGATCATGTCGCAAAATTTTGGAAAGTTGAAGACATAGATGATCTTACTGATGAGAAGGCCATGTCATTCATTGATAAGAAGAAGACACTAAGTATGTGGGAAGAAACCTTGCAGCAGAATGAAGATCGTCATTATGAAGTTTCTATTCCATTCAGAAAAAGACCACCAACATTGTCCAATAATCTTCAGATAGCCCAGCAGCGACTAGGAAATCTGCAGAAAAAGTTGACAAAAGACCCAGTTTTGAAGCAAAACTATTGTTGCTACATGAAAGATCTGTTAGAATGTGGATATGCAGAGAAAACAACTTTCTCAACTGAACAAAATGACATGCCTACTTGGTATTTACCTCACCATTCAGTGATAAATCCCAGAAAACCAGAGAAAACAAGAGTTGTATTTGACTGCTCAGCAAAATACAAAGGTACTTCCTTGAATGAACAAGTATACCAGATCTAAATAACAGTCTACTAGGAGTCCTACTTAGATTCAGAGAAGAGCCAGTGGCGATAATTGCAGACATACAGTCCATGTTCCATCAAGTAAAAGTTCCCCCCAGTGAGAGAAGTGTGTTGACTTCTTTTATGGTGGCCAAATGGAGACTTGTCTCAACCAGCTGTAGACCACAGAATGACAGTACATTTATTTGGTGGTACATGGTGTCCCAGCATTTGCAGTTTAGTCCTCAGACATACAGCTGAAGTGAACCAGACTGGTTGTGATGAATCAGTTGTGGAAACAGTCAAGAAGAATTTCTACGTAGACGATTGCCTAAAGACACTACCAGACGTGGAAACTGCAGTGAAGTTTATTCCCCAGTTATGTGAGTCGCTAGAATCTGGAAGGTTTAAACTAACCAAGTGGATGAGCAACAAACATGAAGTCTTGGAATCTATTCCAGTCCAAGAGAGAGCCAAGGGTGTTGAAGCCAACCTCAGTCAACAAGCGTTACCTACAGAGATAGCTCTAGGTATTTATTGGAATGTTGAAGAGGATGATTTTTGTTACAAGATTGCTCTTAAAGAGAAACCTTTAACGAGAAGAGGTATTTTGAGTATGGTCAGCAGCATATTTGATCCCTTAGGTTTTGCCGGCAAAGAAGATTCTACAAGAGTTAACCAGACAGAATTTACAGTGGTATTAACCAATACCAGACCAGGAGAGAGAGAAGTGGTTGGAATGGCACAGTAACCTAAAAAGGCTCGAAGAAATGAAGATCAATTGATGTGTGAAATTCTCAGTTGACACAGACATAGTTGATCATTCTTTACATTTCTTTTCTGATGCATCAGAAACAGCATATGGAACAGTAGCATATCTTCGCACCGTCTGCAAAGATAGAGTACATTGTTGTTTATTGATGGCCAAATCAAGACTAGCACCAATCAAGAAAGTGACAATACCAAGACTAGAGTTAATGGCAGCGACATTATCAGTGAAATTAAACCACGTGATACTCAAGCACATTGACTTCAGAGTTTCAGATTCTGTTTTTTGGACATATAGTGCAACAGTACTCAGATACATAACCAATGAAGACAATCGGTACAAGACCTTCGTCGCCAATCGATTGGCAGTAATCAGAGAAGGTTCACAGCCGAACCAGTGGCACTATGTGGATTCCAAAAGCAACCCAGCGGATGACGTTTCAAGGGGACAAACACCAGACCAACTTCTCCATAATAAGAGATGGAAAGAAGGACCAAGTTTCCTACAGAAAATTGAAGAGCAAAGGCCAAGTTTACCAGGTGACACATTACATGCAGACAACGACATGGCTCTGGAAGTGAAAGTCACCTCACATGTGACTCAGGCTCAGAGATCAGAAGACACGGCTGTTGACAAGATAATTCATAGGCAGTCTTCGTGGTATAAACTAAAGAGAGATGTAGCTTGGTGGTTACGTTTCAAAAACTGGCTAAAGGCTAAAGTACAGGTCAGTGCAAGTTGTGACAGTGGATCACTTACTGTTGATGAGTTACAAAGAGCCAGTATTGAAATCATCAAATATGTTCAGAGACAAGCGTTCAGTGAAGAAATAGCAGCACTCAAGAAATCAGACCCTACCAATGCCAAATTGAGACATAGAAATCTGCATCGTCTCAACCCTCAGCTGTCAGAAGACGGTGTACTTGTAGTAGGAGGAAGATTGAATCAAGCTCCAATACCACATGACGCCAGACATCAAATGATATTACCAAGAAATCACATAGCTGATTTGCTGATCCGACAGTCCCACATTGATTCAGGTCACTCAGGTAGAGAATATGTTTTATTAATGACAAGGGAACAATCTTGGATACTAGGGGCAAGAACAGCTATCCGCAGAGTAATTAATTGCTTCATATGCAGAAAAAGACAATCTCCCTGTAGGACACAGAAGATGGCCGATTTGCCCGCCAGCAGAGTCACACCTGGAAACCCGCCATTCACATATACAGGAGTCGAATACTTGTGAAGCGATATGGGTATATTTTCACTTGTTTAACCATCAGGGCTATTCACATTGAGATAGCACATTCACTGGACACCAGTTCATTCATAAATGCATTACAGAGGTTCATCAGCCGACGGGGCATGCCCAAGGAGATCAATTCAGATAATGGCACAAACTTCACAGGTGCAGATAGGGAGCTGAAAGAAGCAGAAAAGGGATGGAACCAAATGAAACTAGGTTAATTTTTCAGACAGAGAGAAAATAAGTGGAACTTTAACCCACCAGCAGCCTCACACATGGGTGGATCATGGAAAAGACAGATCAGGACAATTCGTAAGGTATTAAGTGGAGTCATGAGAGAGCAGACCTAAGATGACGAAGGACTATCTACACTTATGTGCACAGTGGGAAGCATAGTGAACAGTTTACCACTCACATATGTCTCAGATGATCCCAGAGATCCAGAACCGCTATCACCCAATCATTCGCTCCTTTTGCGTTCAGGCCCAACACTTCCACCTGGTAGATTTCAGAAGGAAGATATGTACAGTCCTAAAAGATGGCGTCACATACAGTTCCTTGCTGATTTGTTTTGGAAACGTTGGGTGAGAGAATATTTGCCATTATTACAAAGCAGACAAAAGTGGATGACTGTAAGACGTGATATACAGATTGGTGATGTTGTTTTAATTGCAGATAACACTCCAAGGAACATGTGGCAAATTGCAACAGCCATCAATACTTTTTCCGGGAGAGATGGACATGTAAGATCTACAGAAGTACAAACTGTCAACACAACTTTGATTAGGCCCATAACCAAGTTGTGCTTACTGGAAGAGGTCACAGAATGCAGAACTGTGTGATTTATAGACTTTAGAGACTGTTTCATTACTTTTGTTTTATTATGGACTGTTCAGAGATAATGATAACATATGTAATTGAATTTTCATTTATACATCAGTTTGTGTTAAAGACAGAGACTGTTATAACAATGGATTTCATTCATGGAAAGGATATTCATGGAGGACATTTAAGACATGGAAAGTGATCAATGAGGACAATAATTCATGGAGGTTACCATGAAGGACATTGGATAAAGTGACATTAATTAAACAGTGGACATTGTGTTACTTAGTTTAAGATTGACATTTAAGGAGTTAACTTAAGATGTACCATAAAACTGATATGCTTATGTTATAAAATGTACTTCATACATAGAGAGTTAAGTTCTGTCCTTTAGAAGTTTATTAGGTAAATGTTCGTTTTATAATCTCACATTTAAGGGGCCGGTGTAAAGGACATATAACCTGACACCCCTACTGTTTAATGTAGTCCACTCACCCCTATTAATAATAGACACTGCCACCAAGCATGAGCAGTTGATTACACAGAAAGCTTAGATGCAAGCAGTTGAATTATATGCAGACATCCAAGAAGTTAGATATGTGTCATACAAAAGAGGACAAAAAAATTGTAAGTTTCATTTACTTTACTTTAATACAACTGCCATTATTACTATCAAATTCATATTAGGTTCAAATTTAGTTTTAGGTAAATATATTGTGGTATTTACAAGTCTCAGTAAAATTTGGGTGTGGACTCGTGGATAATTTCAAAAGAAGTGTCATTTTTCTTTATTATTTAATGTATTCACTTTATTAATATTTATTTATCTGTTTGTTTCTTTATATCTATATATAATGTGCTCTAGGGTTTTTGTCAGTTATTTAAGCATTTTTTATTTTATTTTATTTTACAGATTTGAACCATACACACATAAGTATCGTCACACAAGTTTGTGCAAAGAGACAATAAATCAACCGTATGAGTACAAATACAGTCTTCTCTTTAGTATTGAAGTGTCACCCGCCACAATAATAATAATAATAATAATAATAATAATAATAATAATAATAATAATAATGTAAATGCCATTTTGTATCATAACTAAAATTTGTCAATTAAGAAAACAACCTGTTCACCCACCAGGTCCTGCAACAAAACATCTGACACCAGCATCCTCAGAGTGTCCACAGTCGTGTGTCCTCCAACCGTTGTGTCCGCAATCTTTGATAGATGCTTCGTTTCCAGAGCAGGCGACGTCATCCATTAGAATGGAACCAGTACCTCGACCGAAATGAGCGTCGGGAAAGGATATGGAATACTTGGGTCTGGAATTTGTAAGCCACATCAAATTAGCTGACATTAATAGATTTTTTTTTAGAAATGAGTAACATTCTTTATGATTAAAGTGAGTAGAAAAAGAAACATGAATTAAACTATGTGCTTACTTGTAACCAAGCACTCTGCAGACCACACGGGCATCTTTGTCATCCCAGCTGTCATCACAGACAGTGCCCCATTCACCATTGTGGAACACCTCAACTCTTCCCTCACCAGCACGAGAGCCACCCACCAATCTCACTTTAACTACAAAGAATTACACATAAGAACCAATGAATTATTTCATTAGAACTAACCATTTGTCCACACATTGTTTCTTTCAAAACTGGTTCATTTTGAGATTGACGCTAGCAAAACGTGATTTTTTTTTTTTTTTAATATTAATGTGCATAAGAATAGGGCCCATGGCAAAAATCATTTAAATAACAATATGTAGCATGACTAACATACCAAATTAAAGAAAACAATCTGTTCACCCACCAGGTGTTGTTGTTGTGCGACATCTGACACCTGCATCCTCAAGGTGATCGCAGTTGTGTGACCTCCAACCGTTGTGATTGCAATCTTTGATAGTAGTCTCACTGCCATTGCATGCAACGTTATCCATAAGAATGGAACCAGTACCTTCGCCGAAATGAGTGCCATTAAAAGAAACAGATCCGCTTGGGCTGGAATTTGTAAGCCACATCAAATTAGTTGACATATCCAGATTAAAAAAAAAAACGAATAACACTTTTACGATTAAAATGAGTAGCAACTGAAACATAAAATAAACGATGTGCTTACTTATAATCAAGCATTCTGCAGACCACACGGGCATCGTTGTCATCCCAGTCGTCATCACAGACAGTGCCCCATTCACCGTTGTGGAGCACTTCGACTCTTCCCTCACCGGCACGAGCACCACCCACCAATCTCACTTCAACTGCAAGGAATTGTGGATAACGATCAGCAGAGTATTAAATAAGCATTATCCATTTGCTAACGCATTGTTTCAGGACTAGGGCAGGACAGAATGCTGACTCCTCTAGACAAAGATGAAAATGAGCTCACCACACAAGACCAGATATTAGAACGAGTAGAAGAATTCTATGGAGAGTTGTATGATAGCAACAAGGGAATAGAAATCTCAACAGAGGCATGCGATCTACCAGACATAACAGCTTGGGAAGTAAAGTCAGCAGTCCAAAAAATGAAGAACGGGAAGGCAGCTGGAAATGACAACATCAAAGCAGAAATGGTAAAAGCAGGAGGAGATATCCTATCTCAGGAATTAGCCAGGCTCTTCACAAAGTGCTTACTTCTGAAGGAAATCCCTGTAGCATGGAAAAACGCCAACATGATCATAATGTTCAAAAAGGGCAATAGGAAAGACATCAAGAATTACTGACCCATCTGCCTACTTTCTAATTTGTACAAGATTTACATCAAAATACAGTGGTCGGAATAATTTTTTTTTCCGTTGTACAACGGTGTAACAACGTTCGAAATGTTTTAATCCCTATCTTGTGAATAGAAGGGGTCGGACAAACAATGGAGGGCCGTATAAATCCTTTCAAAATTCGAACGCACAAACACAATAGCTTAGGTGGAATAACACAATACTTAATACGAGTGAACCCCATGTCGCCGGTTTCTGTGGTCCAGCGCGAGCGCGACAATCCGCTGTTACTAGGTGTAATTAACAGCAGGATACATCAGCCAGAAGGTCCCTATTGTTTGTTGCGGCGATAGGATTATAGCTTGAAGAGGCTAAACCCATGTTAAGGCGTGCCACGCGAAGCGAACTGTCCTTTTGTTCACTAGTTTGGCACGCGCAACTGTTTTTTAGTCGCATCATTATTTTTAGGATGATGAGTCTTATTGAATATTTGATATATAATTTTTATCCCTAAGGCCATAACATTTAATACAGGCAACAATTTGCTACATTGTTATTATTGTTAAAACGATTAGGATAGAGGGGTTATGTAATAAAAGCGGCCTTGTTTGGCCAAATCACGAACAATCAATACTCCTTGTTGCCTTCTTTCTTGCTATGAATGAGACCATAAAAGTTTGTGGTACACTGAGATGGAGGAGACATAAATACATATATGAGGCCGTGTATCAAAGATTTAACAAATAAGAAATTCAAGAATGTAAACATGCTAGGTACATGCACATCACTTATGTCATTTCACAAAAATCGCATCTAATTGTTTAGATTTACCTTTACTTTTATCGATCTCATCCCGTTGTCTCAACCACCTAAAAGAAATATAGAGAACATGAGGAAAAGTAACACGTTTACATGCAGGCGAAGGAGTTATACTTCAATATTAATCGCGAACAATTTCAAAAGCGACTAAAGACCGTTGCCTGTCTTTCACACTTTTACACAAACACACTGATCATATGCACACTGTCAACCAGCTCAAAGAGAAATGTCTCGAGTATAACATCCCACTATGTGTAGCATTCGTTGATTATGAAAAAGCCTTTGACTCAGTAGAAACCCAGTATATACTGGCATCCCTGCAAGATCTAGGGATCGAAGATGGATACGTAGACGTCCTCAGAGACATATACACCGATAGCTCTGTAACAGTCAAATTACACAAGACCACCAAAAAGATCAGGATCAAGAAAGGTGTTCGCCAAGGAGATACAATCTCTCCTAAACTGTTCACAGCAGCATTGGAACGTATAAACATAGACGGTACCAGGATCACCTTAGGTTTGCAGACGACATCATAATAGTAGCAGATGATGCAAAAGACCTTGAAGAAATGCTACAGGCGTTAGCAGATGAAAGTGCTAAAAGTGGGCTAAAGATGAACACCAGCAAGTCAAAGGTGATGTTTGGACCACTAACCACCCCTTGCACAGTGAAGGTCAACACCAAAGAGAAAGAAGCAGTAGAAGAGTATATATGCCTTGGGCAACGGTTCAGCCTTAGTGATCGAACACTGGAGAAAGAAATCCAACGAAGGATAAAAGCAGGATGGGCAGCATATGGGAAGCACAATGACATCTTCAAGAGCAACCTTCCTACCTGCCTGAAAAAGAAAGTGTTCAATGCTTGTGTGCTGCCGGCAATCACCTATGGTTCAGAGACCTTGGCACTGAATGCCTCCATGGAAGACAAGCTACAAGTAGCTCAGAGAAAGATGGAACGAATTATGTTGAACATCAGTCCAAGAGAGCGGAAAACGCATGTATGGTTACGGGAACAGACCAAAGTTAAGGAGGTACTGCTCACAGTTAAAGAAATGAAATGGAGGTGGGCAGGACATGTCAAAAGAATGAAGGACAATAGGTGGACAATCATGCTTACAGAATGGACCCCAAGGTATGGACAAAGAAAAAGAGGAAGGCCGGTCAAACGATGGAGGGATGATTTAGATGACTACTGGAAGTCTTGGAAGAAGAAACCTTGGCCAAACTGGAAATCTGAGGCTCAGGATAGGAAACAATGGAAAAAGCATGCTGAGGCCTTTGTCCAACAGTGCGACACTATAGGCTCTAAATGCTGATGATGATGATGATGATGATGAACTCATTGTTTCACACAAAATGGGGCAAAAAAATCATGTCCAATATGAAAATAATTTAAACACCATTATGATACCCCCTCGAATCCATGGCAAAAATAATATAAATTCCATTTTGTAGCAAGACAAAATTTTGTCAGTAAAAAAAAACAATCTGTTCACACACCAGGCCCTGCTTCAGCACATCTGACACCGGCATCCTTAGAGTGATCACAGTTGTGTATCCTGGAAGCGTTGTGTCCGCAATCTTGGATAGATGATTCGTTTCCAGAGCATTCGACGTCATCCATTAATATGTAACCAGTACCTGGACCGTAATGAGCGCCGGAAAAGGATACCGAATACTTGGGTCTGGAATTTGTAAGCCACGTCAAATTAGGTGACATTAGCAGATTTTTTGTTTTAGAAATGAGTAGCATTCTTTATGATTAAAATGAGTAGAAAAAGAAACATGAAATAAACAATCTGCTTACTTGTAACCAAGCATTCTGCAGACCACGCGGGCATCGTTGTCATCCCAGCTGTCATCACAGACAGTGCCCCAATCACCAGTATCGAACACCTCAACTCTTCCCTCACCGGCACGGGAACCTCCCACCAATCTCACTTTAACTTCAATGAATTGCAAATAACGATCAGCAAAATTTTTCATTAAAAGTACAGTGTAATTATTTTTTCAAACTGGGCGATTTTGACGTTTATTTTGGGTATGGCGCTAGCAAAATGTGGAAACAATTTATATTATATTATATTATATTATATTATATTATATTATATTATATTATATTATATTATATTGTTCTTAACGTTTTGGAATATATTGAAGGTGTTAACAATGCATTAATCTCGGGTCCATGGAAAAAATAATTTAAATACCATTGTGTAGAATGAATTAAATACCAAATTGAAGAAGACAATCTGTTCACCCACCAGGTGTTGTTGTTGTGCGACATCTGACACCAGCATCCTCAAGGTGATCGCAGTCGTGTGACCTCCAACCGTTGTGATTGCATTCTTTGATAGTCGTCTCACTGCCATTGCATGCAACGTTATCCATAAGAATGGAACCAGTACCTTCATCGAAATGAGCGCCATCAAAAGAAACAGATCCGCTTGGGCTGGAATTTGTAAGCCACATCAAATTAGTTGATATAACCAGGTTTGAAAAAAATGAATAACACTTTTACGATTAAAATGAATAGCAAAAGAAACAAAATAAACGATGGTCTTACTTGTAATCAAGCATTCTGCAGACCACACGGGCATCGTTGTCATCCCAGCCGTCATCACAGACAGTACCCCATTCACCATTATGGAACACCTCAACTCTGCCCTCACCAGCACGAGCACCCCCCACCAATCTCACTTCAACTGCAAGGAATTGTGGATAACAATCAGCAAAGTTTCATACAAGCACTATCCATTTGCTATCGCATTGTGTCACTCGAAACGAGGCATAATATTGGTGCCCAATGTGAAAATCATATGAACATCGTTATGATACCCCTTCTGGTCCATGGCAAAAATAATTTTAATGCCATTTTGTAGCATAACTAAAATTTGTAAATTAAGAAAACAATGTTGTTCACCCACCAGGCCCTGCTTCGACACATCTGACACCAGCATCCTCAGAGTGATCACAATCTTGTGACTTCCAACCATTGTGTCCGCAATCTTGGATAGATGCTTCGTACCCAGAGCAGGCGACGTTATCCATAAGAATGGAACCAGTACCTCGACCGAAATGAGCGCCGGAAAAGGATACAGAATACTTTTGTCTAGAATTTGTAAGCCACATCAAATTAGTTGATGTTAGTAGATTTTTTTTAGAAATGAGTAACATTCGTTATGATTAAAGTGAGTAGAAAAAAAACATGAATTAAACGATGTGCTTACTTGTAACCAAGCATTCTGCAGACCACACGGGCATCGTTGTCATCCCAGTCGTCATCACAGACAGTGCCCCATTCACCGTTGTAGAACACCTCAACTCTTCCTTCACCGGTATGGCCCACCAATCTCACTTTAACTACAAAGAATCGCAGATGACCATCAGCAAAGTTTTTCATTAAAACTAATTAAATGGTCACAAATTGTTTCCTACAAAACTGGGCGATTTTGACGTTCACTTTGAGTATGACGCTAGCAAAATGTGGAAAAAAATTGCTTCTTTATGCCGACTTAATTATATTATATTATATTATATTATATTATATTATATTATATTATATTATATTATATTATATTGATATTAACGTTTTCGAGTATATTCAAGGAATTAACAAGTGCATAAGACTCGAGTGCATGGCAAAAATAATTTAAATACCATTAAATAACATTAAGTAAGAAAACAGTCCGTTCACCAACCAGGTGTTGTTGTTGTGCGACATCTGACACCAGCATCCTCAGAGTGATCACAGTCGTGTGTCTTCCAACCGTTGTGACTGCAATCTTTGATAGAGCTCTCACTTCCAGAGCAGGCGACGTTATCCATAAGAATGGAACCAGTACCTTGGCCGAAATGAGCGCCGTAAAAGAATACAGAGCCGCTTGAGCTGGAATTTGTAAGCCACATCAAATAAATTGACATGACTAGATTTTAAGTGCCATTTCACGAGAAACTCAACTAAATAGCGGCAATGTGGGGGTCAACAGATTTTAATGGAAACTGGTGTGTAGATGTGTCATAGTGATGAGCTTCTGTGAAGTAAAATGGAAAAATATCCATTCTTGGCAAAAAATATGGGTGATGGATTTTTGCACTGGTTTTGCTCCGATATGACCAGTTTCACTCTCCTTACAGTGTGGTGCATATACTGTACATGAGAATAATTTCAAAAGGAATAAAATATGTGATATTAGTGTATATATTTGGGTAGCACAAACATCGAACATCACAACCAAGTAGTTTTTTTAAAGGATTTTATCTCGCCCTGTAAATTGATGCCCATTTTTCTCCCCCTACCCCCAAACCACTTCCACTTTTAGACCCAAAAAAAAAAAAAAAAAAAAAAAAACATAACACAGTGGGGGGTAGAATCATGAAACTTGCCATGATTGTCAACAAAGGAGATATATGTCTTAGAAAATATATTTTTTTTTCCTACTTTTTGTCATTCGTCACTGCCTATGCAGTTAATGTATTAAGAAGTGTTAATCCAAATAGATATAAAAATGTAATTAAAAGATCAAAAATTTCAACATATATTTATTTCTAAATAAATAAAAGATCTTAAAAGTAATTTGAAGGCTTTTAAACCTGGACTTAATGATCTTTAAGCTGGCGTCACACAAGGAAATGTGTGGACAATTGGATGCCTCTCACAATGTTGTAAAAATGAAAAAAGGTCTAGCCAGTGCTATGGGCACATTCTCAATGAAGCTTTCATTCTACCTTGATCAATCCAACCTCACGGGTACTCTTGCTGAATGCAATCAGGTTGACAGATTATCACGTCTCTTCTTGTTTCCTACACTGAGAATAAAATTGAAGTCCAAGTGACCCCAAACTTGGAGTCCAGTAGTGTTGCCTAAAATAATTCCCAAATGGAGTCTAGTTGACTACGATGGAGTAACGCCATCCCAGACCCCACAGGAGGGTCACACATCCCTTCATCCCTTGATTCATCTCTACAAAAGAGTCACCATGACCCCATATTAAGGAATTTTTGACGCCTTGGCTCATTATGAAAAAAAAAAAAAAAAAGAACAGCAGCAACAGTGCCTAGCGGGGAGACAGCAGGTACCGTCTACTGCATTAATGCTCCTCTCTGTACAAACCTGTGTACTTTTGGAGTAGAATTGCAGTAGGCTATTCTGCATTTCTACTGCAAATATGCTCCACACCACTACTGCGTTAATACTTCTTTGCTACTTCGATACTACTGCATTTTCGTGCGGGTAAAATGACACTGAACCTGCCATTTCTGAACATTTAGTGAAGTCGACCTTAAAGAAGGACGGAAGTACATACGTTTTTTTATGTAGTCCGACTGAGTAATTTTTTAATATTCGAGTCCCGGGACTCCCGTTTCCGAGCGATACCCTGATGCGATGTAATTGACGATAATGCAAAACAACTCACCTGAACGCGACTGCCTAACACTCGCTGAAACGGAAATGACGTAATATGTTTGGTATACTCGCTTCACCGTCATGCTGCTAAATAGTTTGGAAGTTTGAAGCGGGTTGTGTTTCTCATCATTCTAACTGAAACAAGTTGAAGAGAGGCAAAGGACGCTATTGTGTGGTGCATGGAAGCAACAGTACTAGTTTCTCTATTGACGAAGTTTTGTTTCATTTCTTTCGGGTAAAAAAAGATCAATTTTGTTTGCGTGCCGTAAAGATTTTGATCTGCTGTCGAAGACGATGCGGATATGTGAGAAACAATTTGAGATTCGCGCTACCTGATAGAGTAACGACAATTGAAAACATTGAAAAAGAAGAAGAAATGTAAAATTTTGCTGACAGAGATAGTTACGACCACTCGCCTGCATACCAAGATATTCATCATACAGTGGCACAAGGTATCATAGATTGTAATTAGAATGCAGTCTTCCATAAGTACTTCCATTACTTTTTTTATTTATGATAAGTTTATATGATTTAAAACTAACTGATGACACTCAGTATACCAGTAAAGGGCAGAAGCTGTGGAGATTTTTTAAATCACTTGTTCAGATTATCTTTTTACCCTAACTATAGTTTACGTCTGTGTGTGTGAGTGTATTTTAATAGAAAAGATTTGAATTGTGTTATTAAGTCTGTCCACATATACGTAGAATGTTTTCTTATATTTTCAGATACTAGTAACAAGAGGGTCCCAGCTGAAGGGAATGAAGGTCCAATATCATTTGCTGTTCAGTCTAAGCTTAAAATTCAATGTAAAGGTGGGAAAGCTTCATTATATATTAGTTCATTTTGTGTACTTTAATTTATGACAATTGCATTGATTATTATTATTATTATTTTTATTGCCACAGATGTCCAGACAAACAGAAATGAAATATGTCACATGCAGAATATTCTGGTCACATCATGTATGCCTCTGACAAATCTCTTCAGCAGCACTTGGTCAGGATTTACATTGAATTGAATTCATAATGGATTTGAATTACTTTAAATCATTTTAATTACTTAAAAAGTACATCATTTTAGGTTTTGTCCACTGACTGCTGACCGTTGAAGACCGTTGAAGAAAATTAAGTGATATACCTCTGGTGGGAATAGCCCCACCCCTTTTGACAGCACAGTACAGGAGATCTCAATTTTGTGAGACTGTCTTGATTTAACAAGTGAAGGGCAGCTCTTTTGCAAGCCATGAAAATTTCTATGTATATTTGACTTAGAACCAAAATGTTATAGGGTCCACAGAGGCACCAAATGGAGAGATTATGTTCATAATTAATTTTGACACCCTTCAATATATGAAAGCAAAACATGAAAACATTTCACATGAGATGAATATTTAATATGCATTTGTACCATGTGAAACTTCAAGCCTTAATTCATATGTCATGAAGTCTTAAATATTGTGCAATAAACTTGCAAATGAAATGTGTATAATAAAGTGTACTGTGAGATAATCATATAAATTCAATTTGAACTTCTTTTATCTTAAGCTTATCCCATAATAGTAGTGTGGAAAAATAAAACTGACTTAATATAATGGAAAAGCAGGACAAGATTTTACTATGAAGACTTCTATCTGACACTTTTGATAAATGTGCATATACAGTATATATTTTTATTCTTTGATGATTAACCATTTCTTTATACAAGATCAACTCTACGTCACTTCAGTCCTCGTGCACGTTAATAGAAAAGAAGTAAATCCAAGTTGGGCAATTTTAACTCTGTGTGATGTCCACTTGATGTAAGCATGCTTCTAATCTTAATCAATGCACAAGCAGGTAGGGGGACCCTGCATTATTTTCCCCCAAAGAAATCTGCACTGCCACACCACTTGGCAATAATATATTTGAAGATATTTCCTGTAAGAATATAATACAATTGCCCAGTAAGTTTCATGACAATAAATAAAAAATATTATATATTTGGGTGAATTAAAAGCAATGTATACATTTCAATAAAATATAGACGAAGATTTAGAGAATTTCAGAATTGTGCTGATGGTAGTATTGCTTGAGTAACTGATTGAATATGTTTACATGTACCATATGTCTGATTTACTGTATGATTTACTTGAATTACTATTTCCTGTGCTGAAAGTATGCGATTTCCAATGTATAGGGATTTAGACAGCCCTAATCAAATCCTGAGTGCATGGTGATATAACAAACACCACCTTTCTACAAAAAATAAATAAATAAATAAATAATTAAAAAAACGCTGGTAAATTAGGTTACACATGGCATATATGTATGTTAGACATGCAGACATAATTTACATAACTTATTTAATTCAAAATGTTAGTTTTGCTCCTATTCCTGAAGTATTTTGCATAATACTTCTAATGTAATTATACTTACCACTAAGGAAGTAAATATAGAACTTCTAAACTGGAAGTGACACCAGTGCCACCGCCGTCTCCCTCGTCTTCAGAGTCTGACTGAAATGGTTCAAATTTGAAAGGGAGTACCGACTGTGTCAAGCTTCGGACGCTTGCCGTGCTCGTCTCATTTCTTTCATCATTTACGTCGTCCAGACCATAGTCCGACGCTGTGAATCTCCCTCCCAACTCAGTCGCAGACAGTGTAGGCCATACCCCTGACGTCATCTCGCAGTGGCCTCGATTTCGGCTATTTCCAGCCTTCCTCCAAACGAGCGGTTTTCACAGGTGAAAACCCGTGCATTCAATGCGCTATAAATAGGTCACTAGTGCACGTATTGAAGTCGCGCTTTCGGCGAGTCGTATTTAAGAAAATACACTATCGGACTACATAAAAAAAACGTATGTACTTCCGTCCTTCTTTAAGTCCGAGTTGTTGGCAATGTCAAACCTAGCGTAAAATTCGCTCAGCTTGTCAGTAAGTCCATTTTGTTATAAAGACTTTAGTCTTCTTCTCCGTTGTCTAACTAGTTTGCCCACCCTCCTGCCCCTTTTCCGTATTTCGTATCGTCTAGCTGTGGGTAATATAAAATGAGCAGACTGCAAGTTATGCAACTGTGTTGGAGTTAAGAATCCTGATGCTTCGTGTCGTGTAGGATATTATTGTCACTGACAGAACTGCTGTAATAACCAGGTAAAAGATAAATATAGTTAGAGCCCGAGATAGCATGTCGCCATTTGCCGGCACCATCTGAGTACCTTTTAGTGTCTTTTTAATTTCTCATAATTGGTCATGGTGCCTTTTTATTTTTTAAATCATAATATATATATATTTAATTTAAAAGCATTTTTAGAACAAGAGATAGAAGTAGATAAAATCAAATATCATTTAAATTGCATCTGATGAGTGTTTCAGTAAATATAACCTGAAACGTTTATAATGTACATAATATGATATGGGCTCCATCTAGCCTCCCAAACAAACTGTGGGCCTTTTTTATGTAACCCAAACATATTGGAAAGTTGAAATCTAACCCTCTTTATAAGTGATATGACCACAATTCAAATCTACCCCATATTTGAAAGTTTGAATTGAATGTAATACAGTGCATTGTACAAATTCTTAGTGGGGGTGCTGATATTATTCAACCAAGGTAGCATTATACAATAGTCATAGGGCTCATCCCCAATGAGGCTTTTGTTCTACCTGTAGGTAGATTGATCCAACTCCAGGGATACTCTGGATGGATGCTCTCAGATAAACACCCACCTACAGTACTTGCATTGTGTAGAATACAGAAAAAAATGGTGATTGTAAGAATGCATACACTGAGAATAAAACTGACATAAAATTGAGTCATTTGACACTCTAGTCAGGGTCCAACACCCCTTTAAAAATTGGACTCCTATATAAGGGTCAAATTACCCCACTACCAGAGTCTTTAGACTCTCTTATCAGAGTCAATTACCCCCTGGTTCTCATGGAGTTAATCTGACTGTAAAATCAGAGTCAAATTATCGGAGGCCAGTGTCTGGCTGACCCCATTCACCGACTTTTTTCGCTCGCTGGACTCGTTTCAGTACTTGTGATGGCAGTGCGCAGACGGTGTGGAGAGAACAGTTTTCATCATCCTTTGCCAGTATAAACATTACTTTATTGGCCATAGTTGGTTTTATGCATGAACAAGTGGTTTTCTGTGTGTTTCTGCATGCAGAACTCGTAAACTTAATTATTACTGGCCCGGGCTTTCAGTTGCCACACCCTTTATGTGATATGTTGGTATACAGGTCAGAAGGTTTCCAGGTTGTAGGTTTGACCCACCAATCCATGTCAGTGGAGAGGTATATATATAATGCTTTTATTACCAGATTTACAAACTGTTTGTTATTGCTTTTACAACACCACATGTGACCGCATGGCCTAGTGTTTAGGGTGTTCGCCTCTGGAGCTGGAGGACGTGGGTTCGAGCCCGTCCGGGGATACAACTACCTGAAAAAAACGATACTTGCTGCTCCTCTTGGCGCTGTTATTGTTGTTGTTGTTTTTTGTTCATGATGTGCCGAGGAGTCAAAAATTACTAAATATGGCGTCATGCTGACTCTTGTGTAGAGATAAATCAAGGGATGATGGGATGTGTGAATGGAGTCACTTGTGACCCTACTGTGGGGTCTGGGGTGGCATTTCTCCATCGGAGTCAACTTGACTCCAATTGGGAGTTATTTTGGGCATCACTGCTGGACTCCAAGTTTGGAGTCACTTGGATTCTGATTTTATTCTTAGTGTAGTCTTCTTCTCAAAATATGAAGTTATTGAAAAACGTTATACCAGGCCTAGTGAAAATTCGATTTCCCAATTTTCCACAACAGCTGCATGGCAGTCTCTGATAACTCCAGATGAAGACAAAGCTGTGTGCATGTCACTGGCTGAAATAACATCATGTCCTTATAGTCTGATATTTTTGGGCAGGTGTAAGTCCGCATGCCATCTTTTCTGCATCGGAAATATTTACTTCTCACACCAATGTCCACATCCTTCCGCCATGTAGATTGTGACGAAGCGCGTAGATTTATAGACGAAAGTTTTGAACTATTTTCTTTGTCTTGAAACCAATTGCAAGGTTGCTAATCACTCGGAAAACTATTTAAAATATTGTCAATTGTATTAATATAAACAAAAAAGTACGATTAATAAAAATCAGGCGTATTTTAACAGCACCAAAGAAATGAAGAAACCGCGTAACTCACCGCTCACACCCTATATTTTTATTAATTGCGTAATTACAAATCTCAAGTCCTTAACTGTTCAAAAATTGCCTTAATTTATTCAAATTAGTCGCTGTGTTAGGCGAAAGGATGAGTGCCAATAAGAGGATAAACGTGCCTACCTTCGTACATGAAGAATAAATTGTGAATGAATGGAAAAAAAAACTGATGACAAATTAAAGTTACAGTCTTACACTTTTATGATCCACTTATTATTATTATTTTTTTTTTTTTTGAATTTGAAATATAAAAAAATAAGGTTAAAATGACCTTGTCAAATATTCATTAAAATGTGTGTTTTAGGGGGGTTCTGAAGTACAACGCTACATATCTATAGTAATAGTAAGGTGACAACTGTGACATTTTGTAATTGGGTACAGATAGTGACCGTGTAAAGAAAGAAAGGCAATAAGTGGCCAATCATAGTTCGTGATCAATATTTTGATTGCTTTATTCGTACATGTAGTGCTGATTGAAAGAAGAATCTCACAGTAACTTGAGGATAAAAGATGTTCATTTTTTATATGAGCCCCTGCCTCAGACAAGCTAATTATTCACGGTTGAAAAGACATGAATACAAGGTGAGATAAATGTGAAAATCAGCCTGTCTGAGGGTTGGGCTTGATATGTACTCAAACTAAATAGGGACATTTTCAGTCCATATGCTAGCAGCCGGCCATGTTTATTCCTGCGATGAGGTAGCTGATACATGCTTACATAGGATGGCTAGCTAGGCAGATACAGTGAATCTTTTGTACAAAATGAACAAAATCCCCAAAAGGTAGGTCTTTGAAGGGAAAATAGGGGTTAGAGTCAGTGAAACATTTTCAATCACAACCAAAAAAGGAAAAGTCATTTTCATGTAGTGCATGCTATCAAAAAAAAAAAAAAAAAATGAAAAAAAATAATAATAATAAAAAAAAATATATATATATATATATATAACTCCCCAAAAGGTAGGTCTATATATATATATCCAAATACAGTAAGCATATCTTATTTCCATTCTTATTTCTTAGGATTATAAAGGTTAAATGTAAAATGTGCTTCAGATATTCAAAGTTATATTAATTATCATAATAGCAGATGTACATTGTGGTGGCTCCTCTTTTATATAGAGACCCATACTGTAATAGACCTCTACACATAAGGGTGGCTTGACCCAACCCCCTCTAATGGGCATGAAAGTACATTTTGTACAACCAAAGTTGTTGTGTAAATATCCCCTTTTACGTCTATTTTGCATAAAATGAAAAATTAAAGTCCCCAACAGACACACCTTAGTTTTGTTGTATGACCTGATCTTTCACCCCAGCGCTATTCATAATAGTTTTGTAGAGGTTTTTCTTTTTTCTTTTTTTTTTTTTCACCAAAATGCTGTGAATGGGTTTATTTGTCAAGGAGATCAATGAAAACATATTGACCTGGTAAATAGTCCAAACAAGAGACCAACAGCCTATAATATTTACCAGGGCCCGGTTTCATCAAGGCTGGAAAGCGCTATCCTATGGATAAAAATGGCCGCTATCCTCTGGATAGAGCAATCCAGAGGTTAGTGCGTTTCATCAACAGTGGATAGCGTTATCCAGGGGATAAATCAGCTTATCCAGAGGATAAAGTTGTCCGCTCGAAATAGGTGTGATAAATCTGCTATCATGCTGCTAAATCATCAGAAAGGGCTTACCTGCTTGGTTTGGCAGTAAATCCTGTGAGATTTCACAGGCGGAGAATAATACGAAACATAATTTTAAAAGATGTGTGTTTGCTTTTGATGCTTTGAGTGATACTGAATCAATAGATTACATAACAGACTTGATCAAAGTTGACATCGCGCCTGCTACGAACAGGACCCATGCAATCTCCGTGAGAGACCAATTAACTTTTATTTTACTAAAACATACCTTTTAAATCGACGAAAAAACTCTACACTGCTATTGACATAATCTGCCAAACTTGCCAAGTCAGCCATTTTGTTAGAAAGTATGTCACGACCTTGCCCTTCAACTGCAAATTGTAAACATTGCATGAGGCACAACTAATGCAATGTGATGTGTTTTTGACACTGACACTAAAATATGCTGTAGATATTAGTCCCATTATTCTAATGAATGTACCATCTTGAAATATACTTAGAATATTGTTTATTATGGGTAATTTATTTTCCAAATATGGTATAGTTCACTTTTTTTGTTAGCAACTATCATGGCTTTTATAATGTTTATAGCAACCAACTGCATTATGGGAATGTATTTTTCTAAATATGGTATTGGATAAATTTTTATCCACTGGATTACTATCATGCTGTTTATCCAGCCTTTGTGAAACACAAATTTATACAGAGGATAACTTTACAGAGGATAAGAAATGTATACCATGGATAGTGTTAACCATAGGATAGCCTATCCAGCCTTGATGAAACCGGGCCCAGATGTTTACCAGATAAAGCAAGCTAGCCGTTATACTGACGAGCATCTGCTAGATGGCCAGTTTGAAATCAGTGTATGCAAGGATGCACCTGATTTAATCAGAGTCAAAATAGTTAATTAAGGCACACATCTAGCCACCAGTACACATTATGGTATAGACTTCCCATACCATAACTAGACCCATCAGTGGCTGGTACTGCCAGTGTAAAGCAGGTCCCAAGACAGTTGGAAGTTGTGCACATATCACTTCAGTCCTGTGTTATATTAGGTTTGCCATGAGGCAGGGATACAGTCTAAAATTATGTTGCGGAGAAGGCTGTTTGGATGACTCACATTACCAACATCAAGTAGTAACAGTATTAGCGAGACAGAAAGTGTTTCGAACAGCACATATGATTAATTATCTATTGTTTCTTATACATTTTTTTATTCTCATATTTATATATTTTGTGTAAATGACTCTAGCACTGCATTCTATACAAGGTCTTTATCACATACATAATCATATATGAAGTACTTTTCAGGTGATTTTTAGATTATTGGCCATAACTATTATTATGTGTACTATATTTTCATTCAGTTTTTACTTTTATCTTATCATTATTTTGGTACAATTTATACCTTGTTTATTTTATGGTTAATGGAAACAGTCCAAATGGCTGTTTAGAGTGCTTTTACACATGATTTTTTGTTGTTACTATAAGAACCTTTTACTTTTAGCATTTTTTTCTATACCTTAGAGCCTTGTACAAAATGTGTATTGGTTAACAATACAATTATTTAGACCAAGAAATGCTGGTCTGTGAGAAAAAGTTATATGATATTAATAAATACGCTGAAACAAGTTTTCCTACTTACAAGAATTTTTTACAGTAAAGTGAAATCAGTGATGGCTTCTGTGAGAAAATACCGTAATACACCACCCCTCTATCTCTTCTCTAGGATTAAAAAATACTTTCCCATTTACTTGTGCCACACCATAAGTATTTAACATATAACTCTTTTTTACACCACAAGACAAGTTTCATAAGAAAAAATCATTTATGTAATATATATGCTGAAACAAGTTGCTCTGATTCATTAGACTGCATACAAAAGGTAAATCTGACTACTCCCCCCCCCCCACACACACACATAACATTAAAAATACTAAGTCACGGTGCCTCAAACCAAATAATATTTTTTCACACAACAGATATATGCATAAAGTTTATAATATACATTATTTTAACATTTTGACGATGGGCAATCTGCCAATGGTTATCTGCACTCATCCTTTGCCAATTGGTGAGTGCTACACTTGGACCTTGATTTTGGTCCCTTTTTTATCTTTTTTTACGGGCCAAATTCGTTACTATAGCAACGTAATTGACATTTTTGTCACACATCAAGTGAAAGGTCTAGGTATGCACCCTTAGAAAAAAGGAATAGCTGAAATGTAAAATCCTTCATGGTATTCACAAGCAAACTTCCACTACTTTTGTTACGATATTTTGTGTAGTCAGGACCCCCAAATTTCAGATGGCAATATCTGTTTTTTTTTTTTTTTTTTTTTTCAAAAAAATTCAGAATTTTTATAAAGTATCATTCAATATCTGTTGTAACAGTTATCAAACACAGAAAATATTGGTTGAATCTGCCGACCCCCACCTTGCCACATTTTGGCTGATTTGGTTGATTCTCTCGTGAAATGGCACTTGAGAAAAATAAATAACACTTTAACAATTAAATTGAGTAATAAAGGAACAAAAAACAAACGATTTACTTACTTGTAATCAAGCATTCTGCAGACCACACGGGCATCGTTGTCATCCCAGTCGTGATCACAGACAGTGCCCCATTCACCATTGTAGAACACCTCAACTCTGCCCTCACCGGCACGAGAGCCACCCACCAATCTCACTTCAACTGCAAGGAATTCCGGATGACGATCAGTAAAGTTTTATATAAACACTATCCGTTTGCTATCACATTGTTTCACACGAAACGGGACATACATGGCAAAAATAATGTAAATGCCATTTTGTAGCATGTCTAAAATTTTATAAAGTGAGAAAACAATCTGTTCACACACCAGCCCGTGCTGCAACACATCTGACACCAGCATCCTTAGAGTGATCACAGTCGTGTGACCGCCAACCGTTGAATCCGCAATCTTGGATAGATGATTCGTTTCCAGAGCAGGTGACGTTATCCATTGGAATGGAACCAGTACCTCGACCGAAATGAGCGCCGGAAAAGGATACGGAATACTTGGGTCTGGAATTTGTAAGCCACATCAAATTAGTTGACATTAGCATTTTTTTTTTTTTTTTTTTTTTTAGAAAGGGGTAACATTTTTATGATTAAAATGAGTAGCAAAAGAAACATAAAATAAACGATGTGCTTACTTGTAACCAAGCATTCTGCAGACCACACGAGCATCGTTGTCATCCCAGCCGTCATCACAGACAGTGCCCCATTCACCATTATCGAACACCTCAACTCTTCCCTCACCGGCACGAGAACCACCTACCAATCTCACTGCAACTGCAAGGCATTGTGGATGGCAATGAACAAAGTTTTATATAAGCACTAATCATTTCATAACATCTTTCTGACAACAACTTGTTATTATGGGATATGATATACATAAGAGGATTTCAGGAAATGGCAAAATTATAAATATAAACACGACGTGTTATAGACGAGTTGTGCGTTACCATTTTTCTTCTTACTTGAAACTTAATATTTATTTCCACTTAAATCGTATTATAGAAAATCCCTTTATTTAATGAGAAAGTACCAAAATCTCTAAAATAATAATCATATCTACATTATCTACATATATAACCCATTAATGCATTAATGCAATACTAAATGTAATAATGATGGTTTAATGTTGTCGGCCATATTGGATCTAGCAGATATTTAGATTTTACTGTTTTATATTTTTATTTATTTATTTTTTCAATTTTGGAAACACAACATTCTTTAAGCCAGTGCAAGAAGAGCAAAATAATTTGTCACGTGGTGTTTTCTAGCATGAAACTTGTGTGAATTTGACTATTGATGTCGCCAGCATGGAATGCTTGAATAAGGTAATGTCAAATAATTTGCATTTATCTTATTGAGACATCAATAAATCAATACATCTCAAAGTTAATCTCAATGTAAAGCTTAATTCCAACTATACATTTAAGAGTTTTTTGTTTGTTTTTTATGTAAATGGGATATTTTATTCTCATATGTATAAACCTTGCATTTAGGCAAAGTTACCTACAGGTAATTGAATTTTAACAGGAAAATGGACGCCATCTTAAAATGGTGACCATTTTGAAGAAGTTCTATGAGGCTTCTTGTAGCATCGGAATCTATCACAAATATGTGTGAGCTTGTAAAAAAAAAATATTTGATAATTTAAGTGAACCAAAGCCCACTTCCTGGAAACTTGCATTTCAGGGCGGCCATGTTGAATATTCAAAAATTAATTTAAACACTACCCAAATCTAACCAAATGCCAAAGTTATGTCCATTTTGTATAATCCATGTACTAATAATTATTTGGACATAACATTTTTGATTTTATATGTAAAGATTGGAATAAAAAGAGTAAATTTGAGAAATTTTTTCATCAACAATGGCGGTCATCTTGAAAACAGCGGCCATCTGGAGTAGTGGGTTTATTTTGTAGGCATTTGTCATTTCCACATCATGGCTGACTTTGACCAGGAGACTCTGGGCTTTCAAATGATATATAATTTAGATCTGTGTATAAAGGGGGCATTAAACTTCTTACCTGTAAATAAGGCACACTTTGGAGATTTGCCACTCACGTATAACTGTTTGCCTGTTGTTTTCTTCAAATAGCAGGCAAAATCAGAAGGGTGACACAAAAGATGTTAAAGAATGTTATTAAACTTGTATAAAGGCGGATGTACTCTTTGTTTCAAAGCCCAGCTAATTTTTTTTTTCACCTGTGGGTTTCGATTTACATATATAAACTTAGATTTATGATAAAAAAGCATACTTTAGTCGTCTTAACATAAGTGGTCAAAAATGTTATCCCGAAAACTAATTTAGCACTTCTGTGGAACAGGACTCTGAGTTCTAATAATTTTTTTACACAGTTGTGATTTTTAATAATCCAAGGACTTCATTACACTTTCAGGTGCAGAGAAACCCGTCCCCATCGTAACCGGCTTCGCATTCACAAAAAGAAAAGCACTCCGACAGCGCAGACCTCCGCAAAGGCAGCAAAGTCTCCACCCAATGCCGTTTCACCCCTTAATTTTCCATATTTTTGATTCTTGATTATTGATTGATTATTGATCCAGATCACCACCAAAAACTAATCATCTGTTCCTTGGTCCACTTCTGACAGTTCCTGAAAATTTCATCAAAATCTGTCCATAACTTTTTTGAGTTATGTTGATGACAGACAGACAGACAAACAAACAAACGAAGAAACAAACAAACAAACAAACAAACAAACAAACAGGGGTGAAAACATTACCTCCTTGGCGGAGGTAATAAAGTTCATAAACTGCATCACAATCACCATTGTATTCAGGCTGTTCCATGTAAAGTTTATTTACGCAAACGGCGTTTGCCCCACAAGTCGCTGTAAAAAAAAAATAAATTAAAAAAAAAAAAAATTGAAAGTGGCGTTAGCTCACATATTTCTTCACGTGTTTAACTCCTACTTCTAACTTTATATTTAACCCATGTCACCACATCGTCCCCTTACACGAATTGTCACATAAAATGCGATATTATTAAATAATGAAAGGGCTGATATAAGTCGGTATATTTAATTAAAGCGGGTAAACTGTTTACTGCTACTAAATGCAAGACATCAGCTGGGTCAAATAGAATAGCACTTTTTGTATCTAATGCATCAACTTACACCAAAGTACACAATTAACCAGATACATAACTTTGAATGCATCTAATGAAAAATCAGTGTGCGCCATTGATAGAGGATGCACCTATAAGATCATCCCGTCGCTCGTTTGTTAATTTCGTGCATCAATCAAACCGTAAATCAAAATTCCACCTCTGATGTTTATATCGGTCCTCTCTACAATCCAATTCAGGAAATGACGTAAACGCAGAGGTCGCATTGTCCAATGGCATAGCTTCTTTTTCGTAATGGTAGGTTAGAGAGGACCGATATAAACATCAGAGGTGGAATTTTGATTTAAGGTTTGATTGTGCGTATGCCATGCACAGAATTTACAAACGAGCGACGGGATGATGTAGCCTGCAGTATTTGCGGTAAGCGTGCCAAGTTTTAGGCCGCTCCGATGCCCGGCAGTATTTTATTTCGATTATTATGTTTAAAATTGTGGCTTCTTGTTTCACAAGCTCTTTCTATTTTATTGTCTCTATGGAGGTATATGGGGACTTTACGACATTCGGTTTGAAGGCTTTAACCACTTGTTATAGTTTATTTTTGCATTGTGTTGGATTGATGTGGCAGTCTAAGGTTGTCCTAGGTGGTTTTCAAGTTTATGCACCCGGTTTTAATATCATTTAGCGATTTTACGATAACCGTTTACTATCCAATCAAGGTGACAGCCGAGCGTGAAGATAGCTGAATAAGCTACATCAAATGCAGACATCCGACCGCTTATGAAGCCGGAGGACCAACAAGATTTTTGATAATACAGATAAGTGTGAAATTAGAATACCTAAAAATAAGCAGTATGCTTACAGCGACTAACGGGACTTGAAACCATAAATTAAATGTGTAAAATTATTGCTTTGTTTTAAGATTCGAGATTTGAATTTTTGCCGGATCTCTCCAGATTTCATCACTTCCAGGGACATGTAAGATATTCAGCAATGTTTAGGTCGTCTAATGAACAGTTACTACAGCTGTCAACAAGGCATTATTATTATTTTTATTTATTTTTATTTTTATTTATTTTATTTTTTTTTATTTTGGGGGGGGGGGGGGGTGCTGAGTTCACCGAAGACGCGGGTAAAAGGGTAAAAGTGATCGTTTTCTCGGTTTCCTGTTGATACCCCCTGTAAGCTCAAACAGAGCAAATACGAAATAATCCATGAAAGTCGATATAGCGATATGGTCTGACAATCATAATAGTAGTAAGAAATATACGCCAGGTTTACCAGCGGTGGGTGGATTGTGGGTGGATTGCTTTTTTTCTTTTTTTTTTTTTTTTTTTTTTTTTTTTTTTTTAGGGTAGCTATGGCTTACGCTTTCAATTTTTTTCTTTTTTTACAGTCTTATTTTTTTCTTGTGTATTTAATTTTTTAAAATATTTCATCATTTTTCTTTGTTTTTGAAAATCCTATCTTGTCTGTTTTGATTTTCCGTTGCGTCCCATCTAATAGGTAATAGTGCGCTTGCACTGAAGTTTGTTTCAGTGCATTATTGGGTTGAATCGATAAGCGGGTAAACAAATAGTTATAGTCGAGTCGCCACTCCCAAAGGCCTCATAGTCGAACCCTGCAATATTCCTTCCTGTAAACTTTTTTTGCTGATATGCATTCTTCAGGCCGTGTGAAGCAACATTAGCTTGGTTGCTATTTCCGAGACAATGAGCATTTTTCAATATGGCCGTCAATTTATGAGGAAATATAGAAAAACGACAAGAAGTCACCGGATATACTTTATTGACAGCTTTTTTGAACGTGTATCCTATCAGGAGAGCACAACAGTACTAGTGAATACGCTTATGCGCGTACCACCTAGCAAAGAAACAAAATGGCCGTCAAAAAATAAGGCAGAAACTGATAAAAGCTGCGGCATCAGTTCGTTTTTTGCATATTTAGTTTTATTAAAACCATATCCGCTTTTTATATTTATGTTAATTATGATATTTTGTTAGTCATGACCCTAGACTCTCGGAATAAGCTTATCTGACATTTCAATACCCCCGAGAGTCTGTTTGCTACTTGCCCGGGTCCCATAGTCAAATACTTAGAATGTTATTCCCTGTAATTTTTAAAATAATTTAGTACTTTGGTGGGTATAAAAGCCAGTTTAATTTGGGCTTTCTTGGCAGTGGCTACATCTGGAACACTGATCAATTTTCAAAATTCAAGATGGCCGTCAATAATATAAAAATATTATATCATTACATTATAAATAAATAATTATGTAAAAAAGCAAAGAGACGGGTTTAAAGTGCATGGTATTCCATACTTCAATGCCCATAAAGGTAAATAAAGCAGTTAAATTACGTTTTAAACTGATAATTCGGCGTATAATAAAATATATCTAACCCTGTTATTTATTGACAAATTGTACGTGTAAGGTGCAGTTATACCTCTACAAAAGAGGATCATTGATTGGACTAGCCGTTACGTAAGTTCTCTTTTTAATACAGGCTCAGTCTGATGAACATTTTATCAAGGCCCAACAGGGGTTTCTGCAGGATTTGGGGCACAGGGAGTCCAAAATGTTAATCTGCATTCGGGACTCTTATATTTACATGGAGTCCAACCAAGTCCGTTGGTGGGGATGGAGGGGGGTGGGTGGGTGGATTGTAATTTAATTTAACTATTGTCAAAATATTAACCTTATTAGTTTTTGTTTTTATATTGATCATACTTTAATATTTTGATTTTATATTTTGATCATAACTTTACTCAGTATGTACATAAAATTTAGCTTTAAAACTTCCCATTCTTTTTATTGAGATTGACACACGTGTAAGACTATTTCATCAGTATATAACAGCATTTCTAGTTTTTCTTATTACTGCACTTTTTTCACTTTACATTTTAATTAGTCAACATTAATATGCAATGATAAACAATGGAGTGAAGCATTAACTTTTTTTTATCTGAATGTATGGCTCTCGCTATTCATATAACAAATTGACGGCCATCTTGAATTTTGAAAAATCATCAATATCTCGTACGTATCAAATGGCAAATAAAGTCAAGCTTATCAACTTTTCTAAGTTTTGTAACCCAGATGAAATAATTTCTTTTAAAAAGCTTGTCATCTGGAGTGTCTTGCTTTAGATCGATGAAGATGTAGCCATGAGGAGGAGAGGTCGCTTGTTTAAAAACTCGGGGGAAACCTTTTACCTCACCGGGATACATCTGCTGGGCTATACTAGTGTTCGGACCTGCAATGTGTCCCTGGGGTTTTTAAAGAGTACGAAATAATGGATATTGTTCTCGCTTCCTTCTCTCTGGGAAAAAGGTTTCGGTTAATATTTATGACGCTGACATTGGAATGATGTGACACTTTGATAAATTGGTCGCGTATTCTGCTATCAACCACTGCCTCAGCAAATAGGTCGTCGAATACTATGAGATTGTTCACTTCAGGATCAAAGAAATCGTCATCTTGGATATTGGAAGGAATGCCTTGGTCAAACGTAATAACTTTGACTGGACCATGCAGCATGACTTTGTATAAATGCTGCCACATAGCGTAACACCAAATTATTTTCTGTGGGAGCGGGGAAATCATTATTATTATTATTATTGTAATGAAAATTTCAATTAAATTATTGTGAACACAGAAAAAAGTGCCTTTAAGTGCATTTGACTCATGCGCTGAATATTTAAACTTAGTTAATGTATAATTTATTCCTTTTCAATGTACCAGTGCTGTTGTAATAAGCCCTGTAAATATCTATTGCGGAGATTCAGAAGATTTTCAGAAAACTCGACTTATCTGCGTCCTTTCTGCCTCCCTTCTGCGTTCAAAAATGTGGTCAGGACGCTCCACGGTCGCCAAAGCAATTAAATCGTGTCTCAGTGTAAAGGCGTCTGCGTCCCTTGTGCGTTCTTTGAACGACCGAATCTTGATTTTACCTGTAAAACTGCCAGCAACCTGCCTGCCTCCACTGTACGTCCCCTTGCTGCGTTTTCTGTATCTTCATCGGCGATCAGTGGCGTCTATTCTACGATCATTCTGCATCCTGCTTGAGCGTTGTTTGGGCGTCCTTCTCTATATTCTAACTCATATTTTTTCATCGGTTCTAACCAGGTCGTCCAATAAAGAACATTTCTACACAAAACAAATAAATGGGAATAAACGCTTTAAACTATTGTGATGTAAGTTCTGCATGGACTGATAATCAGCCAGATGTTCATTGTTATTCTTATTAGAAGGATGGACAGGCACTGAAAACGAGAAGGTGTGACTGACAGAACATAGAATATTTGAATCCGTTTTCAAATGACGCATTCTGCAAAACGTTCTGACAATTAATGCATCTTGTAAAAAAGGCAAAATATGTGCGCCCTCTCTGCGACCACGGAGATGCTTGTGCGTCCTTTCTGCGTCCATTGAGCGACCATCCTCCATCGCGTTCTCTCTGCGATTGTTTTGAACATGCTCAAAACTTCGCGGCGTCCATGGCGTCCTGGGCGATGCTTGAACGTTCTTTGTGCGACCTTGGCGATCACTGTGCGTTCTTTGAGCGTCCGACGGCGTCCTGGCCAGTTTCATGGTCGCACAAAGGACGCAGAAATGACGCCGTCCAGTGTAAAGGGGGTTTAAACGGTAATTACACGTGAGTGTAAACACGTTTAGCAGTGGTTCTCTCCCTGTCCAAAAACCCCCTGGGTAAGAGCCACCATCCACCCCATTTTCCGCTGCCAAGCACTCGTTGGGTGAAGATTCCCAGACGCAGTAGAGCTACACTCGAGGTTCCGATTGAGAGGACTTGTTCTCTCTGGCAGGTTCACTGGGGCGGTAGTAAAAGCAGTTGGTTGGTGTCGCAGGGTTCACGCCGAGTCGGGACCCTTAGCTGTTGGTTGGTGTCGCAGGGTTAACGCTGTGTCGGGACCCTTAGCAGGTGGCTGGACGGAGAACGGGAAGTTGGGCTCTCCCGTGGGTTTCTGCCGTGACAGAACGCTAAGTAGGTGATTGGTCGGAGAGTCCGGGCCGTGTCGGAACTCTAGGCAAGTGGCTGGTTGGAAAACGGGAAGCAAGCTGTCCCGAGGGTGTGCGCCGTACCAGCACCCTAAGTCGTTGATTGAAGGAGGGAAGTCTACCGCTTAGACTCTCCCAAAGGTGCGCACCGCGTTGGCACTTGTAGCTGTGGGCCGGTAGAAGAGGAGCCACTGCTGTCACAGTCTCCCACCGATTGGAAGTTTATGCAGAACTACAACTGGACATTAACTGAATATATCCAAAGGACACATATTTAACGTGGACTTAAAGACAATAACTGAATATCAGAGTGGGCATTATTACCACATTGCATTTTGTTGGATTTTAATAAACATTTTGAACCTTTTTACATCAGCAGTTTGTTTCTTGAATTTGAACCTTTAAAACAATGACGAATCCCTTTTAACACTGTACGGACTGAAGTACCAACATAAAATCCGTTACATTATTATTATTATTATTATTATTATTACCAAACTTGCAACCCGAGGGTTGGATAATTACAACCATTGCATCGTAGTTGGATAAAACCATTAGTAAGTAAGAATAAAGGAATATTAAAATACGTATGTAAGCAAATTGTAAACAAAATATCTAAAATGCAAGGTTAAAAAAAGAAATAAAAATATACCAGCTAATTTTGAAACTTGTATATGGCACTTATTAAAAAGTCACTCATTGAACGTTTGGTTTTAATTTTAGGTCTTCTGAATGTTTCCTGTTTCCTTAATGAATATTTGACATTTTGTTTTGGCTGTAAAATGTAATGCAGTCTATGATCCGGTTCAATTGATATACTAATAAACAATTTTTTGCATGTATTGAGCCGTCTTTCACTCAGTAGTTCAAGTTTACTATGTTCACAAGCAGCGTCATATTCAAGATCAGGATAAATTATCTTAAGAGCTCATCCTTGGGACTTTTCTACCAGGGCAGTCAATTCATTCGTTAACCCAAAGTGCCAGACAGGGACAGCATATTCCAAAACTGGCCTTATGACCGTCTGGTAATAAATTACAAGGTCATCAGTTGTAAGGCCTGTACGCTTAAGGTGCTGTAGGAAATAAATCATTTTGCTTGCTTTTTTAGTGATTTTGTCTACATGTACCTTCCATGTGAGGTCATTAGAGACATGCACTCCAAGCAATTTAAATGATTCTACAAATTCAATATCTGTTTTGTCAATAACGAGCTTAGGGATATCTGCATTCTTGCGTTTAAATGATATGGCCATTTGTTTGGTTTTTTTCCTGTTTAATTGCATGTTGTTTGTCCTAGACCAGTCCAATGCTGAGTCAGCGATCTCCTGTAATTTGCTTTCATCGAATTGTCTAAGGATCTCAGAAACTGTTGTGTCATCCATATACTTATGGCACAACGTATGGGAGTGTGCAATCAATCGTTTCACGAAATTCGATTTTCCAGTCACCATGGCAGTAAATGGGGTCCACACTCACTACCCGCCTGCAGATTAAGCTCAGCTTTCGCCTGGTGTACACTCATTACGTGTCTATCCAAGTTGTCCTTTCTGGAGAATGTTTTTGCGCACGATGGACATTTGAGCATCTTTTCAAAATATATAAAGCGAGGGTGAGGAGTAAGATATATATATATAATTTCCTCCCCCATAACTCCCTAACTGTGTTCTGATATTTTGCTGCAAAACAATATACAACTAATACCTCCAAAGTACACAGTCTTTAAGCAGTCGCCAGGCATGCAAACTTAAAACCTCGGCCACAGGTGCGCAGAATCTCACGTCCCACGCAAGTCCTTCTTACGCAATTTCGAGTTCACAGACAGCCCGTAAGCACGAACGGAGGATGTTGGACATGTCCAAAATATGCCACGAATAGCCTGCGAACAGCGAGGCCGCAAGCGTAACTTGCTCCCCTCGCACGGAGTTAACAAGAGAGACGCGCGTTGTGCAAGGCGCACGTCGCAAGCAATGAAGGATCAAGTGCCCTTTGCGTGTTGAGTAAGGCACACGTTCTCACAACTAACGAACAAAGTCGAGAGCAAGCCGGGAATGCGTCGCACGTGCGTCACCCCCACGCCTGGTGTACTGAATAAAAGGCGTGCTCACGACGCACGCTCGTGTCTTTACAATGAACGTCGACTGTGTAACGTGTATAACAATTTTCAAAATTTTCAAATTTTTGCTCAATTTAGTGTCTGATATGCCTCCAAATGGCAAGAGAAAGAAGCTTACATAGTAGAAAAAAAGGGAGGGAGAAGAAAGAAGAGGAGAACAGGAAGCAAACCTGACGTACGCCGTCAGTACTTCACCATAAACGTTGAGGCAAGTGTGAAGTAAAACTGACGTAAAAGAGCACTACTATTGCCGTGCGTTGCATTCCCTCCGTAAATGGTGAGTGTGTTACGCGTACACAGGAAGCAAGACAAACTCAGGAAAAACAATAAGTCACCCGGTCCCGATGTTTTCTCAGTCGAATTTTTAAAATTTTTTTGGAAGGATATAGGAACTTTTCTTTTGAGGTCATACAATTATGGGTTCGTCATAGGCCAACTATCTATTACTCAAAAACAAGGGGTATACTATCTATTTTACCGAAAGGGGATAAACCAAGGGAATTTCTGGAAAGTTGGGGACCAATATCTCTTTTGAATGTTTCATATAAGATTCTCTTAGTTTATATTTCTAACAAGTTAGAAAAGTTTTACATTTACTCATACATGAAAATCAAACTGGATTTTTAAAGGACAGATATATCGGAGAAAATACCAGAATTGTTTACGATATTTTACAAATTACAAAAGATAAAAAAATTCCAGGAATGATATTTTTGGTCGATTTTCTTAAAGCTTTCGATAGCATATCTTGGGACTTTATTCTTTTATTTTGGTGACGACCTAAATAAATGGATCAGCATTTTATATAATAATCCTGAACTATGTGTGAAACAACATGGTATCTTTTCCAATTTCTTTAAGATTGGTAGAGGCTGTAGACAGGGGGACCCTGCCTCACCTTATATTTTTAACTTATGTGTAGAGATCTTGGCTATTCTTATAAGACAAAACAATAATATAAAAAGAATAAATTTGGGAAGGGTAAAAGTCAAATTGTCTCAGTACGCAGACGAAACTGTGCTTTTTCTAGATGGTTCTAAAAAAAGCTTAAAGAGTGCACTTGTCTTACTATTGCAGTGCTCTAAGTATTCTGGTCTTAAGCCTAACGTAAGTAAAACAAAGCTATATGGATTGGATCAAAGGCCAACAGTAAAGAGATAATGTGTAAAAATGATAATCTTAAATGGACATGTGATCCATTCAATATATTAGGTATAATTTTTACTTCTGATTTAAATCAAATGGAAGAGTTGAATTACACCACCAAGCTTCAGCAAATAGAATCTGAAATTAATCAGTGGGGAAAAAGAAATATTACTACTTTAGGTAAAATTACAGTTGCGAAGTCTTTACTTATCCCAAAATAACACACCTGCTGCTTTCACTCCCGAGCCCTAGTAAAGAGAGGCTCCAAAATTTAGAAAGTTTGTTATTTAAATTTATTTGGCATGGTAAAGTTGAAAAGTAGCCCGCAAAACACTCATTCAGAATTATAATCAGGGTGGTTGTGGCATGACAAACTTTAAGTCCTTTGTAAGAGCCTTAAAACTTATATGGATACGCAGACTGATAACCAATGATAAAGTCACGAGTAAACTATTTTCTGAAGCCACTGGATTGGATATTCGCAGATTGACTCAGTTTGGACAAATACACACACACGAATGATCTCAAAAAGGCAATCTGTTTTGGAAAGAAATTCTTGTATATTTTTCAGAATTCTCAGAAAAAATGGCAAACAATAGCAAAGCTAAACTTTTGAGAGCTCCAATATGGTATAATTCTGCTCTATTATCAGATAACAGAAGAATGTACGATAATAATATGTTTGACAAGGTTTCCATATTATCAAAGATTTAGTCAGTAGTGAGAGATTTTTTTTTTTTTATTAGAATATCTTGTTGGTGACATGGGAATTCGGATACCTTTTACCCTACATTATGGTTTAAAAGAAGCAATCTTTGGTGCTTATCCTGTGCTTAGACATCTAAGTGCAAATGTTATGCTGCCATTACCACAAGTCCCAAGTACAATCCAAACACTACGGCATGTAAAGATAAAAAAGGTTGTCGAAGAATATATAACATATACATAAAAGGACTAGGACAAATGCCGAAATGTGAACAAAAATGGGAACAAGACCTGGGTAGTAAAATAGAATGACAACAAACATACAAAAATGCCTTGATTAAAGTTAAAGAAGTAAGGTTGAAATGATTCAACTATAGAATAATTCACAGAATCTTGGGCACCAAAGACTTGCTGTTTAAATGTCATATGGTAGAGAATACCTGCTGCAGTTTTCTGTATTGTTACTGTGAAACTATAAAGCATCTTTTTGTTGACTGTGAATTAGTGAAAACATTTTGGACTGAAGTTGAACATTGGTTAAGACAAACTACAGGTTTTGTTATAAAAATTGTGTCTTTTGAATTTATTTTTGGTAGTAAGAATAATGTTAAAAACTTAATTTTGCTTCATACTAAATTTTTCATATTCAGAAGTGGTAGAGAAAATTCTAAATTAACTCTCAAACCAGAACTTAAGTCTGTGTTACTGAAAGTAATTGAAGACTCAAATCAAGATGTATAACTAATATTGTGTCAGTGTTTGCTTTTCAATCAAAACGGTGTTAAAATACACAAAGATTGTCTAGCTATGACCAGTGAAACCTATTTGTGTAATATGATAGAAATGCGTGTGTGTGTGTGTGTGTGTGTGTGTGTGTGTGTGTGTGTATAAGTACAACTAAAATAGCGATTATTGAATTATCTCTGTTCTGTACACAGTTTACATTATCGCTGAATAAAAATTATATAAAAAAAGACAAACTCAGGAAATGAGTACAATTTCCACGGCCATCGCTCCTTGCAATTAGCGTCCCTGCGTGAAAAGACATCTCATGTGGCCCTTGCCTCTCGCAAGGCAGACTTTCCGCTACCTCAACTACCTCCACGGCCTCCGCAACACCCAAAAATCGCAGGAGAAGTACGATCCTGAAATTCGTGCGTCCGGTTGTGACCGAGGCTTTAAGTGGGACCACTTACCTATGTTGCACCTGTATCCGGAAGCGTAAGAGGGACATTCGCACCAGTATTTGAACGCGGATGCAGGATCATCGTTAGGTATGCATGTCCCACCATGTTCGCAAGGGTTAGGATTGCACCCGACTGAAAAAGAAAATTCGCAAAGGCAATTACATGTTGGGCATTCTCTATCAGTTTGGATAGTTCACCTTTCTGAAATGCACGTATTTTATTATGGATTGAAATTAATCATTGATTTATTAACATTCTTACAGTATCACATGTCATAATCTAATAATAAGTCTACTGGAATTGATGAATTTTAATTCAAAATATTCCTGTGCATCAGACACTTGTTAATACGCGCAATTGGTGCTCTACAATTGTCCAATTTCATTCCCGGTTCTAAAAATAAAAGAAATATTTTCTCATTGAGCCCTTGACTTACTGGAATCCGTGGAATAAACGACGCCACTAGCCATCAATGCAAGAACAAGGGTGGAGAACATCAACAATCCCATAACCAGTGAGCAGAGTCAGTGATGTAGGCTTTGATGCTAAAATAACAAGATTGCAGCCATGAAAATTATTTGTTACTGTTGACTACTAGTTGTGGGCATGTTTATCCACGTCAGTCTCCTACATATGCTTATTCTGATACTTAAATCAAAAACCGCTATCCTACTTGCCAACATTTGTAAACGGTCTGTTTATAATCAACCCATTGTGTCCCCTTTCCCCATGTCTATTTCCCCACTAATTGTAACTGCACAACCAAACTGGTTTCTAAACTCCATGATTTTTTTGAAAATTCATGTATTCGCTTCTGTAAATTTCACGGTGGCAATTTTCACAAAACCATTGGTATACCTAGCTAGGGAAATCACGCTTTGGATGCGGAACCAATTCATTGAATAATGTTCAATTGGCAATGATATTTGTATGTCCTGTGCGATAAGTTTAAACAGAATTTAAGGTAACATGTGCGTTAAGGCCACTTACGATGACGCTTATAAGGTTATGGTTAATTTTTGTTAAATTTTGTACAGCAGGTAATACATATAATATGTACACAGTAATTTATATAACACAACAGTTATCTTCATCATAAATCAAAAGTGAGACTCGTAATGGTAAAATAAATTTCCGTCAAGATAAAACTTACCTTGTTTACACTGCAGTCTGATCGGAATGAAACTTGTCAGTAAATCTATTTTACTTGATACACTACCAGTACGTGTCTTGTCGTCCGTGGTGACACACGTGGCAGACGACAAACCAACCAATGACTGTCGTTCTCATCAGAATGTATCCGTTTATTGATACCCCCATTACCAAATGCCTATTTCAATGCTTCGATCATTTTTCTCTCATCGTGAAACATCAATAATTAATTTGGCTTCATGAGTATCTGCAGTTTTAACATCATTGAACATTTGACCACGTTGCGAGGACATTAATGCCCCGTCCCCTCTTTTCTATCACAATCCTACGATATTCTGATGAAATTCATCCTTGCACTATAGTAATATCGAACATAAAATACTCCATGTTATACACAGCATTGAAGCTTTCTACTTTGTAACAGCATACACTGAGGATGTCCAGGATGTGACCAAAAACCCAAAGCTTTGTGAGGAATATCTAACTTGAATATTGCGTAGAAATGAAGTTAAGACGTATGACCACTATCCTCCAATGAATTTAAGAGAATAATTGAGAATAAACATTTAAAGTTCCTCCTGAAAGACAAGTTGTTGGTATAGATGTCGTTATATGTGAATGTGTGTATAAATTGCTGGCATGAGGAGTGTTGAATTAACATCGGAAATTAACATACAGACTACGTCTCCTAAGCATTATTGTGTATTTTTAGTATATTTTGACCATCATTGATCAATTTGCCCAACTGTGCATTGATGAAGCCCTAATGTTTTCAATGGTAATGGATACACATGTACCAGTATATAACGCTGTGATTTAGCTAGTCAAAATTCTAATTTTAAGAGAGGGATATTGATGTGATGTATTTTTCAGAAACCGCAGGGGGTCAGGACCTCCTGACCCCCTCTAAATCTGCCACTGATGGGAGAGAAGTAGTGTTTTGTGGGAACTCCTGCAGTATCTAAACTGCTGCGCCTACGGCTCGACAATACATGAGTGATATTTTACGTACAGCTCGGCGACTCGTACTGTATCATATCTATCACTTATTGTGTACTTTAAGCATATTTTAGCATCATTGATCAATATACCTATTTCAACTGTGAGTTGATGAAGCCCTACCGCTTTAAATGGTAATGGATACCAGCATATAACTCTAAGGAAAATATGAAACATCCAGTAAGACTAATGGAAATTTAATTTGTTCACAACCTCTCTAACAATAATTCTGACAGTGATTAGAAGCTTTCTGTTTTTCTGTACTTTATACGCAATATTCTTTCTATTATCATCATATTATCAAAACTCGTGGATTGGTGGATTAATATCCACAACTAACATAGCAAAATTCGTCTCCTGAGCATTTATTTAGATCAAATGTATGTTGATACAGTCAAATCTCTTTAAACAGTTATTGATACCTGTATAACGCTTATAAGGTGGTCAGAAATCCAAAATATGAATAAGATTCACTGATGACACACTCGATCTATTGTATGTAGAAGTTGCCCCCCACCCCCCACCCCCCCAAAAAAAAGCTGTCTTCATTGATGACACACTCTATTGTAAGTTGAAGTTGCCCAATAAAACAAAAGAAATGCTGTTTTCATTCTATTGTAAGCTATAAGGTACTCAGAAATCCAAAAACCTAGTAAGCCAAAGTTGCACACTTCTACTAATATCCAAAACTAACATAGCAACATTCGTCTCCTGAGCATTTATTTAGATCACATGTATATTGATACAGTCCTACCTGTATAATGCTTAGGGAAATATGAAGCTACCAGTAAGACTAATGGAAATGCGTTTGTTAACGACCTCTCTAACTTTGACCCAGGCAATGAAGGCAAGTTGTCTGTTATTTATATACAAAATACGATATGAAATTAGGTCATCATATTTTCAAACTGCAATGCATATGTTAATTGAACTGACAAGCAAATCAGCAAATCTATTTTACTTGATACATATGGCAGACGACAAACCAACCAATGACTGTCGTTCTCATCTGAATATATCCGTTTATTGATACCCCCATTACAAAAGGCCCATTTAAATGTTTCGATCATTTTTCTCTCACCGTGAAATATTAATAATTAATTTGGCTTCATGAACATTTGAACATTTGACCACGTCGCGAGGACATTAATGCCCCGTCCCCTCTTTTCTATCATGATCCTCCGATATTCTGATGGAATCCATCCTTGCTGTCTAGTAATATCGAACATAAAATATCCCATGTTCTACCCAGCACTGAAGCTTTATAGTTTGTAACAGCATACATTGAGAATGTTCAGGATGTGACCGAAAACCGAAAGCTTTGTGAGGCATATAAAGCTTGAATACTGTATAGAAATGAAGTTAAAACGTGTGACCACTATCCTCCAATGAGTTTAAGGGCGCTTTCTCATAGATTTTAGATCGATCTATCCCCGTGGGGAGTATCACTAGATTACTGTCAGATAATCCTGCTTAAATGTCCGTCCCGCCTACTACAAGCTGTAAGGGGGTAATTAACTTTCGTGCCTGCTCGGCTGACAGCTATTTAGCGTGAACCCCCAGGGAGTTAGGTCGATCTAGTTTGAATCGATCTAATCTCTGGGAATGGGGTCTAAGAGAATGATTGGGAACGAACATTTAAGTTCTCCTGAACGACAAGTTGTTGGTATAGATGCCCTTATCTGTGTGTGTATAAGTTGCTGAGATGAGGAGTGTTAAATTAATATTGGAAATTAACATACTGACTAAGTCCCCTAAGCATTAAACCACGGCTAGCACGTATAAACTCGACCGGGCTGTATTCGACATACAAGCACGTCATGTACGAGTGCGTTCCACGGCCTGCTACACTCCTGGGCCCGGTTGCACCAACAGGGCGTAAATTTACTCGGCTACGACTGTCGTAAACCGCAACGCCTGGCGTCCATGCGCCAGGTTTACTCTCCCTGCTTACGCCCGTTGCACCAAGACAAAAACTGATCGTCGTAACTACGCCCGAGTAACGCTCCGTTGCGCCACTGGCCAACAATACGTGGATGGTATAATTGGGCAAATGAGGAGTTCTCAGCTGCAGTCATAATGGAATGATGACATAAATAAACACAAAAGGAGCATTTCAGTGACGGAGAAATTCATGAGCTACATTATTCCATTTTGATTTAGAAATAAGAACGTTAAAATACGTTAACTTTGCTGTTGCCTTGGATATATAGCAATAAAATCGTCAATATATTCCGAATCAAAATATTATTATAGTATGCTATGTATGCTATTATAGTATGCTGTTGTAAATGAGAAAAAACGCGTTGGAGGCAGTACGTATTTCTCTAAGTAATGGATTTGAACACTTTCACATTTGTTATTGGAACATTTGAGTCTGAAAATAATAAAAAAAGCCAGCATTGCTTTCTTTTTATAATTTTACTACAATTTCATGACCTTTTTTATCTATGGTTACACCGTGAGGTACCATTTAATTCAATCGAGCTTACATCTTGGAGATTGAGAAATACAAGAGACCTAATACATATTATATGAGCCTTAAAATGTTGATATTTTAAGCTTTCGTCTCTATGTTTATATATAGTAAAATATGAATGATATAAAATGTGAATAAAAAATGACTATGGTTAGTTATGGTTTGTCAAAAATTGTGAAAAGAATTAAAGACACCGTACTGCTGAGCGCTAAGGGGTGTCGACATGAGTGGTAAGATTTAATTTGAACGCATGCATGTACATGTACATGGCTACACACATAATGTATTTGTAATGTAGTGTATAAAATTAGTTTTTTAAAAACCAAGCTATACAGACGGAAGTTTTGTGTAAGAAATAAACAAAAAACAACCCACATAATCTACGTTAACTACGATAATTGTCATCAAACTCTCACAGCCTAGCCATAGTGGAAAACGAGCTACGAACGACTTACTCCACCTAACTAGCAGGCGTAAATTTACGACTAAGTTAAGACCGACGTAAACACTACTCCAGTTTGGTGCAACTGGCTTTTCTCGGGCGTAGCATTTTGCGCCCGGTTTACGCCGGCGCAACTGCTACGCCTCACTTACGACCGGTTGGTGCAACAGGGCCCTGGTCCTCACTAGCTAATAAGGGCCCAGTATCTGAATATTGGGTCCTAGCACCCACCACGGATCAGACAACAATGATAACAAGTCGTTCTCAAACGTTTAATATCATGAAAGAGCATTTACCCGAAAACTGAAACTTCGCTTTCTCGAATTTGACAATGACAATTGCCTTCTTTGACAATGACACTTTTCTTAATCTGTGAATGCACATGAAGTCTCAAGGTGTCCTCATGATCATAACATTATGGGCAGGGGCGGATCTAATTTTATTTGGAGGGGGGGGGTCCGGAACGGAACGCCCTCTGGGGGTGGGGATCGGTGTTTTGGAGAGCAAACAGTACCTTTGGTACGGTTTAGAACTGTGATTTAGCTAGTCAAATTAAAATTCTAATTTTAAGAGGGGAATATTGGTGTGATATATTTTTCAGAGACCGAAGGGGGGGGGAGGGGGTGGTGTCACGGCTTCTTTATTTTAATAATGTTGCCAGCCGAGAGCAAGTGCTTTGTCACAGTGAAGCCGGTAGCATCTCTAAAGTCATCTCTTGCAAATGGAGTGAAATTTCTGCTGAGAATTTTACAGTAAAATGCCCCAGTTACGCTTTGTTCCAAAATGAACAATATTAATGTACTAAAACCATGGGCTTGGAATGTTCTTCAAATGCGGACTGATCTAACACCTTATTATCCTGTGCAAACCCTTCCAAGAGGCATTTTTCAACATATATACGGACCCTTATTTGACCATCAACGGGATACAAGAAATAACTTGATTCTACATCAAAACCGGCTTCCTTCCAGTGATGGATGACCAGGTTCAGGTGCCTGTGGGATCACCGAACGTAGCATTCTCAGCTGATATCTCACTCCATCTTCAAGAACTGGCTTTGAGGTTAACTCCAGGCTTCATCATGACTGCACACTTGCTCACACCTCTCGCCTGGCAAGTAATGCTAATTTTGTGTAAATTTGGAGACATTTGATGGCGACTTTTTTAATTTAATAGACGTTTCATCTGTGGAAATTACAGGGAAACATGTGATTTGACGGGGTACCTGTTATAAAATTGACAATTGACTAAAAGGTATAAAATGTGTGTATTTTCAAAACTATTTTGTACTTTCTGAACCATTAATCATGTTATACATGGTATCTGGAATAAAAAAGCACTATTTCTAACAATTTACAGCTTTGAGGTGATCATTTGTAAATAAAAGTACATGGGGATGGGGGTGGGGCAACCTTTTTGACCAATGTTGTACTGGACTTTTCTATTAAAATCACCGTCATTACCAAACAGGGATATTGGCAAGATTGCTTGGGTCAGGCCAACCTATTTGGCCCACCCAGAGATGAGAAAATGATCATTCCCCTACTCGTATAGAACGTTTAATGACATTATGCAACTTGACATAAAAAAAAGTTTTTATGTTTTCCGGTGGAAGACACGTGAACAACCACAGTTATTTAGGCAGGAGTGACGTTAGAAGAACAGTGATCACCGCAATGGTCCGTCTTCAACGATTATGATGGTGTATCAGATATCCCGAGCGGACACCAGGCAGTCAATGACTAAACAATGATACTGTTCTCATCTGAGAGCCATTTTAAATTTATTAAAAATAAAGAGATGCATATAAACAGGCGTTTACTGCTCTCAGATGAGAGCAGGTTCAGTGTTGGCAGAAGAAATTGACACTTAAAGGTTTGGAGGGCAGTTGGTGACAAGTTTATTCCCAATTATCTACCACTGGTGGACAGGACTCACCGAATAGCAGTCTTGGCATGGTGTGCGTTGGCTACCACTGGGTTGGGAAGTTGGTAGTAATCAACTGGAGCCTCTATACATTGTTCGTACAATTGGTAAAATTAAAAAAAAATCAAGAAGCTGAATAAAAACGCAAACATTGGGTAATGACTTGTTTCTTTGAATAAGTGTGATATTTGTGGTTAGTGGATTGTATTATCTTGCCTAATACTTGCCCATTTCTTCCCCCGACAGTGACCCAAAAGTGAAAAAAAAATGTATTACGAAAAAAGTTTTTAATGGTATAAATTATATTTCTCTAATGGATTTGGCGGTCATTTTGTGAAACCTACTCTAGGTTCCAGATTTCAGTTTTGCCAGCTCGATCTTGATTTCGTACTTTTTTTTGATAGGCAAAAATACAAAAAAAAATTGGTATATCTTTTCTTTTTAAAATATTATTTATTTTTCACTTTACACCTTATTTAGAAAATGAAATTAAATAAAGCAAAATAAATCTGTTTTACGTTTCATTTTAGACTAATGACATTCAACTGCAGATTCACTTTAGAGAAGTTCTTTTTGATTGACAGATACAGAACATTGTTGCTGTTCCTCAGGGCCACTGTGAAGCTATCCCGTGAAAAGGTTTGAATAGTTAACAAATTAGCTTCACAGTGGCCCTGACACTGATGGCAGTGAAACCATGTATATGTATAATTTCAAAAGTTGTACACAACATGGTACCTAAGACAACAAAAAAAAAAAAAAAAAAAAAAAAAAAAACTTTGCAATGAGCTCTACAGTATGTCTAAAAGCGAAATAATTGAATACATAAGCCAACTGCGGCGAGAATCATTTTTTACTAACTCTTGGTTACCATTTTAAATTGATTAAAAATAAAGATATGCATATAAACAGGCGTTAAGTATGGGTAAAGCAGTGATATGAGGCAAGGTTATATATGTCAGTGTTTATATTCATCGTAATTTTGGATTTATATCTTTTTTTTTCTATGATACTTAGAAAACTTCAAGGCAGTGTAATAGGAAACAAATTATGCAATTTTGTCCTGGTGGACCCTTATTATGCTTTGGGGATATGTTCTTATGGCAAACACCTGACACCAGCATCTTCCCAATGTTCACAGTCATGTGTTCCCCATTTGTCGTGGGGACAGTCTTTCAGGGATCTTTCTCTGCCAGTACACGCCACTTGGTCCATATGAATTGAACCAGAACCTTGGCCAAATGAAGCTCCACGGATTGCAGTTGCGTCACGGTTGCTACAAAAAGCAATCATCTTGCTATTAAGCAATTTAAAAATGGTTATCGAATATTATAGATATAGCAGAAAGTTTCAGATAAGCAAAAAAAAAAATAAAATAATAAAATAAAATAAATAAATAAATAATAATAAAAATGTGTATTTGACCACTCAATGATTCCCTGATATTTTGATATTTTTTATTATTTGATATTTAAGAGTTTTCAGAAAAAAATCAAACCAAACCATTAAATGGTTACAAAATATACATCACAATGCAAATTATGTGAAAAATAATGGGATGGCGACTACATATACAAATAGGACCTTTCTTCGTGGGAGTCCAAATCCCGTGGGTATAAAAATTAATTTCTTTTGTGTTTTTATTTCTTCTTTTTTACTCAATATTTTATCATCAAATTTTCGAATATTTCCAAGATATTTTCAAAAATACAATACACTACAAAAAGTTGAAATGATTACCAAATATTAAGTGTGTGTCCATGATAGGACCAGTCAGAGGGTGGCAAGGTGGGGGTCAACAGATTTCAACCAAATTCATAATATTGTTGCATATATAGGAGATATTAAGATTGAAGGCAACAATCCCAAAAGAAATCATTGGATATAATTATAATATGATATTTTATGTTTTGGCCATTTTTGGCTTGATTTTCAGCTTCGGTCAATAAAGCCACTTCATAAGCAAATATGTCAAAACTGATGACTTTTTAAAATTAATTGAAAATTTACCTATTTAAACCAGCCATTTGCCATTGAGAATATGTTACTAAATTTCAGTTTAACCCACAAACTAACGAGCCATGCCCATTTTTATGACCCCACCCCCCAAACTCACTTTTCTACCAAGCAATGTTCAAGCATTCATATCTCTCTTTTTGCAGGCTTGACAGCCATAAAATTTTATAGGGATTCTAAGCATATATTGGTCTAATCATACAAAATTCAAAAAGTGTGTTAAACACAACAGAAGATATTGAAAAAGTGCCTCAAACTTTAGCAATTTTAGCAGAAAACCAAACGGCCGAAATCAAGATATCAGTACATTTTGAGATAATACCTTCCAATAATCAAATTTAATCAAAGACTCACAGCCAGGAATTCAAACTATGCTTTGATAAGGGCAAATCTATCCAATTTTTATAAATACAAAATGGCTGCCATCAAATCTGCCCCAAAATACAGTTACCCTAATTCCTCAAAATAATCAAGAGGCCCATTTTTGCAGGTTTTTTATTTTGAGATCTGTAATACAGGATTGCTCAAATAATATTCTTTTCAAACAGAGCCATACAACTTCTGAATAAATTTAAATTACTAGTGACAGGTTATTCACCCCCCCCCCCCCCCATTTAATAAGTTATTACAGTGCATATCCAGTATCATCAGCATTGTGTATATACCTTATTTTCAGGGAGCAATAGAGAAAAAAAATTGCAAATGACTTTTCTAAAGGTAAAAGGGAATGACTTTCTCATTTTATCAGTTTTCTCAAGTGCAACACTAATTAATCCACTTGAAATGATTTATATTGCATTTTTCATCCAATTTTTTCCTTTCAAATGATTCATAGGCTTTGTAAATACATGTGATATCTTGATATCTATATTCTTTTTCTATAAAGAAAATTAAAACAGAGTCAGCAACATACAATGACAGGAGGAGTACTTTATTTTCATATTATCAATTGGACAGTAAAAGAACAAAGCAGTTACTTTTTACAGGAGTGAAATCAAGTTATGAATCTCCAAGGTTCCAATATCACGTTCATCTTTTCCATATACTGAACACAACAGTGATGGGTAGTGTTCCACAGATTTTAATCTTATAACTGATTGGTCCCCAAGTTTCTTCTTCTGGTTGAGAGATCCAGGGTCTCCTACAGTAATGATAATTCAGCAATCTTAGAATAAGTGTGGTAACTTGAAGCAACATGCCACTATAGTTTAGTGTGACTGAACTGTCAATTGTCAATATTTGTCAATTCAATGGCGCCAATTATCCTCCTTTCCTACAAAACTGATTGAGATTACCAAGCCTAAGATGCACATTTGTTATGGGGGATTGACCCAAGGTGGCTCTGAGTCCAATAGAGGTTTGCCAGGATATCCACTACTGCGTCTACCTGAAGATGGCAGGACAGGCTGTCAAAAGAAAATGTATTTAACATATTTTAAACTCATGTTAATTGCTGTATAAGAACAATTACTAAATAATATTCTGATCAAACATATTGCATAAGTGTAAAAAAGGAAATCAAATATGCATGATTGTAGCTACCAGAATTTCATGATAGAAAAAGAAACAAATGAAAAAAAGGTAAACCTTTTTTCTTCTCCGTGGAAGTGTTCCAGGCATTACAAAGTTGGTGGTCACATCTGAATCTGATGAATTTGCCTGTGCAATTTCAGGTGACTTTTCTATTATTGTCTGTAAGATTGTCCAGGTCAAGGTTCACATACAGGCCTAGGATGTAAAATCTGAAAAATAAACATAACATCAATAAATGCTTTACAACAACAGAGGCTTACTGTGTTCAGAATAGAAACTATCGAGCAGGATCAATCTATCTCAGCGGAGTATCACACTCGGGCTCAGTCGTTGTAATCAGCTTAATTGTCTGGCACGCCCCCTTGCAAAGCAACATGAACAACATAATGGACTGCAAAGTTTTCCTGATTTTACTAAAGTACCTTTAGTTACAAGTGCCCTGTGTAATATGTTAGTCTTGAAAATTGAAGCACAGGCAGTTAACTTCAACTTTTGATTCTGGGTAAGAAATTTCTTATGAAGCTGTCTTCAAGCTCAGTATAGTCTTTAACTGTTTGTCTTATGATAACACATGTAACAAAGCCCTAGAATTTAATGCAAAAATATACTTCATAAGTTAGCTACACAGTTAATTCTTTTCAGCATACATGTTTACCATGAAACAGAAATCAAGTAAAACTCTGTGAATTGAAATAATGAAATATACCAGTATGTCTTTTAAATGTGCTTATATTCTTTATATTACTGAATAATATTCAAACTTATTATTTAAACTGGTTTGAGTTTTTAGTGTATCTGATTCTTGTATATGTATGCCATCACTGATCACTTACCTTACAACAAACAGCCAGAGGTAAATCGATGAGATGGATATATTGAGGAACCCAAGCCTGACAACAGTCTGAAGTGGTTCAACCAAAAATGCACATTCTAAGGACGACCAGCTGCTATGGTCATTTCTTGTTATATTCTGGTGCACACCAATCCTTCTGAGATGTATCTAAGCATCTCTAGTGCATGTTCTTCATAAATTTAATAAAGTATTATGTTTTAACACTGTGAAGACGATGTGCTTTGCTCCACAGTTGCTCCGGTGATAATCCTAGTACCCGCTATGTTGAAAATAGGTCACAGAGTTAGCATCGTTATTTTACATTTAGTTTCTACAACATAAACAAATTTTAAAAAATGTATTTTCGCTTCATAAGGTCGTCTGCAGGGCAAACATAATTATTTTAAGGGCTTTTCACAAACCTATACATGGTTTTGACTTATTAATTTAGTTGAAGAAACAGTTTAGCATTTAAGTAGTATAAAAATATTCGTTTTTAGGCCCTTTTTAAAATTGTTATAGTTCTTATTTTACAAGGTTTAACACAGATTTTATTTTACAAAATTTATTTTTCAACCCTTTTCTATCAGCACATACCAAAATTATATGGATACAACCTGCAAAAAAGAAGTTGTGTGCATTTAAAGAAGGGGAGGGGGTCAAGCATACGGAAAACATGCCTTATTCGAATCAACCTTGTGTGGTCATGACAGTGCCTTTTCAAAAAATCTGTACTGGGTATTAAAGATCTTTCCTTAACCTATCATGTGGCTTACCTAAATAAATCCTTATGATGTACATGATTTTTTAAAAGAATATTTAAAATTATAACTTTTCAAGAGCTAAAAAATGCTATATTTTGGCAAAATTGCCAATAAAAGATCTGCCCCCATATCTCTAAAACTAATGATCCAAAATAAGAAAGCCAGTGGCTCACAATATCTTTTATGTTGATGATTTACCACACCAAAAATTATTAAAATCTGCTGACCCCCACCTTGCCGCCTTCTGACTGATCTGTCTGGCTTTCTCATGGACGCGCTCTTAAATAAATAGCATTTTCATAGGGAGTCATTGGGTGGTAAAATACATATTTTTTTCTTATTTTCTCATGAAAGCTATCAGGGTAGACCTATCTCAGCGGGGATTCTTGCTAAGGCACAGGCAATGTAATCAGCTTAATTGTCTGGCACGACCCCTCGCAAAACAACATCATTGGTACTTTTAGTTACGAGCGGGTGTGCCAGACAAACTGAACACAATTTATCGAGAATAGGAGTAAGATCGATCCAGCTAGTATGATTGGGTTTTGGGAATGGTCCTTAAAAATGATGATTTTACTTGTAACCAAGCATTTTGCAGACCACACGGGCATCGTTGTCATCCCAGCCGTTATCACAGACAGTGCCCCATTCGCCGTTATGGAGGATCTCAACTCTTCCCTCACTGACACGTTCACCACCCACCAATCTTACTACTGCAACTGCAAAGAATTGATGCGAATGAAGATAAGCAAAGTTTAATATAAGCATTACCTATTAGCTAACGCTCTGATTCACACAAAACGGGACATATAAATCGCGCCCAAAGCAAAAATCATTAAAACACAATTATGATACCCCTCGGGCCCAAGGCCTAAATAATCTAAAAACCATTTAGTAGCATGGCTTAAATAAGTAAATTAAGCATCTGTCTGTTCACCCACCAGGTCTTGCTGCGACACATCTGACACCAGCGTCCTCAGAGTGATCGCAGGTTTGTGTCATCCAACCTCTGTGTTTACAATCTGTGATTGAAGTCTCACTTCCAGAGCAGGCGACGTTATCCATAAGAATGGAACCAGTACCTTGGCCAAAATGAGCGCCAGAATAGGAAACGGAACCACTGGGACTGGAATTTGTAAGCCACATCACACTAGAGGATCAGAGAAGCGATATCGCTTCCGGGTGTTGTACCACCAGCTGCAGGAAGCGCATTCGTATGGGAAACAAAAAAGGGACATCACCTCAAGTTCAATAGTAACTATGGGCATATCTCTGCCAGTTTTGAAGATATGAGGGGGAAAAGTTGCAAGGTTCAGTTCATGGTGAAAAGTAGGTCAAAAGTCAATTTCAAGGTCACAGTTAGATTGCCAGTATATGACTTCTGTAAGATCCCACGGATCTTAAGTGAGAACAATAAAGTCTTGGTTAAGTATTCTGTATGTTTATTTCAGTAACCAGCATCAGATACGCATCAGTACTTGTAGTCCAATGGTTCTGACTAAAACGAAAACAAACCAAAAAAGAACATAAATATGTCTTCTTAAATAAAACAGAGTGTTACAAACAATTTTAAACTGCATTAAGAATGTTAAACTAACTTATACAACAGAGCAATCATAAAACTCACATTGCTGGCTTTCGTGGATGTCAATTATTCCTTTTTATCCTGAAAAGCTGAATTTCCTCTAACAAAATCACTGAACATCTACATGTAACTTGACGATATTATACTATGTGGTGTCTGAAGTGTCATAAAAGCACAAAGGAGTGTCGCAAAAATGTCTATTCCTACTGAATGAAAACTGCAAAACAGCCACGCTGCAGAAGTGTCAATCAATTTTCTTCGTAATCCTGCCTCCTCACGTAAAAGATCACGCAAATGGGCCGCTTAAGTTTACATTAATCAAAATAAACAAGAAATCGGTTATCCGATTCTTACACCGGCCCCTTATGCACATGTACCCACATTGCATAAATTATATTATAAATTTAACTACAGTCCCAGATTACTATATTATGTCTAGGTTGTAATTAAAAGGTCTATGACTTTACCACTTTAACCTCCGTCACATCAGTCTACACCTTCCAGAAGACAAAGTTTTGTCACTGGTCTCTTGAAGATTCCATGTTGTGTTCTAACTTGGACTGAGCGAACACAGCCGTCCATACTTGGACTTGTATTTGTCACCAAGCCCATTGGCCATTGCAGACGCGGAGTACTTTCATCTTTCACTAATACCAAATCCCCAACTTTGAGATTTCGCTTAACACTGAACCACTTTTGCCGCTCTTGTAACAAAGGCAGATATTCTTTTAGCCAACGCTGCCAAAATAAGTCAGCAATATACTGAACCTGTTTCCACCGCCTATGGTACATATCTTGTTTCACGAATTCCCCAGGAGGTAACACTGGTCCTGAACGCAACAGTAAAAGATGATTAGGCGTCAGTGGCAACAGGTCTTTGGGATCATCAGAAAGCTTTGTGATAGGCCTTGAATTCACAATATTCTCCACTATGCACATTAGAGTACAAAGAGCCTCATCATCCAACTTGAGCGGTTGTTGAGCCAACAATGAGCTGAGAACTGATCGCACTGTTCTAATTTGCCGTTCCCATATCCCTCCCATATGTGATGCGCAGGGAGGATTAAACACCCACTTAATTTCCCTTTGACGCAAACAGTCCGTTATCTTGTTTTGATTCCACCTACTAATATGTTCCCTCAGTTCACGATGTGCTCCTGTGAAATTGGTTCCATTATCAGAGCGAACTTCCTCAGGTTCTCCTCGTCGGCAAATGAATCTCTGCATAGCATTCAGGAACGAATCGGTGCTTAGTGAATGAGATATCTCAATGTGTATTGCTCTGCATGTTAGGCACGTGAACAGACAACCGTACCTCTTTTCTTCACTACGTGCACGTTTTACAAAGAATGGTCCAAAAAAGTCAACGCCCACTATAGTAAAGGGTGGTAGAAATGCTTCTGTGCGATTCTTCGGCAAATCAGCCATTCGTTGTTCAAGTGTCGGGGCCTTTAACTTTCTGCACAACATACACCTATAGATCTCTCGTTTAACGGCAGCACGGCCATTCATAATCCAATAACGCTGTCTGATGTCTGAAAGGACATGTTCCACTCCTGTATGCCCTGCTTCATTTATGATAATGTCTCACTATCAAAGAAACAACTGGATGCTTTTGTGGCAAAATCCACTGGTGTTTTGCTGTCTCCACAAGGCTGGAATATTTCAAACGACCGCCAACCACCCAAATGCCGCTGGGTAAGGTTTCTGGCGATAGTCTTTTGAAACCTTTGCTCTGAAACTGTTCCCTTGTCATGTTTCTTTGAACATACTTAACAATCTCTTCTTCAGCCACATTAAGTTCTTCAACAGAGAGCAAATCACACGTTTGCTGTACCCTTTTTAAGACTTTACTCCTAAGTACAGACTTTGCTCTTAATATCCACGCTACTGCTTTCTTTAGCTCATTCCAAGTGGAATATCTTGCCATCAGCTTGTCAAGTATGTCCGTTTTCATAATCTCAGCATGGTAGACACTAACATCTTGTTTTACTTCAGTATCATGAGCTTCTACTTCTGCTACGTAAGGTGAACTAGGCCATTCCGCCTCAGGAAACTGCAAAAAACAGGGACCACAAATCCACTGTTCCTTACTGACCAACTCTTGGGGCGTCGCACCACGTGATACGTCATCAGCTGGGTTTAATTTGCTACTTATATGCCTCCACTGAGTTGGTGAGGTCACTTCTCTTATCTTAGCAATCCTGTTTGCCACGAAAGTCTTAAATCGCTTGTCCTCATTTGCAATATATTGCAGTACTATCATGCTATCAGACCAGAAGACAGAAGGAGAAAAGGAAAAGTCCAATTCCTTCCGTAGCAATTCATCTAAATCTACTGCCATAACAGCTGCAGACAACTCCAATCTGGGTATTGTGGTCGCTGAGCAAGGGGCTAATCTAGCTCTACTCATGACAAATGCACAGTGTACGTGGCCTTCTCCGTTTGTCAAACGTAGGTAAGTAACGACACCATACCCATTTTCAGATGCATCTGCGAAGTGATGAAGTTGAATATCAATCGGGGTACCAAATGCTGGTGGTACTAAACATCGCTGAATTTTCATCTCATTGATCAAAGGTAAGTCATTTTGCCACTTGTTCCACTGATGAGCTATGTCTTCTGGTAATGGATCATCCCAGCCGATCTTCAACTTGCACAGCATCTGGAACATCATTTTCGCTTTCTGAATAAAGGGGCTGACAAATCCCAAGGGATCATACACAGAGCTTACAACACTTAACAGTCCTCGGCGGGTAATGGGTTTCTGTTTGACTAGTGTATTGAACCCAAGTTTGTCAGATTCCACATCCCACAAAACACCTAATGCTCTCTCCACAGGTAATTCATCTTGTTCAAGATCTAAGGTTGGGATTCCTTTGGCCCACTCTGCTTCTGGAATAGAGTGTTGGAGTTCCCGTGAATTGCTTATCCACTTCGTAAGCTTGAACCCTCCAAGTGCCAATAATTCTCGCAATTCTTTAACTAACTGAATCGCATGCTGCGTATCAGGTACTGATTTGAGACAGTCATCAACATAAAAATTCCGCAATACGGTTTCTATAGCCTGAGAGGTGAAATTCAAGGAATTGTCCAGCGCAGTACGCCGTAGGGCAAATGATGCACAACTTGGACTCCATACCCCTCCAAACAAATGCCTTGTCATTCTATAAACTTGAACTGGTTTGTTCATATCATCATCCTTCCACCACAAGAATCGAAGCACGTCACGATGATTCTCATTCACCTTAACTTGTAAAAACATTCCTTCAATATCAGCCATGAAAGCAACGGGGTGATGCCTAAAACGCAGTAAAACTCCAATCAGTTTGTTTGTTAAGTCTGGGCCTTGATATATTGCATCATTCAGGGAAATGCCTTTGTGCTTGGCTGCACAGTCGTAAACAATACGTACTTTATCTGGTTTTCTGGCGTGTAATACTGGATGGTGGGGCAGATACCAAACATAACCATCATCTCTACTGACCTCTTTCACCTCTTCTGCATAACCTTTGTCTCGTAGTTCTACCATACTTTCAACATACTTTTCTTGGAGCCACTTGTCTTTCTGTAACCTTCTTTTGAGGCACTGTAAACGGAAATTTGCCACAGGCCAGTTATCTGGGAGATTTAGTGGCTGCCCTTGGAATGGAATGTCCATGCTGTAATGTTTTTCTTCTTCATCATAGTGTAATGAATTTTCCCAGATAGTCATAACCTTCTTGTCATTGACAGACATAGCTGAAAAATCTTCATCATGTCCATCTAGCTTCCACAAGTTCTTGATCTGGTCCTGGAGTTCATTGGAAGTGTTCACAAAATAACTTCCAACATTTTCTCTTGACCTTTCTCCAATTGGACCGTTGATTGTCCATCCCAGTGCTGTTCTCACTGCATATGGCATACCTGTCTTTCCTTCTCGGATCTCTCTTGGTTTGAGTAATTCTGGCATGTCTTGTCCGATAAGAATGTGCACTTGGTCAATGTCTACTTCTGGTAACTTTATGTCCTTCAAATGTTGCCAGTTGTCCAACTCTTCCTGAGTAACAATATTATCAGTGCCTATATTTAGCTTGGGCCTAGTCAATATATCTGTCATGTCATATATCAAAGTTTCATCTGCATTTGTCACCTCCAAGTTTACAGATTTACTGAATACTCTCTTTTGGTGACCAAGTGTGTTTAAAACAATGTTGTGAATTTTTCCTGTAGATTCCAAGTTCAATGACCTCGTTAACTCTTCTGAACAGAAACTTTGAGTTGAGCCACTATCTAAAAGAGCGTATGTTTCAACAAATTGGGTTTGACCTTGCCCACGGACCTTCACACTAATGATGGGAAGTGCAATCTTTTGCTTGCCCACCCCGGCCCCTGTGGCATTACAAGCAACTTCTTCAGTATTCGTTTCATCTATATTCTGGTTTGCATTTCTCTGGGGTAGATGTAGAAATTTCGTATGCTTCTGTTCACACCCTTCTACTGAGCATACTCGGTTCACTGGACATCTTAAGGCCACATGTCCTGTTCTCAAACAATTGAAACATAAATTCTTCTGTTTTGCTAAAGTTAGTCTATCTTGTACTCTCAAACCTTTGAAGTCTTCACAGTTAAATAAACTGTGATGTGAACCACAGCAGGCACACAGTGGACTGTCGGTACTTGTGCTGTAATTGGCAGTGATCTGTCTGTTCCTTCCTTCTCTGCCAGTAGACAGAAGTTGGCCAAAAACAGGGTCATTCCTTTCGTCTGCTGCTAAAGAGATAAAGTTAACCAAGTCCCCTATGTCAGGATTTCTTCCTTCAGACCGGATACTGTGTACCAACTTCAACCATCTGGGTTTAATATATTGGGGCAGCTTTTGTACAATCTTAAGTAGGTAGTCCCCACTATTTATGTCTTCCTTTCTCCCAACTGCACGCAAGGTTTCAAAACAGCATCTCAACTCATCAGCAAAGTGACGTAAAGCTACATTATCCGTCACCGGTCCCCTATTCATGATTTTCTGTATCCAGGCCTGGGAAATAGTGTAACTGTCTCCGTACCTTTCTTTCAATAACTTTAAAGCCGTGGCATATCCCTGTTCTGGTTCCATAACACAGCAACACTGTATAAGATTATAAGCTTCGCCGCGACAATATTGCAAGAGCCTGGCCAATTTTGCAGCATGAGGAACATTTTTATGTCCTACCATGTTTTCAAATGATCTCATAAATGGGTGGTACTGCAGAGGGTTTCCATTAAAAGGCATCAATTCTACCTTTGGCAACTGCATTGCATCTATCAGTGGGGTCAATGAGTCACTTGTTGGTGGCACAGCCTCAGATACTGGTGTATATACTGCACTGTGTAGTATAGTCTGAGATGGAATACCGTATGCAGGCGTGGGTGCGGGTGGCACTGCGACAGACGCTGTTGTTTCAAATCTCGTTGGAATCGGAGTCTGAGATGCGGAGAATGCTACTGCACCATGGGGATGATAAAGATTTGGTTGTGATATGTGAATAAAGTCGGGTGAGCTTGTACTAAATACAGCTGGAGATGGCACTGTAAGCTGAGAAGTCGCAGGTAATTCACATGATACAGGAATACTTCCCAGTAAACGGTCATCCTGTGGTGTCATGGACTGTGTTGCATGCGAAGCAGTGAGAGGGGCAGCCTGCATTGTCCAAACAGGTTTAGGAAAAGGTGTGAGTGGTACCGCAACAGACACTGGTATATTAGATGTTGATATTGCAGACTGAGACTGTGGTACAACTGGTACATTGTGAGATGTGAATGTCGTCTGGCTGAAAGCTGGAATGTTCGAACTTAATGCACTAAGTGATGGCATTGTGACAGGAGATGTCACAGACACTGCATTCATTGTGGAAATACCCTCTGATCTACATGTGTATGGTGTCCCTGGATGAGGTATGGGGCTTATAGAAGCTTCACTGATTGATGTACTAGTAGCTACATTGTGCGGTGTACTGGTAAGAAGTGAATGTTCTCTCTTTATGTCTCTTAAAAGAGAGTGGATAGATTGATCAATGTCTCTCTCTAATTCTTCAATTAAATGACGCTTTCTTTCTATTTCCTCTTGAAGTGACATGGTTGGAAAGCCAATTCAGAACTGTAAGATCCCACGGATCTTAAGTGAGAACAATAAAGTCTTGGTTAAGTATTCTGTATGTTTATTTCAGTAACCAGCATCAGATACGCATCAGTACTTGTAGTCCAATGGTTCTGACTAAAACGAAAACAAACCAAAAAAGAACATACATATGTCTTCTTAAATAAAACAGAGTGTTACAAACAATTTTAAACTGCATTAAGAATGTTAAACTAACTTATACAACAGAGCAATCATAAAACTCACATTGCTGGCTTTCGTGGATGTCAATTATTCCTTTTTATCCTGAAAAGCTGAATTTCCTCTAACAAAATCACTGAACATCTACATGTAACTTGACGATATTATACTATGTGGTGTCTGAAGTGTCATAAAAGCACAAAGGAGTGTCGCAAAAATGTCTATTCCTACTGAATGAAAACTGCAAAACAGCCACGCTGCTGAAGTGTCAATCAATTTTCTTCGCAATCCTGCCTCCTCACGTAAAAGATCACGCAAATGGGCCGCTTAAGTTTACATTAATCAAAATAAACAAGAAATCGGTTATCCGATTCTTACAACTTCATATTCATGTTCAATGGTAACTATGGGCGTATCTCTGTCAGTTTTGGAAACATGAGGGAAGGGATCCTTGCAAAGTTCACATCATTGTGAAAAGTAGATCAAAGGTCAATTTGAGGCCAAATATTGTCAGTATATAACTTTCTTTTCAACTTCAAGTAGCTTTCTTTTCAACTTCAAGTAGTTATGGGCATGTCCATGCCAGTTTTGCAGATATAAGAGATTAAAATGTTATAAAGTTCAGTTCATGGTGAAAAGTAGGCCAATATATAACATCCTATTGAGGTTGAATAAGGGACTAAAATTTTGCAATTTTAGAGTTTCAGTAATTTGCCATTACTTTTGTACAGAAGAAATTAATTAAAATAAAAAAATGCCATTTTGGTTGATATTCTTGAAATGGGTCGTGCTCAGAAGTTCCAGATGATCTTTCATGAAATAGTGTCATTTTTTTTTACCAGAAGTTGTCTGCCTCGTTTAAACATTATGCTCTTTTCCAGACTTACAAAATTTTATACATATTACCGTATTTTACAATTTACTTTCACCATCAAAATGTACTATTTGATACAACGTCCATGTACGTAAACGTATAGAAAACAAAAATAGGAACACCACCAGTATTGGGCTTGATATTACATTCCTCTTCTCCCGTGAAAATGGACCGATTGTCCCCAAACTCACATAGATGAAAGATGTACCTGATGGTAACACCTGCCAATAATATTGTAAATTTGGTCTGTGTAAAATATGAAAATCGGTATATATATATATATATATATATATATATGTTTAGTTTATTTCACTGTAACATATGCATCCACCTGTGTGGATGAAAATGACAATATGAATACAATTTTTGTGAATATGTTATTAAACAATCACAATGAGTAAGAATATTTACTGATTTACTATTTAAAAAAAAAATTACTATTACTACTATTACTCAATTGCCGATGAGTGCAGCACTGTCTTGTAGATCCCTCCTAGCAAAAGCAGAGGAGAGAAACTGAGCTAGTGCAATAATGGTTTCTTTTTCTTGACATTTCATAATTATAGTAAATTGTTCATCAGTTGTTTTTAGGCCAAAATGTGTATCGTGTTTTGTAAATACCTTATATAATATTGTGCGCAGGTCGTTGTATAGGGGGCATGCTGTGAGAAAGTGTTTTTCGTCTTCAATTTTGTCTTTAGAACAGTAATGGCATATTCTGTCGGTCCGAGGAGTGTTGTTGTATCTGCCTGTTTCAATGTGAAGTTTATGCCCACTGGTGCGAAAACGGCTTAGGTTTTTTCTTTTATCAGTATCGTGAAGAAGGTTTAGATATTTTTCTTTTTTGAATGTATTTTTGAATTGGCAATATACTCTGGATTTGGAATTGTGCTCAAGCTCACTGTGCCAGTTTTGTACGTACCCACTAATGATTCGTTCTCTGAACATACTTAGGAAATTTATGTCAGGATTCTGCTTTAGCCATACATCTCCAAATCCGTCTTCAAACAAGAGTTTCATAATACCTTCACTCCATGACAGGTTATCATTATTCAAATTTGGCAGGCTTTCTGTTGTGAGTAAATTGTAATAATGTAATTCATCTAGGTATGCTTGTTTGAGTAGGTTGTTTTCGTCTGTGCGTAATATTTTGAGCCAAAATTTTATTAATTGTATGTTAATTTTTATGTAAACAGGAATCCTTCTAGTCTCTCCTCTTACTGTGTGGTTTGAAGTTTTTGGGTGAACACCTAAAATTTGTTTACAAAAACTGAGATTTAGCTTTTCCGATGGAGTTCTGTCTGTAAGGGGGGTATATCCCCAGACCTCTGATCCGTACGTTGCAATTGGCATTATGATTGTATCGAAAAGTTTTTCCTTGAGGGATGATTTAATAAGGCTGGTTAGAGGAAAGTAACTTTTTAGTGCAAAAAATGCTTTTTGTGCTTTTTCTTTTAATCTTGTTTGAGCTGCAGTGAATTTGCCAGATCTAGTGAAAAGAATTCCTAGGTAATTGTAGCTAGACGAGATAGTGAGATATATATTCTCGCCCAAAATGGTTGGTACAAGTCGAAAATAACTTCACTTTTTGGGATATTTTACTCTTATTTCTAAAACATAACACTTGGTATGAAAAAGGAGTCATTGCAGCAATTGGCACGACATTAAGTTATATGCATGTGTACTATGAACTCTTTTCAGTCAGTCACAGCGCTGGTGGGGTGGGATGTGTTTGTCATGTTCTGTCTTTTTTCGCGAAGATTTGCATATTAGTAGCTGTGTCTATCGACTACTGAGACCATGCTGTGACCTACTGGTATGGTAATACGACACCAGATGGTTGCATATGCAAATATGGGCGAGAAACAAATCGAGATAGCCAGACGTTTGGGTGTGGACAGGAAAACTGTGAATAGAATCTTGAGGATTAGGCTGTGACAGAAAATGTGACACCTTTTAAATTTACGTGTAGACCCCGAAGTGGAAATGCCAGAAGTGATCGTGTCATCATCAACCTGGCAAGAAGAGAGCAGACCAAAATTGCCAAAGCCATTGCCTTGGAGCTACAGGCCAAACGTTTGGCTCGATCGAGACGCCAGACAGTAAACCGCAGGCTGTTGGAACACCCCTATCCTTCAAGAAGAATGTCGAAGAAGTCACGCTTGGCACCTGCACATCGAGCAAACAGGCTGCAGTGGGCGCGGCAAAACCGTAACCTTACGGTCCAACATTGGAATCGCATGATGTTTGCTGATGAGTTCCGTTTTCTACTGTATCGAACAGATGGAAGAATGAGAGTGCGCAGACTCGTTGGAGAGTGGATGTTGACTGAAAATATCCAAGAAACAATAGCTGGAGGAGGTGGTTCACTGCATGGTAGTGATGCCATTTGCAGCAACGGCATTTGCCCATTGCTTTCTCTGGATGAAAACCTTAACGCTGCCAGATACAGGGACATTCTCCAACAGAACCTTGGGCCATTCACAAGAGGGATATACAGAGACATTTTTAGATTGCAACATGACAACGCAACTCCCCATACAACCCGATAAATTAACGACTATATCCGCCAAAATAACACTCAGCTGATGCCACAGCCAGCAAACAACCCAGAAACATACCCAATTGGGCACAAGTGGGACGAACTTGGTTGTTCCATTCAAAGGAAAAATCCCTTCCGCTACAAATTTGGATCGACGTCGAGATTCCCTTCAAGTTGAATGGACCAGAATTTTCTCCAAAGTGCTGTAACTCTAGTTCACAGTATGCCACGCCATTCCCGCTACTAAGATTAATAATGAGGTCTGAAGGGTTTTCATGACAATGTCCCCAAATTTCAAATTAATTGTCAATCACAATACAAATTTATGTTTAATTTTTCACTTGTCTCTATCGTATATATAAAAAAAAATCATTTCAGGGGACATGAGGAAAAACCCTTAATAAATAAACGCTTTTCTTAGATTTGCGTTTTTTTTATTTCTCTTTTACTTTGCTAATCCTCCAGCTTCACATATTTAGCAATATAAAGGGTATACTTTTGGTAATAACAATAATAATGAAATAAACAGAGCGAAATGCATTCCAAAATTTCCGTGTACCAACCATTTTGGGCAAGAGAAAAAAAAAATATATCATATATATATCATTTTGTTTTTTTGGAAAAAAAGTCCGTTTTTCAGAAAAAAAATGTTTGAACATTTCACCTTGTAATAAAGGTCAAAGTTCAAATCCAAGGGCATACTTTTTCTTTCGGGTTGGTAGATATTTTAATATCAAAAAGCTTAAAAGCATTTAATTTTGCCAATTTTGCCAAAGGTGCATTGCGACGAGCGCCACACTTAGACCCAAGTACGGACAAACATCGAAATCCACATGGATCGAGTTGAGGTTATATGTGACCTACATACAAGAGATGGCACTCTTCTAGTTAAGGAGGAGTAACGGTGACAGGCGGGACTAAAGCCATGTGTGCCGCCAGCGCACACGCTGGTGGTACAATAAGTTGACGTGATCAGATTTTTTGAGAAATGGGTAACATTCTTTGTGATTAAAATGAGTAGCAAATGAAACATAAAGTAAACGATATGCTTACTTGTAACCAAGCATTCTGCACACCACACGTGCATCTTTGTCATCCCAGCCGTCATCACAGACAGTGCCCCATCCGCCGTTGTAGAACACCTCAACTCTTCCCTCACCGACACGAGAGCCATTTACCAATCTCACTTCAACTAAAAACGATCAGCAATGTTTTTCCTTAGAATTATTTATTTGTTCACACAATGTTTCTCACAAAAGTGGTCGATTTTGATGTTCATTTTGAGTATGGCGATAGCAAACTGTGGAAACATTCCTTTTTATGTCGACTTAATTATATTATATTATATTATATTATATTATATTATATTATATTATATTATATTGTTCTTAACGTTTTCGCATGTATTCAAAGTGTTAACAAGTGCATACAACTAGAGTCCATGGAAAAGTAATCTAAATAGCATTACAGAGGCATGCAGCACAAGTAAAGTACGTAATTGTAGAAAACATTTGTTCACCCACAAGGTGTCGCTGCAAAACATCTAACTCCAGCATCCTCAAAGTGATGACAGTTGTGTGTCCTCCAACCCCTGTGTCCACAATCTTTGATAGAGGTCTCTTTCCCAGAACAGTCGACGTTATCCATAAGAATGGAACCAGTACCTCGACCAAACTCAGCGCGCGAAAAGGAAACGGAGTCAGTGGGACTTGAATGTGTAAGCCATATTAAATTAGTTGACATGATCAGATTTTTTCTTTACAAATTTTAATTACAACTTTTTACGATTAAAATGAGTAGCAAATGAAACATAAAATAAAAAAGTACTTACTTGTAACCAAGCATTCTGCAGACCACACGAGCATCGTTGTCATCCCAATCGTCATCACAGACAGTGCCCCATTCACCGTTATGGAAGACCTCAACTCTTCCCTCAGCGTCACGAAAGCCACCCACCAATCTCACAACTGCAAAGAAAAGTCCGTTTTATTAGAAAATGTTTGAACGTTTCACCTTGTAATAAAGGTCAAAGTTCAAATCCAAGGGCATATTTGAAATCTCCACATATGACTTTCGGTCAGCCATCTAAAGATTTTTTCCCAATAATTCCTTAGGGGTTGGTAGATATTTTAATTTCTAAAAGCTTAAAGGAATTTTGCCAATTTTGCCAAAGGTGCATTGCGACGAGCGCCACACGTAGACCCAAGTATCGACAAACATCAAAATTCACAAGGGTCGAGTTGAGGTTATATGTGACCTACATACAAGAGATGGCACTTTTCTAGTTAAGGAGAAGTAACGGTGACAGGCGGGACTAAAACCATATGTACCGCCAGCGCACACGCTGATCATCAACGACGATCATCAGCGTTTTATATAAGGACCATTCATTGCGAAAATTCGCCCAATGCGAAAATCATTTAAACACCATTATGATGCTCCCTCAGGTCCATGGCAAAATAATAAAAATGACATTTTGTAGCATTACTAAAATATGTAAATTAAGGAAACACTTTGTTCACCCACCAGGCCCTGCTTCGACACATCTGACACCAGCATCCTTAAAGTGATCACAGTCGTGTGACCTCCAACCGTTGTGTCCGCAATCTTGGATAGAAGCTTCGCTACCAGAGCAGGCCACGTTATCCATTAGAATGGGACCAAATCCTCGACCGAAATAAGTGCCGTTAAAGGATACAGAATACTTGGGGCTGGAATTTGTAAGCCACATTAATTTGGTTGACATTAGCAGATGCTTTTTTTTTTAATTTTTTTTAATTGGTAACATTCTTAAAAGTGATTAAAATCAGTAGTAGCAAATAAAACAAAATAAAAGATGTGCTTACTTGTAACCAAGCATTCTGCAGACCACACGAGCATCGTTGTCATCCCAGCTGTCATCACAGACAGTGCCCCATTGAAAATTTAGAAACACTTCAACTATACCCTCGCTGGCACGAACGCTACCCACCAATCTCACTTTAACTACAAAGAATTGCAGATGACGATCAAGAAAGTCTTTTATTAGAACTTATTATTTGGTCACAAATTGTTTCTTACAAAACTGGGCAAATCTGACGTTTATTTTGAGTATGACGCTAGCAAACTGTGGGGAAATTGTTTTTTATGTCGACATAATTATATTATATTATATTATATTATATTATATTATATTATATTATATTATATTATATTATATTATATTGTTCTTAACGTGTTCGTTTATATTCAAGGTCTTAACAAGTGCATAAGACTCGGATCCAGGACAAAATAATTTAACTAGCATTATGTAGCATGACTAAAATACGTGATTTAAGAAAACAGTCTGTTCACCTACCAGGTGTTGTTGCAGTGCAACATCTGACACCAGCATCCTCAGAGTGGCCGCAGTCGTGTGCCCTCCAACCTTTGTGATTACAATCTTTGATGGAGGCCTCATTCCCAGAGCAGGCGAAGTTATCCATAAGAATGGAACCAGTACCTCGACCGAAATAAGGGGCGGAAAAAGATACGGAGCCATTTGGGCTGGAATTTGTAAGCCACACCAAATTAGTTGACATGCCCAGATTTAAAAAATGAATAACTTTTTTACGATTAAAATGAGTAGCAAAAGAAACACAAAATAGACGATGTGCTTACTTGTAACCAAGCATTCTGCAGACCACATGGGCATCGTTGTTATCCCAGTCGTCATCACAGACAGTGCCCCATTCACCATTATGGAGCACCTCAACTCTGCCCTCACCGGCATGAACACCACCCACCAATCTCACTTCAACTGTAAGGAATTCCGAATGACGATCAGTAAAGTTTTATATAAGCATTAACCTTATGCTAAGGCACTGTTTAACACAAAACGGGAAATAAAAACCGAGCCCAGTGCGAAAATCATTTAAACACCATTGTAATCTCCCCTCAGGTCCATGGCTAAGATAATCTAAATACCATTGCGGTTATTACTAAAATGCGTGATTGAAGAAAACAGTTTTTTCACCCACCAGGCCTTATCGGGACACATCTGACACCAGCATGTTCAAAGTGCCTACAGTTGTGTGACCTCCAACCTCTGTGGCCGCAATCCTGGATAGAAGCTTCGTTCCCAAAGCAGGCCACGTTATCCATTAGAATGGGACCAGTACCTCGACCGAAATAAGTGCCGTAAAAGGACATAGAATACTTGGGGCTGGAATTTTAGGCCACATTAATATGGTTGACATAAGGAGATTTTTTAGAAATGTGTAACATCCTTTATAGTGATTAAAATCAGTAGCAAAGGAAACATAAAATAAACGATGTACTTACTTGTAACCAAGCATTCTGCAGACCACACGGGCATCGTTGTCATCCCATCCGTCATCACAGACAGTGCCCCATTCACCATTATGGAAGACCTCAACTCTGCCCTCACCGGCACGAGAGCCACCCACCAATCTCACTTTAACTACAAAGAGTTGCAGATGACGATCAAAAATATCTTTTATTAGGACTTATATTTTGGTCACACATTGTTTTTTTAGTGGGCGATTTTGACGTTCATTTTGAATGTGACGCTAGCAAATGTGGAAAAATTGCTTTTTTTGTGGACATAATTATATTATATTATATTATATTATATTATATTATATTATATTATATTATATTATATTATATTATATTAACGTGTAAGGGTCCCGGTGAGTTTTTTGTGATCATTAGACACTTAATAAACAAATTTACATATCTGAGATTGAAAAATTAAAACTGGTTTGATTCAGACAAAGTATCGCTTTATTTTTAAAAGACTAACCCCAAAACCTCGAATACGAGTCTAAGCGGAAGTGAAACAGTACTGGTGGTCTCGTGACCCTTGTTTCTAACCAGAATTCTTTAGAGCGTGAGTAGATGTGTGCACATCAGTTTTCTGGTATTTTTTAACGAAAATTAGCAGAGTTCGAAAGGGACAAGGGCACTTCTGCAAACGCTGTTTCAATTCATTTGTTCCGGTAGTAACCAAAATCGCCTGCAATTAGGAGGCAGTAGATTGCCTTTGCGAAAACAAGGGACGATTTCGTGGAGCCCTCCCAGCATTCGGAACTTTGTGAAAAACATTTTGATGTTACGTGCTACTCTTTAAAGTGCCAATTGCTGAGGAATATGGGGAAAGAAGATGGAATAGTTCGAAAGCGTTTATTACCCGACGCTGTACCAACGATACCCGTTTTCAAACGAGTGAATCAAGTTTCGAAGCCGAGTCGAGTGAAACTGCAAGTGCAGCCGCTAGAGCCGATGGAAATAAACGGTTTAGGTCTGCATACAGAAAAAAGGGAGTTGACAAGGGTAAGTAATACCAGTTTAATCAGTATGGATTATTAAGATATAAGGGATATAGCGTAGCATCATGATACGGTGTACATGGATCAACGTTGAAAACAGGTTGATACGTTGAATTGCCGTTGATCTACCTAAATTCAACGTAAAACCAACGTTGATCCAGCCACGTCAAAACACCGTCATAATGTGACGTTGACTCAACGTTGTATATTGGTCATTAGCACAACCTTGCAGGCATTGATTGTAATTTAAAATATTAATTATTGAAAACGTGATACTTTGTTTATCAATACTGTAACTAACTTTATCAAAATAATAAAAAAGTGTTTTAAAGTAAAAGTGACAGTTGTTTTGTATCTTTAGTGAACTAATGAATTTTCTTAACTTGTTATTCAGAAATACATTCCGATAAACTTCTTTGCAAGGTCAGCTAACACTAGGATGAATAAGTCGCTGTAAATGTGATGGGGTGAAGTTAATAAACTTGACAGTTCTCGGTACCCTGTTATAGATAGACAGGTTGAGGTGACTGACTTTGTTATATATATATATATATATATATATATATATATATATATATATATATATATATATATATATATATATTGTTATATGTATATATATACATATATACCCTACATATACAGACTTGACATTTAATATGGAATATTTTTTTCCAAATCATTTTTCATAAGTTTTTTCCTATTTTGCTGACTGATAAATAAAAATTAGGATTAAAATTGTGTTTTAATATCTTTTAATTATCTCTTTGATGTTATTGTGACATGAGTTCATTAATTGAATTCGCCAGAGAAGCAAACAAAAACACATTGCCTATTCTATATCATACGACTACCATTAAAATGATATTTTGGATCTCCATATTTTCCAAATTATTGTCTGTAAAAGAGTAACATGCTCCACAAAGGACGCTCATGTCAGTGTCTAGTCACAGTAACGGTTGCTATTACGCCTGACCTCTTCTGGCTGCTACCAGAGCTCTCAAGTGGCAAGGCATTCTTTGGGATAGGTTTTTAGAGTTCAATCTGGCATAACATTCCAGGCATCGGTCAAAATCTGTCCAATTTGGTCCAGTTTTGTTGTAGGACAGGGCCATTGATTTGGAGAGTAATGGCCTACCCACACATTGTCTATGTGGTTCAAATATGGCGATTTTGATGACCAAGGTAGCTGCTCATTCCCTTGGTTCTGTAAGTAATCTGCTATTAAAAGTGCTCTTTGTGAACCGGCAATCTCATCGTGCAACCTAAAATTGTTCATCACGTGCCCCCTATCAAATGATAGTCAAGTGGTTCCCAGATTATTCCTGTATTTGATCTGGTTCAATTTTCGTCGATGACTACGATGGTATCTACTCCAAATACTGACGCTGTTAATGACCTTAGTCACTTTAGACGCTGCACACGCTTCGTCGTTGGTCTCTTCTGGATGTCTGTAAACTCTGTTTTGACTAGTTGAGCGGTACAGGTGAAATCTGACCTCAATAAAGAAAGCCACGACGTTTCAGTGTTCAACCAAGAAACGTCCCCAATTCATGAGAGAAACATACAACGATGTTTTGCTGTTTACAGTGGGTTCCTCGGAGGTCGTCTGGTATTCTAACCTTCTAAAACCGGTTTGGTGTTCGTTAAGGGCCTTGAGAAATGCGTTTTGGTGGCAATTTACCCCTCAGGACTGGGTGGTTTTCGTTTAGTTGCAACAGCATACCCCGAAAGAAAGTGGGTTCTGTACCCTGGTGGTAAGATTTCAGTACATTGGATGTGGCCTGTGTAGGTACATCAGTCTGGGCATTTCTCTATAAAACTGTGCGGATCGTTTCGTTTGGCGCAATTATCTGTTTGGCAGTGTCTGTCTTTTTCGCACCATTCTACCACAGATTAAGACATTTGTAAAGCACTGCATAGCTCATTTTACACAGTGCAAAACCGACCATTTGCATACAAAATTTCAAAATCTTCTATGCAGTAGTTACTGACATTTTGATACTTTTTTGGCAGAACCATGCTTTGCCAAAGCCAAGCTTTGACCTGCCCAAAGGAGCAGTATCCAATTAAATCACTGCATATTACATAATGCAGCAGCGCAACAAAGTTGGAATTCAGTTAATTGGTAGCGACGCACCTGACTGCACACTTCTCCATTCACATATCTTATATGATATCAGAGTTTTTTTTTAAAAAGAACGCATTTTTACCTAGGCATACCTTCGAAACTGAAATATTCCATATTAAATGTCAAGTCTGTATTGAGCCATCTAACACGTCCTACTGCTAAACACATCCAGGCTAAAAGGGTGTACCATGCTTAGGAGCTAAATGCGTTGAAAAAATCAGACAAAGCAGGCACTTGGACGTTTTTACAGTGTACGTTATAATTGTGTACCTGCGTTTTGTATCAAAAAAAAAAAAAAAAAAAAAAAAAAAAAAATTCAGGTCATTTTAATGTCTTTTCATGCAAGAATGTTGTCTAACGACTGGGGTTGATACAATGTTGCTATCTGACGTTGATCCAACTTTCAAATCCAATGTTTATCCAACGTATTATCAACGTTATGGTTCAACGTTGTTTCAACGTTAAAACAACATAATTTGCCCGCTGGGTGTAATATGGGAATAATGATATTGTCCCTCATTTTTAAATATTTTAACAGGGTATCACTTTACTTAAAACATATTTTGATAAATTTTAGATGTTGCAAGAGTATGAAATGGAGGAACCCATTCCTCAAGTTCAGAGAAGAGAAACTGCAGAAGCTCTGACTGATGGTCAAGGCATAGGATCTGGAGAAGATCAAATGGAATGTACAGGGTACAGACATGTTGCATATCAATTTTGTCTTCATTTCCTCTGAATAAATCTATAGTTCGAACATTTGATATATTTCAAATGTTAATCCTCTTATTCGCTCGTGTTGCTCATTTTATTACTCGTTAATCCTTACAAATATTCAAATATTTGATGTTGCTTTTTGCAATATAGCACATTAATCACACAGTAAATTATTAAAGCTTATTTGAATTCAGGTTGCTTTAAGCAGCCATGCATTATAATGACAATGGACACAAAGAACAGGCCTATAACAATTAAGGGTGGAGACAAGCGGAGTGCTGTAGTCTTTCCCAAGTTTAAAAAGGGTGACTACACTGTGAGGGATATACCAGTCGACTGCACATTTGGTATGCGTCTGTAAATAAACTAATTTCACCTTCTGCTTGGTAATTTAATATTATCCCTATAATATTATATTTTATGAGTCTAATGTTGACGGGCATTGATTGTTTGTACAGGAAAAACGTGTATGATGGTTGACAATATATGCAACTTTATTATTGTACTTTTGTACAGTGGTCGGAATAATTTTGTTTCCGATGTACACCGGTGTAACAACGTTCGAAATGTTTTAATCCCTATCTTGTGAATAGAAGGGGGCGGACAAACAACGGAGGGCCGTATAAATCCCTTCAAAATTTGAACGCACAAACACATTAGCTTAGGTGGAATAACACAATACTTAATACGAGTGAACCCCATGTCGCCAGTTTCTGTGGTCCAGCGCGAGCGCGACAATCCGCTGTAACTAGGTGTAATTAACAGCAGGATACATCAACCAGAAGGTCCCTATTGTTTGTTGCGGCGATAGGATTATAGCTTGAAGAGGCTAAACCCATGCCATGCTAAGGCGTGCCACGCGAAGCGAACTGTCCTTTTGTTCACTAGTTTGGCACGCGCAACTGGTTTTTAGTGTTGCTAACAAACTGCTAGTTAATTTTGTTATCAGTTATTTCATCCTATATGAAATTTCCGCAGTCAAAAATTGAACTAATTATTGTTGGGTCGAAATGCATGAGCGTCAGCATCAATCTGTCTCAAAAATTTCCTATTGCATTAATTTATAAATGTATAATTTATTTATGTACTTACATTTTAATTTGAAATATCTGCATTCAAGCGTTCAAGTATTTATAAAACATGAATGATAATGAAAGAGGAATAAGGAAATATCATATTACTTATATTATGCTTATATTATAATATTGAAATTAAATGAGGTGCATTGACATAGGCGCAATGACAATCCAACTGCAACGTGCAACAGGGGGAAGTCTGGCTGTATGATCATACAATGTACGAAAGTACGGTCAATTAAAAGTGTAAATCATCAGTTAAAGAGGAGGGGGTCTTACTAAAGCTCGCTATCTATTGTTAAACCCGACTGTTATTATCTCTCGAACAAGCTTAAATCATGCCTATACAATTACTGTGTCTCCGGCTGCCGCTCAGAAACGCCATGTCGAACATATTTTGCTACAGTGAGAAACATGGTACACTAGCGACTTGTTTTAGATCACTCAAGAAAGGATGCAAACGTGCGACACCAGAGGAAAAACAATCAAGTATGCATCTGGTCCATTAATAGTAATTGCACAGTGCATGTTACTAGACCTTTGTCCTAACTCAGTAGTCAGGAATAAGATGTTTGGATAAAAAGCTTCTATTCAACTCGCTTAGACCCGTGATGCTATCATCCGCTGAAACACGTAACTGAACCCTCTACCTGAACCTGAAGTCCCTTTAGCTGAAACAAAAGCTGCCCCTTGAACCTGTCCATTTTTTAATCGTCAAATGATTTGTGATTTCATTGAACGTCTTTGATCGAAAGCTTTCAAGTGACAATAACCGAACCATGTGTTGATTATTTATTAAAGCGTAATTAAGTTTATTCAACATGATCTATTTTGTAAACAATACTTGCCAAGATTCAGCTTGGATTGATCACCGTCACTATTTAGCTTCTCGCCTATAATGCGTGCTAAAGGCCGGGTCACACTGCGATTGCGACCTTTTTGCAACCTTTTTGCAACCACAAAATCTGGCGGTCGCTTGCGATCACTTTGCAAGCTAATTAAGAAGCTGTGGCCAATTTTGATCGGCAAGCAGTCGCAAACCGGTTGCAACAAGGTTGCAGTATGGTATCTGCAACCTCTTATAGACCATCTTCAAGTTATAGGTTACCAGTCGCACACTGTTTGCCGAGCGATACACAACCTGTCTGCAACCACTCGGTGTCCGAAAACCGGTTGCAGGATTGTAGCAATCGCTTGCCAACTGGTAGCAGCAAGGTCGCTCGGAACATACATGTATATGTTGCCAACTTGTGACAGTAGCTGCTTTCCCATAAATTCACCTCTCAAAAGACAAAAATGTTGTAGTAAAACGACTCCTTTTCAAAAAGACGGGACTGCTATAATCATTGACTCTGTTTACCTAAGAAGTAAAACGAGTAAAAAAACTCGAAAATACTGGGTGAACCCGTGGATTGCAAGACGCCCCTTATAAGGCGATTACAAACATTTGATGAAAGAACTTCGACTTGGAAATCAGGAAGTTTTCCTTTCCTTCCTAAAAATAGAATTAACAATGTTTTGTGAACTTTTGAAAATACTACACCCTTACCTAACGAAACCAGTGTTGCAATAAAAACATAAACTTGCAAACGTTTTGATCCTTATTAATCTCATAATACTCTTTAATATTTTCTTGTTCAAATACTTGATCTCTTTGAGGTCGCAAGGCCTGTGCAGTTACGGTCACACTGAACAAAAAACCTCTTTGCGACTTGCAACTGTCACCGGTTGCAAAAAGGTCGGCGACCGGTTGCAACAACTCGCAAAGTGGTTTCCAAATGAACGCTGGGTTAATATCCGGTTGCGCCGGTTTTCGGTGCAGCACCGATAACCTCCTGGCGACCGAAAAACCTACTTGTGGTATCCAACCGGTTGCTAACAGGTCGCCGACTGCTTTGCAACTGATTTGCAACCGAATGTGTGGTTTTCCCTTTGTCTTTTTATGCTAGGCGTTTGTCACTTACAATATAACGTAATTAAATCGTGACAAGTCATGCGCATCGTGTACTTTTTACACTCTCATCCTTGTAGTGAGGATACCAAGCACTGGGAAGATGTTAAATTGTTTGTGTTGAAACTATTTTTATTTAAGTCTATTGGACACATTTTACGATTTGTTCAATTATTTGTGGATAATTTTGATGTTGAAATTATGATATATTAAATAGCAGTTATATCTTGCTGATTAAATTGCTTTTATTTTCCGTTTTCTCTGCATTCGTGTATTTGTTTCATTGTTTACTCTGATAATATGGCTTTGCAAAATTTAAATAACATACAGCGATATATAATTGAGGTTTTCGGCATTTTACCTATGATTTTCGCAAAATGATAAAATAAATAAACGTAGCGTCAAAAAATCGTAAATTGCTTTTATCATCACATTTTTTTTTGTTTCGTAAGTGTGAAATACCTGCCTGGTATATGAAAGCCTTGGAAATTGGTATAAAATATTGCCAACAAATGCAATTTATGTTTTCTTTTTCTAAAATATTATAATTTGTGACCTTGATATTTAGAAGGCTTACATAACAAATTATGAAAAAGAATTTGCCCAAATAGACCATCATCCTACGCCTATTTTATTGCAGTCGCTTGCAACCTTCCTGCGACATATTTTCGAACGCCTGCGATCGGTAAAAAACCTGTTAGCGACAAAGATACTAAAGACCGTCAATCGACCATACAGTTACAACTGCAACCTTCTGGCGTCCTGCTGCCGACTACTTGCGACTGATAAAAAACTTGTAAGCGACCAGTCGACTAAATACGGTCAATCGACCGTGCAGTTGCAAATAGTATGCTACTGGTTATAGCAACCTACTGACAACCAAGAAGAGACCAATAGGCAACCTTTAGGATACCGATAATTTTCATCTTTAGTCGCACTGGTTGTCGGTGCACAAAAAATGGCCTTCGTGTGTCACCGATCGCAGGCGACCTGTTAGCAACCTTATGCGACCACTTTAAAACCTATGGCAACCTCCTTGCGACTGAGGTTGCAAAGAGGTTATCAAAAGGTTGCAAGCGCAGTGTGACCCAGGCTTTAACGACAGACAACTTAAAAATATTATCTGTGTAACTGTGCAAATGAACGCATTTAGTTAAAATATAACGAAGCCGGCATTTAATCCATCGAACATATTTATATTTGTTCTTTTAAAACCAGTGTAAGGTTAACGCCAAATCAAAGCAAGCCTTGCAGACTGGTTTTGTTTAAACTGTCGTACATTAAGTAAAGCTAAGTAAAGCCTGTTTCTACTTCGCAGTGTTCATCCCAGCCATAAAACTGCATGAAGGATAACAAGACTCCGTAGACCTGTGCTTCAGGTTTCCAGGAATCCCGTGTAACACAATAATATCGAAGGCCTGAGAGTAATACATATATGAGGCCGTGTATGAAAGATTTAACAAATTAGAAATTCAAGAATTTAAACATGCTAGGTACATGCACATCACTTAATAAGTCATTTCACAAAAATCGCATCTAATTGTTTAGATTAACCTTTACTTTTATCGATCTCATCCCGTTGTCTCAACCACGTAAAAGAAATATAGAGAACATGAGGAAAAGTAACACGTTTACATGCAGGCGAAGGAGTTATACTTCAATATTAATCGCGAACAATATCAACAGCGACTAAAGACCGTTGCCTGTCTTTCACACTTTTACACAAACACACGAAGGTTTAATAAAGGGAGTCGCGGCGCGATATCTATCTCTTTCATTCGAACAAGCAAAGGGCTGACCCGAAGTAAGCTTTCTATACTAATGTCCTTTTTATTGTATATTGTAATTACTCTACTTGCTCGCCTCCATTGTCTTGTAAAAGTGACAAAGAATGTGTTGTATTCACACATGAGTTGAAAGAACTTTGCATAACTCCTTTGACTTAAGTTGCATAATGTCTTTCTCAAGGTTATAATCAGTGTGAAGAGGGTGTCTTGCCTCATTTAAAAAGGGTGTTGTTCTACATACTGGTTGTTGCTTAACTTATGCTAATCTTAAGCTTTTATGTACCAATATGGTTTTAATAAATCGCCAAAATTATGACATTAATGAACATTGTGTATCAAACGTTTTGATACGATTTAAATAAATGGACGAGGAGGATTACGGTATTAGGTTCTATTTACCTCTGGCTTTAACTTCGCCCTGCTATATAAATGAACAAATGTTGCAGATCGTAACAAAAAAATTTCTTATAGTGTTTTATGACATATATGATTTACACATTTGATAGTGAAACACTCCTCGACTTTAACGAATCACCTGACGTAAACTGTCTACCCACGCTCCCCGAAAAAACTGTTTCTTTTAATTTTGAAATGAATTGCTTTTAAGGCAAAGAAGTCCATTAAACCCTTTAGTCTCAATATCATTGTACAGCATGTTGTAATCGATATTTAAAAAAAATAATTTTTGCATGTACTCCGCTTTCATCGGGGATACCTCAAGTTGAGGTTCACAATTACGTCGCTCGCCTATGCTACTGGAATATATATTTAAGGACAAATTAAGCTTTATAAAGTCCCTATTGTCACACACCATAGATACTTAATTTTGTCTTGAATGAAAAATAGCCTCAAATTATCGTTTTGTGCTTAAACCTTTCATTACTTGAACCAAGATCTGTACTATAGCTACCAAGACGTACATGCATCAAGTTGGGTCTGCTGGGGGAGGGGAGCATTTAAATGATAAACGAGGAAGTCTACCTGCAAAAGCAGCAGCAGTGGTTTAAATAATCGCTATCTAGACTCCTGTTTCTTTATGTTGACAGCAACATAAAAAGTGTTTAGGGAGAAAGTCACACAAAGACCCGACGTTGTTTTGTCTTCAGCATTTGTTATCTGCAATTACTATCGTCAATTAATGAAATCGAGAAAGCAATTAAGTGACGGCACATTGAATATAGTCACTAGGTGCATTTCGCTGAGTGTTTACAAGATCTAGCGACACATTTTATCGCCACGCGTTCTAGTTTGATTAGTTTAGAAAATTAAACAGTACGTTACTCTGACGGCTCTCCGTCATTGCTATGAATCTGACATCGAATTTAGTCCAAAATATTAGTAAATTCAGAATTATTAGCGAAAACGTAAATTGCCCTAATTTGTCAGATAATCAAAAATGCCGGTGATCCACGCGGAGGGTACGCTTTCCTGAAGGTAGCGGCGACGAACGGCGACGATATTTTTCTGAATAGTGAACCTTTATTAGTTACGAAAAGCCCCCTTTTCAACAGGCGCGTTTTATTAATTACTTCATGTCACAAAGTTAATTTATACAGGCAAAACTTTATTCAAGGAAATCGTTTCACGAAATGAACGAGAGTAAAATATAAGTCGGCACAAATATAAGTCATACAACAATGAGTCATGTTATGGATCATGTTATGGGTCATGTCGGATTATAATGGCATACCTTGATGCAAAACAGTCTATCGTTTCTTCCACCGCGAGTCCCTTTATTTAATGTAATGTATTACTCATTACCCGTTTCAATTGACACTCTCTTTTTATTTCCCTCCCCCTTTCTCTTGTTAGAAGGAGGGTAAATAATTAAGCACTCAAAATCTCCACCACCAATCTTCAGAAAAACATAAGTCAACGAACCAGTGGGCTGATCCACAAAATCCGACACAGCAGAATGAATCAAATAACAGCTAGCACAAATTTATATGCAGTTAGCTATAGTGTCACTACATACATAATCAGCTGCACGCGCGAAGCTGTTGAACAAAAGGATAGTTCGCTACGGGAGACCGTTTGTTTACATAAGTACTCTAAGGGGGCGTGGCTACCCAGGCGACCAGGGGATTAGGCTAGTTACTATATGCCGTCAACAATCGTTTAGCGACCCTATCATTATACACTCTCTCTATTGTATTTTCCACCGCATTAATCGCAGTGTAATCTTCAAATGGTCCACGGGGTAAATGTACACATTCTTAATCCTAGTACGGTACATCAATCTCTTAACCTTTCAGGATATGTTAACCAGTTCTTTGGAATAAACGAGCGATTTCCGAAGGAGATCAATGTAAAGAGAAAGCTTTTGATGCCCCATTTGAGAGCAGCAAAAAGGGATGGAAAGAAGGCTGTTTTGGAGGTGAATGAATTATTCATTGACGATCGTGAGTTTATCCCCCCCCCCCCCCCCCCCAACATGCATCAGAGCACGGCATGTGGAACTAGTACTACTCAGCAAGATGTGATTCATGCCACGGGTCAACAATGCGCTCGCAGCCTGTCAAAAAGTGCCGAGAGAGGAAGACGAAGGAGACCTCGCTAGACGAATTTGCAGTACAACCGTCAATATGATCAAAGAAAACGGCTATGTAGACCCATATGGAGAACTATATGGCAATGTGTCTAATTTCACTTGGCGAAAAAGAAATCCAGTTAAACAAGCCAGGCTGGATTTTTTTCTCACCTCAGATAATTTAGTTCCAAATTTGGTCTCAGTTAGCTCACTACTTACTTATAGATCAAATCACTCACCAATTAAACTTCAAGTAAAATTTTACAGTTTTCAGCGAGGAAGAGGACTTTGTAAATTTAATAATTCCCTCCTATATGGCATGACCTATGTCGAAAAAAAATTAATGAATCCATACGAAATTTTAAAAAGGCATATTGCATTCCTATATATATTCTTGAAAATATGGACAACATTCCTGACCAGGAATTGCAGTTTATGGTGAATGATCAGATGTTTCTAGAACTTTTGTTTTTACGTTTAAGAAGAACGACTATTTCGTATGCATGTTTTAAAAAGAAAAAAGTTACAAGAGGTAGGAAAAGGGCCTATGAAAGAAATAGAACAATTAACAGAAGATTATGAAAGCTGTGATGCCCGTCTTCAACTAGAATTAGAAAGGAAAAAACAACAGTTAGTTGATATGAGAAGTGCACGGTTAAAAGGTAGTATTATTAGATCGCGCGAGAAATGGTTAACTGAGGGAGAAAACCCTACAAAATATTTTTTCAGCCTTGGAAAAATAAGATTTACAGAAGAAATTATTCCCCGACTACGGGTTGGTGAAAATGAATATATTACTGAACAGAATGAAATCTTAAAAGAAACAAAAAAGTTTTACAAAAAATTGTACTCAGAAAATACACAGTATGCTGATATTGACTGGCAAACAAATTGAAAAGATTTTAATGTACCAAAACTGACTACAGATGAGAGGGAAAGCCTAGAAGGCCCAATAACTAATGTTGAAGCCAAGATATTCCTTTTTAAAATGAGAAATAATAAAAGTCCAGGTTCGGACGGACGAAAATAGGGACCTTTGTCATACGATCTTTAAATTATGGTCTTACACATGGGCAGCTCTCTGTCACCCAAAGGGAGGGAATTATATTCAATTCAATTCAATTTATTTCTGTACTGGTACATAGATTGTCTTGACCTTGTACAATATGATATATAAATGATTATACAATACAATATGTGCATTACCATTTCTCTAATTGGTAATTATGCTGCCTAGCCGTTTGTGAATGAAAAAATAATCTTTATATAATGAACATATGTACTAGTAAATTTATTCATAAAATATTGTATCAAAGATAAACCTTGGTGTCATTATAAATTTACCATAAACATACTATAAAGATATGGATACAAGCATATGCTACATAAAAGGATATGTTCAAACTTAAAGGGAGGGAGAACTACAGTTACATAGCGGTTTACATGACTGTTAAAAGCCATTATAACGTGCATCCCGAAGGAGGATAGACCAAAATAATTTCTAAAAAATTGGCGCCCTATTACACTTTTGAATACCGTTTAAAAGATTGCCTCAGGTGCCGTATCAAGTAGAATAAAAACGATATTGGATAAACTGATAAGTAAAGAACAGACTGATTTCTTAAAACGGAGATACATAGGGGAAAATACTCGTTTAATCTATGATCTCATGCAATATACTGAGGAAAACCATATACCTGGAATATTACTTCTAATAGATTTTGAGAAAGGATTCGATAGTATATCTTGTAACTTTCTAAATCAAGTTATTATCTTTTGTAATTTCGGTCCAGACATAATAAATTACATTAAAACTTTTTTTATAAAAAATATTACTTCAAGAGTAAATCAAGGAGGTCATTTGTCCGAAATGTTTCAACCACAGCGTGGCCTGAGACAAGGTGATCCGATATCACCATATTTATTTTTGTTATGTTCTGAAATTCTTTCAGTAAGCATAACGAATAAACCTCAAATTTAAGGAATACAAATTGGGGAAAATGAATACAAGATATCGCAATATGCAGATGACACTTCCATCATCTTAGATGGTTCTGAACAGTCCCTTAACGCCTCCCTACAGGATCTAAGATGGTTTGAAAAAATTCGGGTTTAAAAATAAATTATGACAAAACTCAGGTTATTTGGATAGGGAGTAAAAAAATTCAAATGGGAAACTGTGCAAAAATTGAACACTAATATATAATAATAATAATAATAATTTATTCGAGCATTAAATGTGACAGTTACATTTGTTAGCCCTCTATACTACAAATATATAAATAAATAAATAGTTATACATCACTACGGATTACTACTAATACAGTGTTTAAGATTATTAATTACAGTGTATACGTTGTTTAAAATACTTATTACAATTGTAAATAGTTCAATACACTGAGGGAACACACATTTTCTTTGATTGGCGTATAGCTGTACGTATCTAATGTGCCATACTTATGGTTCATATAATATATAGCAGGATGAGGCTACTTCAGTGTGGCAGATGCTCATTTCTTTTGGAAATTGCCCTCTGAATGTATTTACCAACAGCGTACAATTCTTTCTCATTTTCTGGGCTTAGTATGATTTTAACCTTCTCGTCACTGCTTGCTAGGTGATGCATGTCACATTTAGGGAATTGTTTTAACATGCCCTCCCTCTCTTTTACATGGTGTCTACATTCTAGGAGGAAGTGCACTTCGTCCTCGATTGCAGGACAGTGGGGACAGAATCGTTCCTCGCGTGGTGTTTTAGGTCTGGTGTAGCGTCCTCTTTCCATTTCCAGAATATGATCACTGACTCTAATTTTAGCCACTTCCCTTTTTAATGACTGAGGGGCATTAGTTAGCAGGTACTTTTCAATTTTGTAGGACTTTTTTATCAGACTATAAGTTTTTAACTTGGTGCTTTGAGAATCAGTTAACTCTTCCCAGAACATTTTTTCAATTTTAGCATTGATTTTTTCCTCAATATTGCAATGTGTTTGGATTTGCTGAACCCCTGGGACATTTTCACTGTGAAGATTCCAAGTTGTTAACATAGTATTAATCGCTCCTGACCAACCTTTTTCCCCTATTGTCAGTTCTGCATCATGGGTGAGTTTAACTATTCTGTTATTTGGTAGATTTCCAAATCTTTGGCAGTATCGTTGTACCTGTTTAACAATGTTAGAATATAAAGGATAACGACCGAGCTCTGCGCGACTGGCATTGTTGCTGGCGTGTTTACTCAAACCCAGTGCCCATTTGCACATTCTCAAATGTGCTTGCTCAAAAGGCATTTGGTTAATTTTGTTCAGGGTCATTTTCTTTTCTTTGAATATTTCTTGGGCCCAAACTTCACAGCCATAGAGGAGTATTGGCCTTACCACTTTGTCAAACAGTTTTAAATATAGGAGAGGTGAGGATAAGTTTTGTGACGAAAGTGCACCTTTTAATGAGAACATTGCTTTCATTGCTTTTAATTTTAGATTTACTATTGCTTTTTTCATTGACCCAGTGTTAGCAAAGGTGATACCAAGGTAAGTGTATTCTTTCACAGTCTCGATCGGGTTGGCATTTATAAAGAACTTTGTATTTTTATCCACTTTACCAGATTTGTTGAAGACAACAACTTTTGATTTGTTTTCATTTACATGTAATTTCCATTTTAAGCAGTACCTTTCGAGTTTATGCAGCAAGTGCTGTAGACCGTCTTTTGATGTTGATAGGAGGATAAGATCATCAGCATAGAGGATATGACTCAGTCCAGCAACATTTCCTGGGTTATACCATTCGCTGAGATCATGTTTTAGGTCATCGATAAATATGTTAAAGAGTATTGGACTCAAATTGTCCCCTTGTCGGATGCCTATTCTTGACTTGAATGGGGTTGTATACTGTTCACCTATAGATACACCTAGTCTGGTGTTATTATACATGCACTTAATTAGTTTATAGAATTTCCCCCCAATGCCCAGCTTAAGTAGTTTGAGGAAGAGCCCTTTATGCCACACTGTGTCGAAGGCCTTTTTGAAATCAATAAAACATGCATACACATTTTTGTTCTTGCTTATGCTTCTGTTTATTAGTGACTTGAGAGTGTAAATGTGATCTGTGGTTCTGTACCCCGGTCGAAAGCCAGCTTGTTCTTGGCTCAATTTGTCTTCAGTTTCGATATGCTTGCTTAATCTTGTAGCTAATAAGGCATTAAATAGTTTCCCCATACAACTGGTTATACATATTCCTCTGTAGTTAGAGGGGTTGTTGCATTCCCCGGACTTGTATATTGGGATTATTATTCCCAAGTTCCATGTTTCTGGAATTTCAGAACTTTCCAAAACTAAGTTGAAGAGCTTGGTGATGACACCTATTAGGTACTCTTTACCTGTTTTCAACATTTCATTGGAGATCACATCTTCACCTGGGGCTTTTCCGTTCTTAAGTTTCTTTATTGCATTTTTCACTTCACTTATTGTGATGGGGTTATCGAGGATTTGCACTCCAGGTAGTGCTTCCTGCTGTGCGATTTCCTTGTCTATTTCATGGTCACCTGTGGGGGGCGTCCCACAGAGATGTTGGAAATGCTGAAGCCAGGCTTCTGCACTTATAAAATTCCCACTTTGTTCAGTTTCTTTAAGGCTTTTCAGGGTCTGCCAAAAAGCTTTTGGGTTTTTCTTTTCAATACTGAGCATTTTTTCCAACAGTGCGTCTTTGTATTCCTGTTTCTTTTGCTTAATCAATTGCTTGTACTTTTTGGTTGCAATATGATAAGTTTGTGATATAAATTGATTTTGGGGGTCTTTCTGTAATTGTTTTCCAAGTTGTTTAATATTTCTTCTGATTTCTGTGCAAGTTTTATCAAACCATGGATGTTGTTTAATCCTTTTGTTCTTTTTTCTACTATTTTTCATACGTTTCTTTTTTCTAAGAGCGTTATTTGCCGCATTTTCTATAACTGATGCTACTGCAGAGCATAATTCACTAACACCATTTTTTGTAGCTGGAAATTTGGTATGCTGTACAGCACTGATAGCCGCCAGGCTCTCTTCATTTTCAAGGGCACTTAGGAATTTTTCAGGGGAGTCCTTGTCCCACGCATATCTATCATTTAGATTTTTCACTATTTCAGTGTTATCTTTCTCTTGATAGCCCACACAATTAATCGCAAGGTCTAGCAAGCAGTGATCTGACAGGTAATCTATGGGATGAACTGTGAAGAAACTAACCTTTCTGAGCATCCTGTCACTTAAAATTGCGTAGTCGACCGTGCTACACCCTTGGTTGTTAAAACATGTGAAGTATCCCAAGGAATCACCTATTGTTCTTCCATTTACTATCCTAAGATTACTGCTAGCACACAATTCTAGGAGATTTCTACCTTGTGCATTGATTACTTTATCAAAGTTGCTTCTGTTTCTTATCTGACTGTCTGTGGCATAACTGTTAGGCACTGTTATCCCAAAATCATTATCATTTTTGATGAGATCAGGGAGGACACCTGTACGGGCATTAAAATCTCCCACGAGGCATAGGTAACCTTGCTGCTGATAGAAAGCTACTTCATTTTCTAAAATGTCAAGGGTGGCTTCATCGGCTCTGCCACTGTTTGGTTTCAAATAGACTGCACAGATGAAAATATCATTTTCGAGGCCAAATTCAGTGCCTGATAGCTTCAACCACAGCAGATTCTCACTTTTACTATTCAACAATGTCAGTGCACTGCTAAGTTCCTTTTTGTAGTATACTACAATTCCCCCGGAGGGTCTACCCTTCACTTTTCTTTTCTTTCTTAATCTTAAGAAGTGGCTGTGAGTGCTTGTGGGCAGGGTTACTTTTGATCTCGTTGTACTAAAAGTTTCAATGCATACAAATATATCGAAGTTTTGCACTGTTTGAATAAAGTTATGATCATATAACTTGTTTGACAGTCCTCTTACATTTCTCATACCTATACGTAGCATTTTACTGTTTTGACTATTTGTGTACTCCTACTTAGATTCGTTTAATCACCAGGTGTTCATGTAAAAGTATTTCATTTAAATGTACAAATAACTACTGAGTAAGTGCATCGTAAATTAGTTGAATACGAAGATACATGTTAACACTATTCTTTATCCTGTATAGGATGTTTTCCTTTCTTAATTGACAATAAATTCTTTCCTGAGTAAACTTCCTTTGAAGAATTCTATAGAATCATAAGGCAGATAATATACATATATATATAAGCGCATATACGCATATATACCCATATATACATACACACACATACCTGCAAATATGTATCCATAAAAATGCTATTTGAGATAGTATACTTGTTTTAATTTGATCTTCAAAGTTTTAGTGCATTTTTACTTAAATCAATGTACCAAGTAAATAATATCTGTACTTACAAACTGCTTCAAGTTGCAATACATTTTTCATAACTAAACCCCTTGCTCTATTCCAGTTTGCTTATCAGTTTGTTCAAGGAATCGTACAGAGTTCTTAGTTCATTTTGGATGTCTTTTTCCTGGCTTCTGTATGCTGGAGCATCCTGTGCACGACAGTCTCTACGCAGGTTTACTGGTGGTGCGTTGTTTGGGCGGGTCCTTTGATTCCCTTGTGGGCGCATGCTTGGGTGCCTCCCATGATCCCATTTTAGGTGTTGGACAGTTTGCGTATCATTTCGGGTGTTTGCACTGGCATAGTATGGATGCCCAGTTACGGCCTTAATGTTACACGCCAGTGCTGAATTTCCTTTTTGGTTTAGATGTATTCCATCTCTATGGAACATATTTCTTGTGCAGACTATGTTGTCATTCCACATGTAGCACACATTGTCCAGGGTGTTACAGTATTTACTAATACAATTGTTTGTTACCACCGCCTTTTTGTTAAAGTCCCAGTTGTCCCACCTGGGGAGTATACTTGAGATTATGATTTTGGTGTCCTTGTATTTCCTTCGTGTGGTGAGGACCAGTTCTTGCATATGGCACAGGATATCCTTCGGCTGTTCGTGGCTGTTTACGTTGTTGGAGCCCATGATAAACGTGATTGATTTTGGTTGGCCAAAGTCTCTCTCTTCTACCACCTGTTGCGCATCCTTTATTACTTTGCCATTCAGAGCAATACATTTACTGTGGGTGCGTGGGAAAAGTTTTTGGCTTACAAGACCTTTTCCGATTGAATCTGAGATTACCAGATTTTCACACGGTTCCTTTACCTGTAGTCTAGTGTGCCTCTGAGTACCCGTACCTGTTGTCGTAGGTATCTCTGTGGTGGGGTTATCCTCACTTACTCCAGGCTCTATTGCACTTGTATTCTTCTGCTCATGGGATGTTGCTTCCAGATGGTTGCAGTTGTTCACAATGGTAATTTGCTCGCTGTCATTTTCACCTCTATGTGTTGGTGTTACTGTGCCTTCAGTTTCACTAATTTGATCTGCAGCATTGTCACCTGTCTCATTGTTTCTACTCCTGACATCCGTTTGTGGTAGTGTGGTGTTAGTAGCCTTTGTTTCCATTATTGCTTTGTTCGCACTACCTGTGCTGGTTTGAGGCGGTGGGGTAAAGGTGTTAACAGCCATTGTTCTTACAGTAACTGTGTTGGTGCTGGCTGACACTGATCTGTAGGAAGGTTTTGCACACTGTGTTGAGCTATCAGTGATGTTTATCTCGCATTGAGTACTATTATCTGTGGCTGTTAGAGAATCACACTGAATTCCCATTTCAATGCCCTTGTTGTTTAGAGAGGACAGCTGGGTATGTAGATTGTCCACTGCTTCTGTCAGCTTAAGCATCTGAGAAGTTAATTGGGATAATTGCTCCTTGATTTCCTTTATGTCATTGTTACTAGATTTGGTTTCCTGCCTCTTGAGGTCTGATGTTTGTAAAAGAATTTGAGTGTACTGATTTTCAACTGTTTGTAATGTTTCCTGTACTTTGCTCATGTCTTTTTCTATTTTCTTCTCCTTCAAATTTGGGCCGGTCTTGGTTTTAAAACCCTTTGGTGTAGCTTGTGAGACTCTTTTTGGTTTTGCTACTCTCTTTGGCGTGGTTTGATCCCAATCTCCTGTAAGGTCTCCCTTGGTCTCTGTGTTGTTATTTTCTTCACTGTGTTTTACCCTGGTTTCATCCATGCCGGGTTGGACAGGCTTTGGTGCTGATGATAGTAGGACAATTTTTGGGTAGTCAAGAGCTAACCACACCACATATGCTGCTCCCTGTACATGAACTTTCTTTGACTTTGCTGTGTGATAAAAAGTTAGGGAGATGCTTCCAAGGTCAATCCCTTTTGGTGAGAAGTAGTGAAACTTAAGCTGGTGTCCAGTTCCAGAATTTACTTCGCAATCTACTGAAGGTTTGTGGTGCAGTCTTGAAGTCTCTAACATTCTTTTCACTACACTCACGGTGCTGACTCCCACTGTGGCACACTGAGCATTGTGTATGACAGCTACAATGTTGGGACCATAATATTGCTCACTGTAATCATAGTCATGTTTACTTGCTATTCCCAGTTCTAAGTCATATTTCTTTCTGTCATCTGGGTTAACTAGAGTATAGTAAGCTTCACTGATTGTCTGTAATATGTCCTTAGAGTTTGTTTCATTCAACTCACTAACCTTTGTGATGAAAGCATCCTTTATCTCTTCAGTCTTACATCCTTTGCTTACTCCAAGCACTGAGTAGTAATCCTCCATTTTGTTTCTTTATGCAGATTTCCTTGACTGAGCTTGCTAATTCCACTTTTCCCCACTCATAACTGTTTTCTTTCTGTTTTCTATTCTTTCTTGGTCACTTTAGATTTCTGTTATTGATGCTCTTTCCAAGATTTATACATAAACACCGGTGATTAAATGAATCTTCTTCAGAGAGCTTCATAAGCCTGTCTCATACAAGCGGCCATCTTGTTTAAGCTCAATATAGGATGCAACGTCTTTTAAATTATTAGGTATTAAATTCTATGTTGAACTAGATACTATATGTGAAAGGAATTATCGGGAAAAAATTGAAAGTACTGAACGATTACTTAAACTATGGGAAAGACTAATTTTGACCCCAGTCGGTAGAATTACAGTAATTAAAAGTCTCTTAATATCGAAATTTAACCATCTTTTTATTTCACTGCCTAACCTATCTCTTTGGAAAGGTAAGCTGGATAAAGTAAAAAGGGAAATATTATGCAAAAAAAAAAATAAAAAAATAAATAAAAAATAAAATAAATAAATAAATAATAAAAAATAAAAGATGGTGGACTAGATATGATAAACGTAGAAGCTTCAATAATGACATTAAAATTAACTTGGGTGAGACAGTTGATAAATACGGAGGGTATTTGGCAAAATATCCTTTTGCATAGATATAAATTAGACTTGATGCTAAGCTGTGGTTGTGAATATTTGCGCTTCTGTCAAACAGGCACACATAATTTATTTTGGAAGGATGTTTTTTTTTTTTTTTAGCTTGGCGTGAATTGTTAAAAAAGAACAAATGACCGAGTTGAATAAAGTCCCATTATGGTACAATAACTCTCTGAGGGTAAATAAAGAGACGCTGTTCCATAAAGAGATGTATGATAAAGGATATAGACAAGTGAATGATCTTACTAATAAAAATGGTAGACTATATTCATATAAAGAATTTTCTGAACTCACTAATATTAAAATCAACTTTTTACAATACAATGGTATTACTGCGACAATAAATGATCTGTACAGAAAAATCAAAATGTACAGTCCGTGGCAACCATAAAGTATATGAGTTATTGGGCTCGAAAGATATGTACGACATATTAAATAGCTCGAATGCTAAGCCTATTTTTGAGGAAAAATGGTCAAATATTTTTACTCCTCGGGATCATAATTTTTGGGAAAAGATATATAAGAAAACCAATGTGTCAGTAAAGGACACAAAGATGCTGTGGTTCCAGTTTAGAATATTCTATAGAATCCTCACCACAAATAACTTTGTATATAGAACGGGCCTATTTCAATCACCTATGTGCACATTTTGTCACGAGGAGGTAGAAACTATATACCATATACTTTGGGATTGTATTATTGTACAAAATGTCTTACGCCAAGTAGAAGCATGGTTAATTTCTTGTAATATATATTTAAATTTCAGTTCAGTAATATACAGTTTATTCTAATTGACATTGATGAACGTAATGTATCCAATATAATTCTGACTATACACATTGACTTTTTATATACAAAACAAAATGTCAGAAAGAGCACTGTCACTCACAAAACTTCAACTTTATTTAGAAAATATATACAAAATTTATAAGCAAAAATACATTGTATCTCAAGATGTAGAAAAATTCAATGTTTTATGGCACAAATGGATAGGTATATATGGATTTGTTTAGTTGCATATATACAAGTTGTTGACTGTATTTTTACATGTCAAAACCTTGTGGACTTTGCTATTGTAATGAGTATTGTGTGCTTGTAAAGTTTTGCTTTTTTTTCTATTGCAATAAATAAATAAATAAATAAATAAATAAATAAATAAATAAATAAAATAAAATAAAAAAGACATTCAAAAGCCGAGGGCATTATATTACATGACCTGCAACTGCACCTGTAATAAAAATGTATGCACTTATACATGCGGAATTTTACCTCAGTGTGCAATTTTATTGGTTATTACTAAATACTGGGCTGTAAATCAAACCGAATGCATGTCTATAAATGAGGGTCATTTTAATAAAACAAACAATGTACGCATAAAGCTTTAATCAAAACACAGGTTATAACTAACACTGTATATCTACGTACCATTCCAGAAGTTGTGCTTCTCCCTCCTCTTCGTCCCACTCTGATGCGTATGGCTCCAATTGAAAAGGACGAACCACCTGCTTCCTCTCGTCCTCTACTTCTACTTCCTTTTACGTCGCTGTCTAATTCATAGTCAGATATAAATTTCTACTAACATTGTTAAGTTCTCCTATCATCGCTGGACAAAGATCTCCACGTCGAAACCATATCAGATTTCTGAGTCTCACCCACGCTGTTACGTCACGCACTTACTGGCCTCGATCTCGCCTTTTGTGACATTGAGCTGTTTAGCCCATTTTTTACCGGTGTAACAGTAATCCAAGTCCCCCAGGTAATGGTTGTCTGTAGGACTAACATTACTTGGGAATAGTAGTCCTACAGGGACTTAGGTTCCTGGCTCATAATTAGAGTAGGTAGGACTTGTATTACTGTCGGACTTTTATTCCTGTTACACCTATGCCAGTAATAAAAGTCCGGCCATTTGAAAGTCCTATCCTTAGCCAATAATACTGTTAAATGATAAAACTATAAATGTATATGAAATCCTTCTTGTGAGCCATATATCAGACAAAGAATGAGAGGTTTGCAACTTCAGCTCGTGTAGTGGTTAGCGTGCAAGACCACACAAGGTAAGAATTCATGAATCGTTCTGGTGCATCTATGGGTTCGAGACCTACCGTTGACATGACTTTATCTCTTTCCCCCTTCCCACTATTTAATCCTTGTAGCAAAATGTTTAATGTTTTTTTTTAATGTCTAGTATGTGTTCGAAATTCCGTGCTCATTACATTTACAACTTTTTTTTGTTTTGTCTTTTAAGTGTCAAAGCACCAAAATAACAAAGGGTTATTACAGAACATTATATACATATGTTGCAATTTTCAATTTCTAAACTGTCTTGATTTGTCTTAAATCTCAGCCCATACTTTCCAAGAGCAAATTTCCATCGAGTTTGAGGTTTTTATTTTTAATTTCGGCGAGTGCAAACCGAAAAATAAATCTAAGAACGGAGATTCCGCGTTTTGTGTAGAGTGATTTTTCTCTTAGGAATAAGGTTTTTAAAAAGGGAGGGAGGGAGAGAAAATAAGAATTTCGACGCAAAACACAAAAGGTACACCCCAGTAGAAAAGGACATGAAATAATATACACTGTACATATACCTCAAAGGATGAAAATAAGGGATGCCTTTGGATGGTGCCTTATTTTGTTAAAAATATCGGCCACACCGGCGAGAATGCACAACTTCAATGCGCTGTAATTAGGTCACCATACCGAGTAGAGAAACCAGGGCCCCGTATCTCGAAATCATCGCGCATTGCGGCCGTGCGCAAGCGTCTCGATTGCATAACTCGCCCATACTCGTCCCATATAATACATTGTGGCCTCTATTTGATATAGCTATTCGCAATAAGCGATGCTTTCGAGATACGGGGCCCAGGTTTTCAGCATGTGGTAGTATAAATATCGGTCTTATTTTAAATGAAAATAAAAACAATTCACTGCCCTTGCTCTTTTACGTTTTCGAGTATATTCGAGGTGTTAACAAGTTTATACCACTCGGGTCCATGACAAAAATAATTTAAATTATTTAATTTAAAATGTAGCATGACTAAAATACGTGATTGAAGAAAACAGTCTATTCACCCACCAGGTGTTGTTGTTGTGCCACATCTGACACTAGCATCCTCAGAGTGATCGCATTTGTGTGTCCTCCAACCGCTGTGATTGCAATCTTTGATAGAACTCTCACTCCCAGAGCAGGCGACGTTATCCATAAGAATGGAGCCGGTACCCTGACCGAAATGAGCACCAGAAAAGAAAACAGAACCACTGGGACTGGAATTTGTAAGCCACGTCAAATTAGTTGACTTGATCAGATTTTTCTTTAAAAATAAATAACACTTGTACGATTAAAATGAGTCGCAAATGAAACAAAATAGACGATGAACGTACTTGTAACCAAGCATTCTGCAGACCACACGGGCATCGTTGTCATCCCAGCCCTCATCACAGACAGTGCCCCATTCGCCGTTGAATAACACTTCAACTCTCCCCTCACCAGCATGAGAACCATTTACCAATCTCACTTCAACTGCAAGGAATTGTAGATGACGATCAGCAAAATTTTATATAAGCACTAATAATTTGCTAACGCATTGTTTCACACAAAAACAGGACAGAAAAGTCGTGCATAATGGGATTTTAACCAATTTTCTCTCACAAAGAGTATAGAGGTCATATGATACACGGTGCTTTATGAATGTTTATCAACGCTTTGTTATTTTTAAAAACATTCCTAAAAATAATAAATAAAAATAAAACCAGAAGATTCTGAGAATTCAAATGATACATTACATAATTCAGGTATGCGTATAAAGGCGACACTTGACTCCTTAAATAAAGCATTTTTTTGGAGATTGCAGCTCACCTACAGTGTATAGCTGTTTGCCTGCTGTTTTCTTCACATAGCAGTTGTTGGCCTTGATTTACATATATAAACTAAAAGTTTTAGTTAAGTTTTAAACTTATGTGAAAAAGATACTTTAGTAGGCGTAACCTTAGTTGTCAAAAATGTTATCCCGAAAATTGATATAGCACTTTTGTGGAACTGGCCTTAGAGTTTAAATGTTTTTTCCAAAGTTGTGATTTTAAATAAACCAAAAGCTTCATTATACTTTCAGGTGCAGAGAAACCCGTCCCCATCGTAGCTCGCTTCACATTCACAGCATAATCTGCGTCACGATTGTATTAAGAATTTTGCAAAAAAAAAAAAAAAAAAAAAAAAAAAGAGAATTTTTCTACATGCCATGTGCCTACAATGGTGTAACCCCCCCTCCCCCCCAAATTCAAACTAATAAGTGGCCATGTCCATAACCATAATGTCAAATGCCGTCTTTCATTTTGGTTAAGGGGATAACAACTCTTCATTTTGGCCAAAGAAGGACTTTACTGGGGTAAGCAACTCTTTTTCCAGCAACGGTTATTGATTCCATTTTGACATGCAAAATTAGGTCCTGTATTTTTATTTTCGTTTTTATTTATTTATTTATTTATTTATTTATTTATTTATTTATTTATTTTTTGGAACGAAGTATGCTTTATATGCTCTTTTTCTAAAGTTCTCTTTAGCGACAATTTGCCAAATCTGGAAAATAAAATACCAGGGTACAAGTAACCTGTCCATATGGTAATTATGTTTTGTAAAATTTATTCGTACATTGTGAAGTATTGTCAACTATTTCCTTTGATATTGAATAATTTGATTTTAACATTTAAATGTTATGCTCAGTTCCTCTCCAGACAGTTCAGATTTCATTGCACACCTGACGCATTAAGAAAAGAAAATATCATCCAATAAAAAAGTCTCTTTACCGGTTTCCTTTTCATAAGTTGGGAACAAAACATTTTTTTTTTTTGGGGGGGGGGGGGGGGGGTAAATGTGTGTTCTGATATTTTGCTGCAAAACAAAGTAGAACTAACAGCTGTATACGTCAGGTATGCATGTCCCACCATGTTCGCAAGGGTAAGGATCGCATCCGACTGAAAACGAAAATTCGCAAAGGCAATTACTTGTTGAGAATGCTCTATCAGTCTGCATAGTTCACATTTCTGTAATACACGTATTTTTATGGATTGAAATTAATCCTTGATTTCTTAGCATTCTTATAGTGTCAAGTGTCATAATTTAGTTATTTTAAAGACTACTGTAATTGATTAATTTTCATTCAAAAATGTTCTGTATATCAGAGACTTGTTAATACGCGCTATTGATGCTCTACAATTATCCAATTCCATTCTTGGTCCTAAGAATGAAAGAAATGTATTCTTACTGAGCCCTTGACTTACTGAAAGCAAAGGAATAGTCGACGCCAGCAGCCATCAATGCAAGAACAAGGGTGGAGAACATCAACAATCCCATAACCAATGTGTGGAGTCAGTGATGTAGGCTTTGATGCTAAAATAACAAGATTGCAGCCATGAAAATTATTTGTAACTGTTGATTACTAGTTGTGGGCATGTTTATCCACATCAGTGACTCTCATCTCCCACATATGCTTATTCTGATACTTAAATCAAAAACCGTTATCCTACTTGCCAACCTTTGTAGACGGTCTGTTTATAATCAACGCATTGTGTCCCCTTTTCCCTAGTCTATTTCCCCACTGATTGTTACTGCACAACAAAACTGATTTCTAAATTCCCTGATGGGATTGCACGTTTCTTGAATCTTAGGGACCATTCTCAGACCCTGTCGCACTAACTATGGATTGACCTATCCCTGAGGAGATTCTCGCAAAATTACAAACAACTTAAGCGGCTTAGATGTCTGCAACGCCTACTGAAGCTGCTAAGGGGTAATTGAATATCGTTGAGCAGCTTCAGATAGCTTAATTGCTGATAGCAAGCGAGAAACCGTTGGGAGATAGATTGATCATGTTACATCGATCTAGGTATGGAACGCAGTCTAAGACTGCATTCCTATAGATTTAGATCGATCCATGTAGATCGACCTAACTCCCTGGGGGTCCATGCTAAATTGCAGTTAGCAGAGCGCGCACGGCAGTTAATTACCCCCTTACAGCTTTTAGTAGGTGGGACAGATGCTTAAGCCGGTGTGGAAGGAGTGTACGTCCTAGTAACGCAAGTCTGCCCGGACACTAAGTCCTGGGAATGCAAGTCCTAGGGCATGCATTGCTAGGAATGGACAGGCCTTCCCAACTACCAGACTCGGCACCTACGGGTCCAGTATAAACCGGTTTATCAGACCACACTACCCGTTTTCAAGGTGTGTGTCAGATCGCATTACAGAGTATCAGCCACCACACCGATTTTGCCTGGTGCGCGATGTGATAGCAATGATCCTAAGCGGGGTTGGAAAGTAGTGCATCTCATCTAGATTCATGCGCTGCTGCAATTTTCTCTGTTTATGCTAAAATCTGACAGTACCGCAATTTTTAACATAAAATTTAGGTTCGGACATAGCCAATGATGTTTTGTAAATAAGAACTTGCAAACTTATATATTAATTTAGAAAAGTAGACTTAATTTTGATAGCAGAAGCATATTCTGTAGGGGGTTAAATTATTTTCATGACTACCGGGATGGACGAGATTGAGGGCAGGGGTAATCCTAGAGAGGGGTGAGAAACGTCCATTGTTCTCGTCAGCGAGGCTGTCCTTTTTCAGTGTTTGTATGCACGGACAGAAAACTTAAGTATTGTGGGAACGTTATTAATGAAGCCACTGGTAGTACTAGTAGATATCAGCCTGTAGTCTTGAACAAGCGCCTCGATGACGAGTGAACAGTTGTCAAAAACAAAAAACCCAGGTGTGGTAGTTCAACTACTGTTCATGCGTGCCGCAACGACCAAACCTAATTGCTCCTCAAGGTCACAAAACAATAACCGGTACTGACGGCTAGGCTCGTCTTAATCATATAAGTAGCGCGTTACCACCCCCTGATTGAGGGAGTCGTCTGTTGTATTCATACGACTCCTACTTGACGAAAACGAGGCGCGATACCCGGATGACAGGTAGGCTTACAGAATTTGTGATAGGGTATGATACTCTTTTATGCGATCTGACACACACCTTGAAAACGGGTAGTGTGGTCAGATATACCGGTTTATTCTGGACCCGTAGGTGCCGAGTCTGGTAGTTGGGAAGGCCTGAATGGACATACGTTACTAGGATTCAATGTCCGTAGGACGAAGGCTCCTAAGTAATGCAAGTCCTACGTGTAGTAATGCACGTCCTAATTTTAGTAACGCATGTCCTATATAGTTTACACCAATAAATGACATGAATAAATAGATATAGAGACACACTAGTTTTAAAGACATAATAAACGTTTGCTTTCTTCTATTTATATGTCATTTTATCTTTATATTTTACAATTATTTTCCGATAGGCAGTTTATATGCATATTAATGAAGAAACAAAAACAATTTATTTATTTTATGTGTATTTTTCATCTACTAGTAAACGCAAATTTTGACGTGTTAACGCATATTTTTGGCGTACTCCTCCATCATTGCACAATATGTATGAGCCTGGTTTGCCCGCTATTTTTTTTAACAAAATAAGACACCATCCAAAGGCATCCCTTTTCATCCTTTGAGGTATATGGACAGTGTATACTATTTCATGTCCTTTTCTACTGGGGTGTACCTTTTGTGTTTTGCATCGAAATTCTTATTTTCTCTCCATCTCTCTCTTTTTCAAAACCTTATTCCTAAGAGAAAAATCACTTTACACAAAACGCGGGATCTCCGTTCTTAGATTTATTTTTCGGTTTGCACTCGCCGAAATTAAAAAAAAAACCGTCAAACTCGATGGAAATTAGCTTTTGGAAAGTATGGGCTGAGGTTTAAGACAAATCAAGACAGTTTAGAAATTGAAAATTGCAATATATGTATATAATGTTCTGTAATAACCCTTTGTTATTTTGGTGCTTTGACACTTAAAAGACAAAACAATAAATTGTAAATGTAATGAGCAGTAATAAAAGCTCGGAATTTCGAACATATATTAGACGTTAAAAACAGCATTAAACATTTTGCTACAAGTAAAACAAGTAAATAGAGGGAAGGGGGGGAAGGTCAAGTCAAAGGTAGGTCTCGAACCCATAGATGCAACAGAACGATTCATGAATTCTTACCTTGTGGTCTTGCACGCTAACCATTACACAGACGAGCTGAAGTTGCGGACCTCTCATTCTTTGTCTGATATATGGCTCACCAGAAGGATTTCATATACATTTATAGTTTTATCATTTAACAGTATTATTGGCTAAGGATAGGACTTTCAAATGGCCGGACTTTTATTACTGGCATAGGTGTAACAGGAATAAAAGTCAGACAGTAATACAAGTCCTACCTACTCTAATTATGAGCCAGGAACCTAAGTCCCTGTAGGACTACTATTCCCAAGTAATGTTAGTCCTACAGACAACCATGACCAGGAACCTGGGGGACTTGGATTGCTGTTACACCGGCTAAGCTGACAGTAATCTAGTGAGACTCCCCACAGGGATAGATCTAAATGTGCTAACCATTAGTTCGTCTAAATTTTGAGTATACTACGGCTCAAAATGATGGAATATTTTCTTTAAAAATTCATGTATTCGCTTCTGTAAATTTCACGGTGGCAAAATAATACAATGGAACCAATTCACTGAATAATGTTTAATTGGCGATGATTATTGTATGTCCTGTGTGACAAGTTTAAACAGAATTTAAGGTAACATGTGCGTTAAGGCCCCTCACGATGACGCTTGTAAGGTTTCAGTTAATTTTTGTCAAATTTTGTACAGCAGGTAATACATATAATATGTTCACAGTAATACATATAACACAACAGTTATCTTCATCATAAATTAAAAGTGAGACTCGTAATGGTAAAACTAATTTCCGTCAAGATAAAACTTACCTAGTTTACACTGCAATCTGATCGGAATGAAACTTGTCAGTAAATATATTTTACTTGATACACTGCCAGTACGTGTCTTGTTGTCCGTGGTGACACACGTGGCAGGCGACAAACCATCCAATGACTGTCTTTCTCATCTGAACATATCCGTTTATTGATGCCCCCATTACCAAAGGCCCATTTAAATGCTTCGACCATTTTTCTCTCATCGTGAAACATCAATAATTTGGCTTCATGAGTATCTGCTGTTTTAACATCAACGAACATTTGACCACGTTGCGTCCCCTCTTTTCTATCAAAATCCTCGATATACCGATGAAATCCATCCCTGCACTCTAGTAATATCGAGCATAAAATATGCCATGTTCTACTCAGCATTGGAGCTTTCTACTTTGTAACAGCATACACTGAGGATGTCTAGGATGTGACCGAAAACTGAAAGCTTTGTGAGGAATATCTAACTTGAAAATTGTGTAAAAATGAAGTTAAGACGTATGACCACTATCCTCCAATGATAAGAGAATAATTGAGAACAAACATTTTAAGTTCCTCCTGAACGACAAGTTGTTGGTATAGATGTCCTTATCTGTCTGCGTGTATAAATTGCTGACATATGAAGTGTTGAATTAACATCGGAAATTAACATACAGACTGCGTCTTCTAAGCGTTATTGTGTATTTTTAGCATATTTTGAGCATCATTGATCAATTTGCCCATTTCAACTGTGCATTGATGAAGCCCTGTTGTTTTAAATGGTAATGGATACACATGTACCAGTACATAACGCTTAGGAAAATATGAAGCACCCAGTAAGACTAAGGAAAATTGAATTTGTTCACAACCTCTCTAAAAATAATTCTGACATTGAAGGCAAGCTTTCTTTTTTCTGTACTTGATACACAATATTCTTTATATTATCATCATATTATCAAAACTTGTGGAAATGTGGATTGATATCCAAAACTAACATAGCAAAATTCGTCTCCTGAGCCTTTCTTTAGATGAAATGTATATTGATACAGCCCTACCGCTTGAAACAGTTATTGATACCTGTATAATGCTTAGGAAAATATGAAATAACCAGTAGGATTAATGAAACGTGTTTGATTATACGACCTCTCTAACTCTGACCGAGGCAGTGAAGGCAAGCAATATGCTATTTTGTAATAGAGACGCAATGTGTTTAATTATGTCATCCTTTTATCAAACCCATGATCCATTTATTAATTCCACTGTGTCAAAATGGTGAATGAAAAGACTTGATTAGACATAGTGGTTCGATTCGTTGAGATAGCGTCAGTTATTCAAAAAGCCCGTTCAAACAGTCTGTCGCTTGCAAGCGTTTTGCAAATTATAAGTTATCTTTTTTTTCATATCCATGCAAATTTGCGGCAAATTCGAAAAAAAAAAACATCATCTTTCTTGCAAACTTCCCTTTATCTTGTATGTTAACGAGGTGAGGCGTTTTTGAAAATTTCCTGCAAACATCTTTGTATTGATAGAGCCCTACCGCTAGAAACGATAATGGACGCCAGTATAACGCATTTAGAAAATATGAAAGTACCAGTAAGTCTAATGGAAAATGTGTTTGCTAACGACCTCTATCTAACTTTGACCCAGGCAATGAATTCAAGCTGCCTGTTATTGTGTATAATACACAAAGTGTGTTTTAAAATTAGGTCATAATATTTTCAAAACTGCAATGCATGTGATAATTAAACTGAGAAGCATATCAGTAAATCTATTTTACTTGATACACTACCAGTACGTGCCTCGCCGTCTGTGGTGACACACGTGGCAGACGACAAACCGACCAATGACTGCCGTTCTCATTTGGACATATCTGTTTATTGATACCCCCATTACCAAAGCCCCATTTAAACGCTTCGATCATTTTTTTCTCATCGTGAAACATCAATCATTAATTTGACTTCACGAGTACCTGCAGTTGTAACATCATTGAATATTTGACCACGTTGCGAGGACATTAAAGCCCCGTCCCCCCTTTTCTATCACGATCCTCCGATATTCTGATAAAATTCATCCTTGCTGTCTAGCAATATCGAACATAAAATATTCCATGTTCTACCCAGCACTGAAGCTTTCTACTTTCTAACAGCATACATTGAGAATATTCAGGATGTGACCGAAAATCCAAAGCTTTGTGAGACATATTAAGCTTGAATATTGTATAGAAATGAAGACGTATGACCACTATCCTCCAATGAGTTTAAGAGAATAGTTGAGAACGAACATTATAAGTTCCTCTTGAACGACAAGTTGTTGGTATAGATGCTTTTATCTGTGTGTGTGTATAAGATGCTGAGATAAGGAGGGTTGAATTAATATCGGAAATTAACATATAGACTAAGTCTCTTAAGCATTAAACCACAGCTAGAGCGTAAAACAAAAGACTCGTCCGTGCTGTATTCGACATACAAGCACGTCATGTACGAGTGCGTTCCACAGTCTGCTGCACTCCTGTTCCTCAATAGCTAATAAGGGTACACTATCTGAATATCGGGTCCTCGCATCCACCACGGATCAGACAACAGTGATAACAAAGCCTTCTCTCAAACGTTTTAATATCATGAAAGAGCATTTACCCGAAAACTGAAACTTCGTATTCTCGAATTTGACAATGACAATTGCATTCTTTGACAATGACAATTTTCTTAATCTGTGAACGCACATGAAGTATCAAGGCATCCTCGTGATCATAAAATTATGGGCAGGGGCAGATCTAATTTTATTTGGAGGGGGGGGGTCCGGAACGGCACGCCCCTTGGTGTGGGAATCGATGTTTCGGAGAGGAAACAGTACCCTTCGGTGCGGTTTAAAACTACGATTTAGCTAGTCATAATTATAATTTTAAGAGGGGAATATGGGTGTGATATATTTTTCAAAAACCGAAAGGGGGGGGGGGGTCCTGACCCCCTCTAAATCTGCCACTAATGGGAGAGAAGATGTGTTTTGTGCCAAGAAGAAGTGTTTTGAGCCTGCGGCTCGACAATACACTCGTAATATTTCACGTACAGCTCGGCGACTCGTATTGTATCTATCACTTATTGTGTCTCTTTAGCATATTTTTAGCATCATTGAACAATTTACCTATTTAAACTGTATGTTGATGAAGCCATACTGCTTCAAATGGTAATGGATACCAGTATATAACGCTAAGGAAAATATGAAACATTCAGTAAGACTAATGGAAATTGAATTTGTTCACAACCTCTCTAACAATAATTCTGACAGTGAAGGCAAGCTTTTTGTTTTTCTGTACTTGATACGCAATAGTCTTTCTATTATCATCATATTATCAAAACTTGTGGAATGGTCGATTAGTATCCAAAACTAACAGCAAAATTCGTCTCCTGAGCCTTCAATCTAGAAACGATAATGTACGTCAGTATAACGCATTCGGAAAATATGAAACTACCAGTACGCCTGATGGAAAATGTGTTTGTTAACGACCTCTCCAACTTTGAACCAGGTATTGAAGACAAGCTGTCTGTTATTTTGTATTATCTACAAAGTCCTTTTTAAAACTAGGTCATCATATTTTTTTAAACGGTAATGCATATGTTAATTAAAGGCAAAAATTGGAAAGTTATTAAGCCTCGGTCACAACCGGCCGCAAGGGCTCTTACGGCCTGTTTGCGTCCAAATTTTGCGCAGAATCTCACATGCAGTTCGCAGACAGCCCGTATGCACGTAGGAGGAAGTTGGACATGTCCAAAAGATTCTACGAATAATCTGCGAACAGCGAGACCGCAAACGTAACTTGCTTCGCTCGCAAGGAGTTCGCAAGTGAGATGCGCGTGGTCCAAGAGGCACGTCGCAAGCAATGAAGGAGCAAGTGCCTTTTGCGTGATGAGTGCTGCGCTCCCCCTCACAACTAACGATCAAAGCTGAAAGCACAGCGGAAGTGCAATGCACGTGCGTCACCCCTACGCCAGGAGAATAAAAGGTGTTCTCACGACGCACGGTTGTGTCTCGAAAATTGACGAAGATCGTGCAACATGTGCAACAAGTTTTAAAATTTTAGAATTTTGCTTAATTCAGATTCTAATATGCCTTCAAAGGGCAAGAAAATAAAAAAAAACCGTAGAGAGCAGGAAAGAAGGGAGAAAGAATAAGAAAGAAGGGGAGAACAATAGGCAAAACTGACGTACGCGTACGTCATCACAGGTGTGTGAGGCAAGTGTGAGGCAAAATGGAACTACATGTACTTTCGCCGTGCGTTGCTTTCTCTTCAATAGTGGTGAGTGCGTGCCACGTACGCAGGTAGCAAGACAAACCCAAGAAATGAGTACAATTTCCAGGGCCCCTGCACCTTGCAATTAGCGTTCCTGCTTGGAAGGACATTTCATTTGGCCCTTGCAACTCGCAAGGCAGACTTTCGTCTACCTCTACGACCTCCACGACTCCTACTGCGTGCAAAATTCGCAGGGGATGTACGATCCTAAAATCAGTGCGTCCGGTTGTGACCGTGGCTTTAGTTACACACAGTAGATCGATATGAAATAGCACCAATCGTTCAAAGTACCTTGTTCAGGTTTCTTTTATGTAAAATATTTACCTAGATACATGTAATAACGCATTTTTAAACAATTTAAGAGCAAAATTCCTTTCTCCGTATGGGATGTCTTAAAGAGAAGTATACATAAATAATCCCGGACTCGGCTGACGTATACATGGAGAGGCCAAAAGCCTTGCACAGTACGTCATTATGGCTGATGCTCCAATTGTTCAGATGAGTTTGCTTAGTTTTCAGTTTTAGTTTTTAGTGCATGCAATATTTAACATGGGATTTTAAGCAACAAATATTTAGCGTGCCGTTAAATAAATACGTCTCCTTCGTAACCATCGTAGCAAACGCAATGGTGTTTTACACATGCGTTGTGGTGAGTAAGCCTATGCAACTTTCTCCGGTGATGCTATCGGTTAGGCAGTTCTAAAACATATCAGATATATAGGCTCACCAGTACAAATGATTTGGAAGCGGACTCTCTGTTATGGGGGACTCTTTGTCATGTTACACACCCTACTCGTAGAGAACGTTTCATGACATGCAACTTGACAGCAAAATGTTTTCCGGTGGTAGATACCTGAACAAACACTGTTATTTAGGTAGGAGTGGCATTAGAAGAACAATGATCCGTCTTCAACGATTATGATGGTGTTTCAGATATCCCAAGCGGACAGCAGGCAGTCAACGACTAAACAATGATACTGCTCCCAGATGACAGAAGTGTTGGGTAAATGGTTTGGAGGAAAGTTGGTGAGAAGCTTTATTTCGAATTATCTGCCACTGGTGGACATGACTCACCGAATAGCAGCTATGTGGTAGGGTGTGTATTGGCTAGCACTGGGTCGGGAACCTTAACCTTCAAGAGACCAAGCTATTTTACTGACTGAAATGACCAAGTGGGGTCATCTATGACCCCATTGTGCTCTGTACAGGGATCCTTATTATCAAAGGCTGTTGAGGGTTTATCACACCTATACTACTCCCAGGATTTAAGACAAGCACTTTGTAATGATCTAATGTAATAAGTATATGGTAAAAATACTTTTATTGCATGAAATAACCAAGCACAGATTTTAAGAACAACATTACAGCGGTATTTAGACAGTCCTTGACAGTTTCCACTTGCAGAATTATTTACCTTTTTATTTGCCACACTAAATGAAAAAAGTACATTACAAAATTACTTTGAATAAAAATAATTTGACTTATGTTGAGATAGCATCCTGTTAACTTCAGTAAGAATAATTAGCTGACTTGCTGAGTAGAGAATACCCTAATGCTGGTAAGGAAGTCATACTACTCAGAACACATTCAATCAACCTACGTGTATGTTACTACCACATCTGTGTATAAAACAAAATCCACACAAACAATTTGTTAATATATGTATAATATGATATCAACAGAATTCTTTACATTTTCGAAATATCCGAAAATTGTAACCGTCAAAATGAGAGACCCAATTATGAGAAAAAGTTCCAACAAAGCTACTGAAATTAGAATCAGCAATGCACTATTAGTAACACTTCAAGCACAATCTTCACAAACCACTTATTTGTGCCTATGTTTTGGGCCAACTGGCTGGTTGCATGAAGCACATGCATGTGACATTTTCCTGCCAGTGTTGCGTGGGCAAAACTTTGAATAAAATTTAAAAACTAATATTTAAAAACCAATGCTTCTCTTTGGGGTAATAAATGACCCCACAAGATTTTGTGATGTATACGCCACACTAATTGGTTGATCCCTACAAAAAACTGTGAAAGTGTGTAGGGTTATTAGACTAACAAACTCATGCAAGGAAAGAAAATTCGAATAAAAAATCAAGAGATGGCACATTAAATCATATGGCTGGGGTCGTAAATGACCCCACTCGGTCACTTGAGGGTTAAATATTCATTGGTCATACAATTGGTAAGATTTAATAAAAATAATCCATCAAGAAGCTGAATACAAACGCAACCATTGGGTAATGACTTGTTTATTTGCATTATAGTGCTATTTCTGGTTAGTGGATTGTATCATCCTGCCCGACTGTGACCCAGAAGTGAAAAAATGTATTACGTAAACAAGTTTTTCATGGTAATTATATTCTTGTATTGGATTTGGCGGCCATCTTGTGAAACCGTGCATATCTATAATTTCAAAAGTTGCACGCAACATGGTTACTAGGACAGGAAAAAAACGTGTGTAATGAGCTCTACAGTATGTCTAAAAGAGAAATGATTGAATACATTAGCCAACTGTAGCGATAATTGTTATATTTCTAACTGTTGGCAGCCATTTTGGATTATTAAAAGTAAATAGATGTATACGCTATTACAGTGGTAATGGAGTGTTTATGTTCATGGTGCATGTAACTTTGGGTATATCACGTTTAACATGCGGACGTTTATGCTTTTGTTTACTAAGATACTTTGAAAACTTCAAGGCAGGGCAAAAGGAAAAAATATGTCGCTATTTTGTCCAGGTGGAGCATGGACCCTTATTATGCTGTGGGGATATGTTCGTATAGCAAACACCTGACACCAGCATCTTCCGAGTGTGCACAGTCGTTCGATCCCCATCCATTATGGGGACAGTCTTTCAGGGATCCTTCACCACCAGTACAAGCCACTTCATCCATATGAATTGATCCCCAACCCTGGCCAAATCTAGCACTACCGACTGCAGTTGCGCCACGTTCGCTACAAAATCAATTATATTGCATTTAAGCTTCCAACATAAAAAAATATTATCTAATTCTATACATATAGCAGGTTTCAGATAAGTTATTTTTTAAGAATAGCATTTGTGTTCCTATGAGTTAAATTAAAGTTCTACATTGAACAGAGCGTTATGATATAATCAAATATAAAGTCATTAACAGGTTTCAGACATCATCTGGATGGTAATTCACAATATACTAACAACATGTAACAACGGATCTTGCCGTCGGAGACTTCTTCACCTCTCCTTCTACACATTTACAAATTATGAATCATAATCTGTGATTTTCTTTACGTTGATCTATCTACATAGTATGTACATCCTGTTGTACCATGAAAATCTGACTCCCCTAAAAGGTGAGTCACCAGTCAAACTTTCAAAATGAAAAATTTCGCCCAAAATAACTTATAATACATGACATAATAGGTGAAATAAATTTCATAATAAATTTTTGAGTCCCCCCTCCCCACGAAACTTCATAAATCTCACCCGGTCTTCAGTGTTTAGAAGTAGAGACATTTTAAAATTATCATTTTTCGCCACAATTTTCACCACCAAACTTTCAAAAACTAACAACTTATACATCACAATGCAAACTATGTGGAAAATAATGGTCTGTTGACTACATATAAAAAAGGACCTAAATCCCATGGGTATGAAAATGAAGAATGAGATTTTTTTTTTTTTTCGCAATGTATTTTACCATCAGCTTTTCGAATATTTCCAATATATTTTCCATAAAATAAACTAAAAAAATATGAAATGATTACCAATAGGGGAGTCATTGGGTGGTAAAATTCATATTTTTCATTTTCTTATTTTCTCATGAAAATGTATCCTCCATTATGCATACTACAAGATATATAATTTATGAAGTTTTGTTGGGGGAGTCAGAATTACATATGGGGGGGGGGGGTTGTCAGATTTTCATTATGTAATGTCGTCTCCGGGCGTCAGTTTTACATGTTACACCGTTCTCTTTTACCGCCCAAAATAACTTGTAATAAACCATAAACCATTCACCACTGGACAAAAATGGTAAACCATTCACCACTGGACAAAAATGGTAAACCATTCACCACTGGACAAAAATGGTAAACCATTCACCAGCGGACATAAACGGTTAAACATCAACAAAAACGTGACCCATCCTCACCCTTCTGCTTTCTGGTCGATGTTTCTACTTCTATTATTACTTAAGAAAGGATTAGACACTTGTTTTGAATGACTGTGACTTTTCACTCAATTTTTATTACAACTGCTGTTAAGACATGATTCCAGTTAATTTTACATAACCAAACTTGATCTTAACGCTCTGCCCCTGCACAGAACTTAATTATCTTGCTATTCTCATTAAAGTAAGATCAAGTTAATTGTATTTAAATATATATCTTAAAGTTGTACTCCTTAAATCCTTATATCTTAACGTTGTACATAAATAAGAGTATATACCAAGATAGCATAATATTAAAATATAATTTTCTCGTATAAATAAATCTCTCTGGACTAAAACTGGACTTTTATTGATGCTAATGTAGTCGCTTTAATGCACACCATAAATTGGCAAATTTGGTATGTTAGCTTGCTAAAATTTAGACTGCATTCTCATGAACTTAGCGTACAAGCAGGATCGATCCTTCTCAGTGAGGATTCTTGCTAAGGTGCAGGCAATGTAATCAGCTTAATTGTCTGGCAAAGCAACATGAACAGCATCATTGTTCACAGAGTATTCCCGACCTTACACAAGTACTTTAAGTTACGAGCGGGTGTGCCAGACAAACTGAACGCAATTTAGCGAAAATCACCAAGGACTTAGATATTTCCATCTGGTAAGTTAGACTTTTGGGAATGGTACCTTAAAATAAACGATGTACTTACATGTAACCAAGCATTTTGCATACCACACGAGCATCGTTGTCATCCCATCTGTCATCACAGACAGTGCCCCATTTACCGTTGTATAACACCTCAAGTCTTCCCTCACTCTCACGAGAACCATCCACCAATCTCACTTCAACTGCAAGGAATTCCGGAAGATAATCAGAAAAATTTTATATAAGGACTAACCATTTGCCCGACGAGAAAATCATTTAAAGACCATTATGATACCCCTCGGGTCCATGACAGAAATAATGTCAATGCCATTTTGTAGCACGACTAAAACTTGTAAATTAAGAAAACACTCTTTTCACCCACCAGGCCCTGGTGTGAAACATCTGACACCAGCATCCTCAGAGTGACCACAGTCGTGTGACCTCCAACCGTTGTGTCCGCAATCATGGATAGATGCTTCGTTCCCAGAGCAGGCGGCGTTATCCATTAGAATGGGACCAAATCCTCGACCGAAATAAGTGCCGTTAAAGGATACAGAATACTTGGGGCTGGAATTTGTAAGCCACATTAATTTGGTTGACATTAGCAGGTTTTTATAATGATAGAAATTCATTATGATTAAAATGAGTAGCGAAAGAAACATGTGCTTACTTGTAACCAAGCATTCTGCAGACCACACGGGCATCGTTGCCATCCCAGTCGTCATCACAGACAGTGCCCCATTCACCGTTGTGGAACATCTCAACTCTTCCCTCACCGGCACGAGAACCGCCCAACAATCTCACTTTAACTACAACAAATTACAGATGACGATGTTTTTGCTTTTTTATGTCGACTATATTATATTATATTATATTATATTATATTATATTATATTATATTATATTATATTATATTATATTATATTATATTATATTATATTGATCTTAAAGTTTTCGAGTATATTCAAGATTTTAAAAAGGGCTTAAGACTCGGGTCCATGGCAAAAATAATTTAAATAGCATTATGTAGAATGATTATAATACGTGATTGAAGAAAACAGTCTGTTCACCCACCAGGTGCTGCTGTTGTGCCACATCTGACACCAGCATCCTCAGAGTGATCACAGTTGTGTGTCCCCCAACCATTGTGACTGCAATTTTTGATAGAACTCTCACTCCCAGAGCAGGCGACATTTTCCATAAGAATGGAACCAGTACCTTTTCCAAAATAAGGGCCGAAGGAAACAGAGCAGCTTGGGCTGGAATTTGTAAACCACGTCATATAAGTTGACATTGCTAGATTTAAAAAAGAACATGAGTAACTTTTTTATGATAAAAGTGAATAACAAAAGAAACATAAAATAAACAATGTGCTTACTTGTACCCAAGCATTCTGCAGACCACACGGGCATCCAAGTCATCCCAGCCGTCATCACAGACAGTGCCCCATTCACCGTTGTGGAGCACTTCGACTCTGCCCTCACCGGCACGAGCACCACCCACCAATCTCACTTCAACTGCAAGGAATTGTGGATAACGATCAGCAAAGTTTTATATAAGCACTAACCATTTTATAACACCTTGCTGACAGCAACTTGTTATTAGAGGATATTACCTACATAAGAGGATTGTGGGAAATGACAAAATTATAAATGTAAACAAGACGTGTAATAGAGGGGTCATGTGCGTTACCATAATTCTGTTATACTTGACATTTTATATGTTTTTCCATTTTTATTTTATTATAAAAAATCACTTCATTTGATGAGAATGTTTTAAAATCTCTAAAATAATCATATTTACATATATAACACACATTAGTGCAGTTCAAAATGTAATATAGATAATTTAATGTTGGCGGCCATATTGGATTTAGCAGTGATTTTGAAGATAACTGGTAGTTTTTTTTTTCTTACAACTAGTTTAAGAAGAGTGATCTAATTTGTCACATGTTGTTTTCTAGCATGAAAGTTATATTAATGTGACTATTGATTTTGCCAGAATAGATTGCATAAATAAGGTAATATCAAAATAATTAGAGCATTTATCATATTTAGACATCAATAAATCAATGAATTTCATAAAGATATCAACGAAAAGCCGAACATTTAATTATTTGTCATGGAAACGGAATATGTTATTCTTATATGTATAAACCTCGGTTTTAGAAAATGTTGGTGAAAATGGACGCCATCTTGAAATTGGTGGCCATCTTGCAGAAGTTACTTGAAGCTTCACGTAGCATCTAGAATCTAGCACAAATATGTGTATGTGTGACAGGATTGAAAATTAATCCTTGATTTATTGACATTTTTATAAGGTCACATATCATAATTCATTTTAGTCTACTAGAACGAATGAAAATTAATTCTAAATATTTCTGTACATAAGACACTTGTTAATGCGTGTTCTAGATGCTGTACAACTTTTTCAATTTCATTCCGGTTCCCATAGGAGAAAAAAGTATTCTCACTGACTTACTGAAAGCAAATGAATAATCGACGGAACCAGCCATCAATGCAAGAACAAGGGTGGAGAACATCAACAATCCCATAACCAATGTGTGGAGTCAGCGATGTAGGCTTTGATGCTAAAATAACAAGATTGCAGCCATAGAAATTATTTGTAACTGTTGACTACTAGTTGTGGGCATGTTTATCCACGTCAGTGCCTCTCATCTCCCACATACCCCCTGTATGCTTATTCTGATACTTCCCGCACGAAAATGCAGTAGTAAGAAGTAGCAAAGAAGCATTAATGCAGTAGTGGTGTGGAGCATATTTGCAGTAAAAATGCAGTACAGCCTACAGCAATTCTACACCAAAAAGTACATAGGTTTGTACAGAGAGGAGCATTAATGCAGTAGATTAGCAGCATGATAGAAGCACGACTCAAATATTCTAATTAGCTCCCAAATCGAAGCAGATTTTAGGCATGTTTGCAGCCTGATTGCAGTAGTCTACTGCGCTAGAGTATCTACTGCGTTTTCGTGCGGGTTAAAAACGTATCCTACTTGCCAACCTTTCTAAACGGTCTGCTTATAGTCAATGCATTGTGTTCCCTTTCCCCATTAGTCTACATGTCTATTTCCCCACTAATTGTTACTGCACAACCAAACTGATTTCTAAATTCCCTGATGGGATTGCACGTTTCTTTAATCTTAGGGACCATTCTCAGACCCTGTCGCAATAACTATGGATTGATCTATTCCTGAGGGGATTCTCGCAAAATTGCAAACAACTTAAGCGGCTTAGATGTCTGCCACGCCTACTGAAGCTGCTAAGGGGTAATTGAATATCGTTGAACAGCTTTAGATAGCTTAATTGCTGATAGCAAGCGAGAAAACGCTGGGAGATAGATTGATCATGTTGCATATATCTATGTATGGAACGCAGTCTAAGACTGCATTTCCATATATTTAGATCGATCCATCTAGATCGACCTAACTCCCTGGATGTTCACGCTAAATTGCTGTCAGCCGAGCGTGCACGGTAGTAATTACCCCCTTACAGCTTTTAGTAGGCGGGACAGACGCTTAAGCCGGCTAAGCTGACAGTAATCTAGTGAGACTCCTCACATGGATAGATCGATCTAAAATCTGTGGGATTGGGGTCTAAATGTGCTAACTATTATTTCCTCTAAATTTTCAGTATACTCCGGCTCAAAATGATGGAATATTTTCTTTAAAAATCCATGTATTCGCTTCTGTATATTTCACGGTGGCAAATTTCAAAAAACCATTGGTATACCTAGCTAGGGAAACCACGCCTTGGATGCGGAACCAATTCGTTGAATAATGTTCAATTGGCAATGATAATTGTGTGACAAGTTTAAAAAGAATTTTAGGTAACATTTGCGTTAAGGCCCCTCACGATGACGCTTGTAAGGTTACGGTTATTTTTTGTCAAATTTTGTAAAGCAGGTAATACATATAATATGTACACAGTAATACATATAACACAATAGTTATCTTCATTATAAATTAAGAGTGAGACTCGTAATGGTACATTAAATTTCCTTCAAGATAAAACTTACCTCGTTTACACTGCAGTCTGATCGGAACAAAACTTGTCAATAAATCTATTTTACTTGATAAACTGCCAGTACGTGTCTTGCCGTCCGTGGTGACACACGTGGCAGACGACAAACCAACCAATGACTGTCGTTCTCATCTGAATATACCCGTTTATGGATACCCCCCCCCCCAACCACCTCCATTACCAAAGGCCCATTTAAATGCTTCGATCATTTTTCTCTCATCGTGAAACATCAATAATTAATTTGGCTTCATGAGTACCTGCAGTTTTAACATCATTGAACACGTTGCGAGGACATTAATACCCCGTCCCCTCTTTTCTATCACGACCCTCCGATAATCTGATGAAATCCATCCTTGCTGTCTAGTAATGTCGAACATAATATATTCCATGTTTTACTCAGCATTGAATCTTTCTACTTTGTAACAGCATACAGTGAGACTGTCCAGGATGTGACCGAAAACCGAAAGCTTTGTGAGTAATATCTAACTTTAATATTGTATAGAAATGAAGTTTAGACGTATGACCACTATCCTCCAATGAGTTTAAGAGAATAATTGATAACGAACATTTTAAGTTCCTCCTGAACGATAAGTTGTTGGTATAGATGTCCTTACCTGTGTCTGTGTGTATAAATTGCTGACATTAGGAGTGTTGAATTAACATCAGAAATTAACATACAGACTACGTCTCCTAAGCATTATTGTGAATTTTTGGCATATAACGCTTAGGAAAATACGAAACATCCAGTAAGACTAATGGATATTGATTTTGTTCACATCCTCTCTAACAATAATTCTGACATTGAAGGCAAGCTTTCTTTTTTTCTGTACTTGATACGCAATATTCTATCTATTATCATCATATTATTAAAACTTGTGGAATGGTTGATTAATATCCAAAACTAACATAGCAAAATTCGTCTCCTGGGCCTTTAATTAGATCAAATGTATATTGATACAGTCCTACCGCTTGAAACAGTTATTGGTACCTGTATAATGCTTAGGAAAATATGAAACAACCAGTAAGACTAATGAAACGTGTTTGACTATACGACCTCTCTAACTCTGACCCAGGAAGTGAAGGCAAACAATATGCTATTTTGTACAAAAGACGCAATTTGTTTTATTAGGTCATCATTTTATCAAACCCATGATCCATTTATTAATTCCACTGTGTCAAAATGGTGAATGAAAAGACTTGATTAGAAATTAATTATACTGAGTGGTTCGATTCGTTGAGATAGCGTCAGTTATTCAAAAAGCCCGTTTAAACAGTCTGTCGCTTGCAAGCATTTTGCAAATTATCTTTTTTTTTTCATATCCTTGCATATTAGCAGCAAATTCGAAATAAAGCATCATCTTTCTTGCAAACTTCCCTTTATCTTATATATAAATGAGGTGTGTTTTTAAAAACTTCGATCAAACATCTATGTATGAATAGAGCCTAGGTACCGCTAGAAAAGATAATGGACGCCAGTATAAAGCATTCGGAAAATATGAAACTACAAGTAAGCCTAATGGAAAATGTGTTTGTTTACGACCTCTTTAACTTTGCCCAGGCAATGAACTCAAGTTGTCTGTTATTTTGTATTATATACAAAATACGATATGAAATTAGGTCATCATATTTTCAAAACTGCAATGCATATGTTAATTAAACTGACAAGCAAATCAGTGAATCTATTTTACTTCATGCACTACCAGTACGCGTCACAACGTCCGTGGTGACACATGTGGCAGACGACAAACCAACCAATGACTGTCGTTCTCATCTGAATATACCCCCGTTACAAAAGGCCCCGTTTAAATTTTCCATCATTTTTCTCTCACCGTGAAACATTAATAATTAATTTGGTTTCATGAACATATCTGGAAATCTGCAGTATTAACATCATTGAACATTTGACCACGTTGCGAGGACATTAATGTCCCGTCCCCTCTTTTCTATCACGATCCTCCGATATTCTGATGAAATCCATCCTTGCTGTCTAATAATATCGAACATAAAATATTCCATGTTCTACCCAGCACTGAAGCTTTCTACTTTCTAACAGCATACATTGAGAATGTCCAGGATGTGACCGAAAACCGAAAGCTTTGTGAGGAATATCTAGCTTGAATATTGTGTAGAAATGAAGTTAATACGTATGACCACTATCCTCCAATGAGTTTAAGAGAATAATTGAGAACGAACATTTTAAGTTCTCCTGAACGACAAGTTGTTGGTATAGATGTCCTTATCAGTGTGTGTTTGTAAGTTGCTGAGATCAGGAGTGTTGAATTAATATCGAAAATTAACATACTGACTACGTCTCCTAAGCAATAAACCACGGCTAGCACGTAGAACAAAAGACTAGCACGTAGGGCAAGAGACTAGCACGTAGAACAGCGGATTTAATTACATTTGGATTGGGGGGGGGGGGGGGCGGGTCCGGAACGGAACGCCCCCCTTGGTGTGGGAATCGGTGTTCAGGAGAGCAAACAGTAGCCTTCGGTGCGGTTTAAAACTACGATTTAGCTAGTCAAAATTCTTATTTTAAGAGGGGAATATTGGTGTGATATATTTTTCAGAAACCGGAAAGGGGGGGGGGGGGTCAGGACCCCCTGACCCCCTAAATCTGCCACTGATGGGAGAGAAGTAGTGTTTTGTGGGAACTTCTGCCGTATCTAAACTGCTGCGCCTGCGGCTCGACAATACACTCGTAATATTTCACGTACAGCTCGGCGACTCGTATTGTATCTATCACTTAATGTGTATTTTTAGCATATTTTTAGCATCATTGATCAATTTACCACGTTGATGAAGCCGTACTGCTTCAAATGGTAATGGAAACCAGTATATAACGCTAAGGAAAATATGAAACCTCCAGTAAGACTAATGGAAATTGAATTTGTTCACAACCTCTTTAACAATAAATCTGACAGTGAAAGCAAGCTTTCTGTTTTTCTGTACTTGATACCCAATATTCTTTCTATTATCATCATATTATCATAACTTGTAGAATGGTGGGTTAATATCCATAACTAACATAGCAAAATTCGGCTCCTGAGCCTTCAATCTAGAAACGATAATGGACGCCAGTATAACGTATTCGGAAAATATGAAACTACCAGTAAGCCTGATAGAAAATGTTTTTGTTTACGACCTCTTCAACTTTGAACCAGTTATTGAAGGCAAGCTGTCTGTTATTTTGTATTATCTACAAAGTCCTTTTTAAAATTAGGTCATCATTTTTTTAATAACTGTAATGCATGTGTCAATTAAAGGCAAAAATTGGATAAATATTAAGCCGGTCACAACCGGCCGCAGGAGCTCTTACGGCCTCCTTGCCACCAAATTTTGCGCAGAATCTCACATGCAATTCGCAGACAGCTCGTATGCACGTACGGAGGAAGTTGGACATGTCCAAAAGATTCTACGAATAATCTGCGAAGAGCGAGGCCGCAAACGTAACTTGCTTCACTTGCAAGGAGTTCGCAAGTGAGACGTGCGTGGTCCGAGACGCACATCGCAAGCAATGAAGGAGCAAGTGCCTTTTGCGTGTTGAGTGCGGCGCACGCCCTCACAACTAACGATCAAAGTCAAAAGCACCGCGGAAATGCGTTGCACGTGCGTCACCCATACGTCAGGAGAATAAAAGGTTTTCTCACGACGCACGGTCGTGTCTCGAAAATTAACGAAAATTGTGCAACATGTGCAAAAAATTTCAAAAAATTAGAATTTTGCTTAATTCAGATTCTAATATGCCTCCAATGGTCAAGAAAAAAGCCTTAGAGCAGGTAAGAAGGGAGAAAGAAGAAAAAAGAAGGGCAGAACAGTAGGCAAAACTGAGGCACGCAGTTAGTACGTCATCAAAAGTGTGTGAGGCAAGTGTGAAGCAAAATGGAACTACTTTCGCCGTGCGTTACTTTCTCTTCAATAGTGGTGAGTGCGTGCCACGTACGCAGGTAGCAAGACAAACCCAAGAAATGAGTACAATCTCCAGGGCCCCTGCAACTTGCAATTAGCGTTCCTGCTTGGAAGGACATTTCATTTGGCCCTCGCAACTCGCAAGGCAGACTTTCGTCTATCTCTAGGACCTCCACGGCTCCTAATGCACGCAAAATTTTCAGGAGATGTACGATCCTAAAATCCGTGCGTCCGGTTGTGACCGTGGCTTTATACCCCCGTCACACTAGAGGCAGAATGAACAAGAATGACGTCGGAAAGACAATTCTTTGTGCATTCCTGGATATTCAAAGAGCATTCTAAAAATTCTGAGTGCATTTCAAATAGTTTTACCCATTCTTGTGGTCGGCCTGAATGTTAAAAACTTTCGAAGCGCATTCCAAGTGGAAAATTATCGAATGGCATTTGAATAGTATTCTAACAGCAGTGTGTCTGCATTCTTAATATTCTCACGGCATTCCAACAACATTCAAAACATTCTGATCACATTGAGGGATATTCGAACTGGTACGCGACTTAAGGCCCCCGTCGCACTTACTCGGAACCAGCAGGAATCAAGGTAGAACCAGCCAGAATGAATAAATTGAAAAATTCGTGCCATAAGCGGGAGGGAATTTCAAATTGCAGTCAGAATATTCCGAATGAAATTCAAATGCCGTAAGAGTGTGCTTTTACTGCTGGCCGAATACAGGCAGAAGTATGTAAGAAGATGCCTCGAATGATATATGAAGCGAACTCAAATGCAGTCAACTACTCCCCGTATAGCTGCCTATGATGGTCTGAAATATAAAAATTTCAAACATAATGCAGCTGAAATACCTAAAGTACTTAATTAAAATTACTTTCTAACATGTTTAGAATGTAACACGATGCCCAGCGTGTATAAATAACGCCACAGGGATGGTAACTGATCATAATGTTTCGAATGCTGTCGGAATGCCGTGATAATATTTAGAATGCAGTCATAGTGCAGTTAGAATACTGTTCAAATGCCATTCGATAAGTTTCCTCTTGGAATTCACTTCGAAAGTTTTTGCATGACAAAAACATTCGAGCCGGCCACAAGAATGGGTAAAAATATTTAAAATGCACTCAGAATTTTAAAATGTTTTTAGAATGCTATTCGAATATCCTGGAATGCACAACAAAATTCTTCGCTCGGGCTCATTCTTCTTCTTCATTCCTGCTGATTCCGAATAAGTGTGACGGGGGTATAAGTTACACACAGTAGATCGATATGTTGAAATAGCACCAATCGTTCAAAGTATTGTAACGCGACGCGGCCGTCCGCCTCGAATCGGCGACGACACCCCGACGCGGTGTGGGATTGATGTTGCCTGTACCTTGGGGAAAGTCTATCCCCAACCTTCAGAAATAAAAAGACATGCATTACATTTCCAATATGATTATTAAATCTCCAAACATTGAATACAAAAATTCATGCAATATAAACGTGACTTATGGCCACAATAGTTCATGCATTTCCAAGTATCCTTTGACGTGACTTATGGTCATTAAAGTTCATAAATTTCAAATGTTGCGCGCGACGACAGCATCTGGGTAGTAAAACGAAGACAACGAAGACATTTCTGGTAGCGTCGTGGCTTGCGTAGTCTTCTTATGGGTAGCGCAGCGGTTCCCGTAGATCGCGTATCTTCTCATATGGATTATCGTACGTGGTCAATCTTATGGTAGCGTCGTGGCTCGCGTACTCTTCTTATGGGTAGCTCAGCGGTTCCCGTAGATCGCGTATCTTCTCATATGGATTATCGTACGTGGTCAATCTTATGGTAGCGTCGTGGCTCGCGTAGCCTTCTTATGGGTAGCGCAGCGGTTGCCGTAGATCGCGTATCTTCTCATATGGATTACCGTACGTAGTCTTCTTATGGTAGCGTCGTGGCTCGCGTAGTGTCACTCATCTCCGTGGTGCTGTCCGTTCTGTAATTCTCTTTTCAAGATGATGTCCTCATGGTAGGGAGTTCATACCGCATCGCACGGCCGCAGTCGCTAGGGGAATCCAAGTCAGCTCTCGGTGTGCACCCTCTCCCGACAGCCCGGTTCCAGCTTCACCAGCTCTGATGTGGATGCGGCGATACTCTCTACCAGAAATGCGCAAGGGTGCGGGTCAAGTGATACCAACTCAATACTGACAATCTTTCCGGTCACCAGTGACGAGGGCGCGGGGGATCGCAGCGGCCTTCAAACCAATCAGTGGAGATCTTGGCGGCGCTGAAACCCTTTGACTCGGGACCAGTGATCGTTGGCACCGAAAGAGCAAGGTTAATCTTCGCATATCACAAGCCCACATTTTCCACTCCCTGAGCACCGTCTGTTCCGTGTGAAATCTCCGAACTCGCATGGGCGGGGACGGGGGTTCGCAGGGAAGCACCGTAAGGGATCGGCCCGCTACGGCCTTACGTCCCGTGGCAGGGGTTGGACAATCTTCACCACGTCTCCGTTTCTAAGGTCACAGTCGGCTGGCATCCACTCGACTCCTCCGGATGGACACACTGAACTAAAGAAACAAAAGCAAAATCTGCCCCTTCACACGGGGTAACTCGACTCCCTTCACACGGAAGGAACACTCTTGGGCTGGAACTCGGCATCAGACCCAAGTGGACGTCCGCTCTACTATGGCGCCCCGGACCCGGCCGGCTTTTCACCCGGGGTCGTCATACACAATAATTGCAACATCCTTGGCACAGCTCTACCAAGGGGTCCCAGACCGTTATGCTGCATAAGCCCATGGCCCGGAAGACACTGAAGAGGTTCCGCCCAGCCAACTGTTAACTCAAAGAAACTCAAATCACGTTGATTAGTAACCTTAACCGGAGAGTAGCTCTCCCACTATGCACTGTGCTAAACACTGATTATTCAACTATGAAATTTACTTCTTACAATGGTTTTATATCTTAGCATTGCCTACACTAGCTAGAGAAATTTAAAGAGGTCCCTAACTCCCTCTGAAAGACTCACTATGCCGACCTTGTCCATCCATAGCCAACATAGCTCGCCGGCGTGCATAACATTATTTCCTTAAAAACCGCCCTCCCATACACAGTCTTATCACTTTAGATAAATGTGGTTAAATCTCTCCCCCCATATACTATCGTAACAACTTATCATGCGTACAGTAAAATCCTCCCCCCATATACTAGGGTAACACTGGACACTGATTCCATTAGTAGATAACACAAAACAAGGACCTAGCGTTAGGTTACGCTTTAGTTAAACTAAGCTTCATCGCAAGCGCTGAAGCTGACCCTACGACGTTATATCTAAAACAAACAACATGCCTTAACCATGACTGGAATGACGTGGTCATTAGATGACAACATGGAATGACTGACGTTGTCTCTGACGACAACATGACGTTGTCCCTAAAAGACAACCTAACTTAACTATGACTAGAATGACGTGGTCATTAGATGACAACATGGAGTGACGGACGTTGTCTCTGACGACAACATGACGTTGTCCCTAAAAGACAACATAACTTAACTATGACTGGAATGACGTGGTCATTAGATGACAACATGGAGTGACGGACGTTGTCTCTGACGACAACATGACGTTGTCCCTAAAAGACAACATAACTTAACTATGACTGGAATGACGTGGTCATTAGATGACAACATGGAGTGACGGACGTTGTCTCTGACGACAACATGACGTTGTCCCTAAAAGACAACATAACTTAACTATGACTGGAATGACGTGGTCACTAGATGACAACATGGAATGACTGACGTTGTCATTGACGACAACATGACGTTGTCCCTAAAAGACAACATAACTTAACTATGACTGGAATGACGTGGTCACTAGATGACAACATGGAATGACTGACGTTGTCTCTGACGACAACATGACGTTGTCCCTAAAAGACAACATAACTTAACTATGACTGGAATGACGTGGTCATTAGTTGACAACATGGAATGACTGACGTGGTCTCTGACGACAACATGACGTTGTACCTAAAAGACAACCAAACTTAACTATGACTGGAATGACGTGGTCACTAGATGACAACCTAGAATAATTGACGTTGTCTCCGAGGACAACATGACTTAACTATGACTGGAATGACGTGGTCATTTTATGACAACATGGAATGGTTAGAAAGGAAAATAAGCGAAAATGAAATAATAAATAAAAAAACTGTCCTACGCTTAGCCTTAACTACCCACTGCTGTCAAGGAATGGACGGCTGTGAAAATAACGAACTTAAATAGTTACTGCTGTCAATAAAACAACTGCAGTAGCAATAACAAACTTAACTAGTCTGTGTCCATAATCGGACTCAGTATAAACTGTTCTAGTTAGTAATGAAAACTGGGGCTACATGGGAATAAAGTTTCCGTAAAACTTCTACGTCAATCTAGCAACGGTTATAATCTACCGTTCAATCTACCAAACATTTAAATCTCTAAAATAAGACCCCCCTTAAAATATATGAGAAGAAAATGGAGTGGGCTAGCCCCTAGGGGCTGCCCTGACGCTTACTGATAACTCTCTTCTTAGTCCGGTCTCAGTCTGTACTTGAATATGTAAAAACGCTCTCACTTTACTCGAATCTGTAAAACGCTCCCTTTCACACAGCGCGCCACTCTATTTATACTCTGACGCGGCGACGTCATCAGTCGCGCGAAGCACGAGCTTCGCGTACGGCGTAGGTCAGCATGAAGTGGCATCATATATGGCGGCTTCCATGCATCGTCGATGCACTGTATCGGTCGTTTTGTCATCTTTAGATTAAAGTTTCTTGCAATTGACGGAAATAATTGTAGTAGGGGGGACCAAATAAAGGTGGAGGGCAGGTACGCAACCGCTAACCCTTCTAAAGTGAATTTCTGAAGAGATTAGGTGAAAATGTTGTATTGGAATGCAAAACGGAGGGGGGGGGAAAGTTACAGTATCTTGTTCAGTTTCTTTTTAATGTAAAATCTTTATCTAGATGCAAGAAATAACGTATTTTTAGTGCAAAATCCCTTTTTTTCCGTATGGGATCTTATACCTCCGTCAAACTAGAGGCGGAATGAATAAGAATGTCGTCGGAAAGACAATTCATTGTACGTTCCTGAATATTCGTAGAGCATTCTAAAAATTCCCCAATATTTTACCCATTCTTGTGGCTGGCCCGAATGTTTTTCTTATGTAAAAATCTTTCGAAGTCGTTCCAAATGGAAACTTATCAAAAGGCATTTGAATAGTATTCTTACTGCGCTATAATTGCATTCTCAACATTTTCACGGCATTCCAACAGCATTCGAAACATTCTGATCACATTCGAGGAAAAGACCGAAATGGCAAGACACTTCAAATCCTGCTAGAATGAGCCGGAATGCAACTCGAATGCATCTCGATCTTATTTCAGCCAGCAATTGAACTACACTCCTATGGCATTTGAAGTGTATTCTAAATATGCTGACTGCATTCTGACAGTATTATTGATATTCCTAGTTTTCCAACTACATTCGAGCTGCATTTGAGACCTAATACAGCCGAAATGTGCAAGAATCATTCCAGTCGGATTCAAGCGCATTCTGAGTATTCCAACGGCATTCTTACAAGAATTTAGGTCAATTTGAAATCTCTTCCCGAATTTAGTATGAATGTTTAAATTTAGTCATTCCGGTTGGTTCTGCTTGGTCCCTGCTGATTCCAAATAAGTGTGACGGGGGCTTTAAAGATAATTATATATAAGTGATCCCGGACACAGCTGACGTATACATGGATAGGCCAAAAGCCTTTCACGGTACGTCATTATGGCTGATGCTCCAATTGTTCAGATACGTTTGCTAAGTTTTCAAATACATGCAACATTTAATATGGGATTTTAAGCAAAGAATATTTAACATGCCGTTAAATTCATACGTCTCTTTTGTAACCATCGTAGCAAACACAATGGTGTTTTACACATGCTTTGTGCTGAGTAAGCCTATGCAGCAACTTTCTCTGGTGATTCTATCGGTTAGGCAGTTTTAAAAAATATCAGATATATGGTCGCTGTAAACAAGAATAGACGGTAAAAATTGGTCTCAGCTCAAGACAGACATCTGATTTCAGACTAAAGAATCGACAGATCTTGAGGGCGGGCACTTCTTTAAGTGCTTCTTAAAATTGAATTTGAAATAAAAACCACTCAGCTAAGTAGGTTTTATTTTGCAGATCTCACGATATGAGCCGGCAATCGTTTTAAAACTATAAACCCTCACTGACAACATTGGTTTTGGCAAGTTCCCGACGGACAAGCGTACAGATATCGTCTGTGACAGAATTAACAGGTCGACTGCACGAGCTACGAGTTACTGTAATTTCTCTGTATTAACAGGCTACCGAACGGTGCTCCATCCTGAATTTACATTACCATACTGCATGTACCCCTCCAAGAGATGTGTTACTCTATTTCTGTACATTGCTACAACAGTACACATCGATTTTATTTACTTAATGAGTAGGCAATGGACCATCGTGAAAATGAGCGTGATCATTGAAATATCCAAACGCCTTTTAAAGTTTAATAATATGGCTCTTAAGTGAGGTTACAATTTTGACCATACAGCTGATAAAGCGTTATCTTTTCGGACTGCAGAATTGCCAACATACTGGACGTTTCCAGAAAAATCAACGTCATTACCAACCAGGAATATTGGCAAGATTGCTAGGGTCAGGCTAACCTATGAGGCCTCACCCAGAGATTGGATAATGACCATACCCCCTACTCGTAGTGTACGTTTCAAGTATACGACTTGACAATAAAAAAATTATATGTTTTCCGGTGGTTGACACCTGAACAACCACATTTATTTAGGCAGGAGTGACGTTAGAAGAACAATGGGCACCGCAATTGTCCGTCTTCAGCGATTATGATGGTGTATCAGATATTCCAAGCGGACACCAGGTAATCAACGACTTTACAATGATACTGCTCCCAGATGACAGAAGTGATGGGTTAATGGTTTGGAGGAAAGTTGGTGAGAAGCTTTATTCCGAATTATCTGCCACTGGTGGACAGGACTCACCGAATAGCAGCTATGTGGTAGGGTGTGTATTGGCTACCACTGGGTCGGGAAGTTGGTAGTGATCAAAATTTTATGGGTCGTACAATTTTATTGGTAAAATTTAATGAAACAAATCCATCAAGAAGCTGAATAAAAACGCAAGCATTGGGTAATGACTTGTTTATTTGCATTAGTCTGATATTTCTGGTTAGTGGATTGTATCATCTTGCCTTATACTTCCTCTTTACACCGACTGTAAACCAGACGTGAAAATGTATTACGAAAATAACTTTGAATGGTAATTATATTTTGAATTTTCTTTATTGGATTTGGCGGAAAATGTATAACGAAAATGTATTACGAAAAAAAAACTTTTAATGGTAATTATATTTCTCTATTGGATTTGGCTGCTATTTTGTGAAATCATGTATTTCTATGGTTGCACACTAAATGGTACCTACATGCAGTTCAGAAAACATCTTTGTGTAATGAGTTCTACAGTATGTCTAAAAAGCTAAATGATTGAATACATTAGCCAACTGTAGAATTGTTTTTTTTTTTTCTATCTTTTGGCAGCCGTTTTGGATTTATTAAAAGTAAATAGGAGCATATAAACAGGTGTTTAGCTCGGATAAAGTAGTGGTAAGAGGCAAGGTGATATATGTCAGAGGGTTTATATTCATGGTACATCTAATTTTGGATTTGTCACGTTTAACATGCAGGCATTTATCGTTATTTTTTTTCACTGATACTTTGAAATTTTCAAGTCAGTGCAAGAGCAAAAACATAATGTTGCTTATTATTATGCTTTGGGGATATGTTCTTATGGCAAACACCGGACACCAGCATCTTCCCAGTGCCCACAGTTGTGTGATCCCCATCCTTCGTGGGGACAGTCTTTCAGGGATCCTTCACCAACAGTACAAGCCACTTCGTCCATTAGAATGGATCCAGAACCTTGGCCAAACTTAGCTCTACTGACTGCAGTTGCAACACTGTCGCTACAAAAGCAATTATATTGCATTTAAGCTATAGATGTAGCAGAAGGTTTCAGGTAATTAAGTTGTCTTAATTGGCAGTTGAATTCCTATGGGTTTAATTAAATAAATAGAAATCCTTTTGATAAAAGACAGTTCTAGAAATACCAGGTTTACTGATTGAACAGAGCTTTATTATATAATCAAATCATTAACAGGTTTCATAATCTGGATGAGAAGTCACAAGATACTAACAACATATAAGACCCCATTCCCAGTGATAAGATAGATCCAACTAGATCGACCTAACTCCCTGGGGGTTCACGCTAAATAGCTGTCAGCCAATCGGGCACGAAAGGTAATTACTCCCTTACAGCTTGTTGTCACCCTGAGCTTCAGAGATAACTTGACACTAACCTCTTCACTATAGCCTATCTTCATCGTGTCAAGTTACCTCTGACCACATTCGATTGCCCCCGCCGCCCGCCAATCAAATTTAAAGCCCGCACTCAATGACTCATTGAACGATCTAGCCAATGAACGCGAACGAGTCAAAGCGCGCTTTGTTCAAATCCGGACCAATCAAAGATAAGGCTGAATATCAGGGACTTGCCGTAACCTGTGGGCAGCACGCAAAATACATCATCCCTCAGTAGATAATGATGCAGGGCCTCAAACTGCTCTGGTTTCAATTCCGATATACTCATATTTTGCAAAGAATCAAGAGATAACTTACCACATTATTTTACGTAGTCACTCGTAGGAGACGCCATGCTTTCTTTGTGTACGGTTATGCACTCGGTACTACTCGGATGTCTCCGCACTCGACAATAACTTTGTTGTTAGTATGGAGCTTGCGGAATCAGCCGAGGATTGCCGATTGACGGTCAACCAATCAGCGTTTTCACCAAACTTTGGTGAAAATTTTTGAAACATGGATTCGATTGGCTTATATAAACTAGGTCAAACTATTTTCGTCAGAGGTAACTTGACACGATGAAGATAGGCTATTGTGAAGAGGTTAGTGTCAAGTTATCTCTGAAGCTCAGGGTGCTTGTTGTAGGCGGGTCGGACAATCAAGCCGGATTATCTGAGATTAATCTAGTGAGACTCCCTACGGGGATAGACCGATCTAAAATCTATGGGAATGGCCCTAAGAGTTCATGAGAAATAAACAGCTTTTTCATAGTGAAGTCACTGGGTGGTAAAATACACATTTTTTAAAATGTTCTTATTTTCCCATGAAAATTTTCACCTGCAAACTAAAAAAAAAGTGGCAATGTATCCTCCATTATGCATACTACTATATAAAAGTCATATACTAAAATAAAATAAGATTTAAATAAGATAAAATAAGATTTATTTTACGTTTTGTGGGAGGGAGTCAAATTTCATAGGGGGAGGTGAGATTTTCACTATGAAATTATGACTCCGGAAGTCTGATTTTCATGCTACACCGTCCTAACCTTTTACCGCCCAAAAAAACTAGTAATAGTTCATTCACCACTTGACAAAAATGGTAAATCATTCACCATCGGACATAAACGGTAAAACGTGGCCGATCCTCATACTTCTGCGTTCTGGTCGAATTTTTCTATTATTATAATATCTGACGACCAGGTGAGACGGTTGTTTTGAATAACTGTGACTTTACACTTTAGTTTTACTACTGCTGTTAAGACCTGATTCCTGTTAATTTTACATAATGAAACTCTACCTTAACGCTCTGCCCTTGAACGAAACTTGATTGAATTCTTCAAAACCAGTTTTGAAGCACTGAGACAACATCCCCTTATGATCTAAACAAAAACTGAAAACATTCCATTAGACTTACATTAGTTTGTGCAAAATATATTACCCAGGGTAACGCGTCTTTGATTTGGTGGGTATAGCTGTTCAACTCACCTGTGTGCCCTAAAAAGGGCATCTGCTGTTTACCTTTTGATGAAATGATAAACTGCGATGGTGTAGCTATCACATTGCAAAATTACAGCTTTCCAGAGAAAGTTTGAAATTTTCGGACATATTCAACATTTAATAACCACTAGCAAAGAATGACATACACACACACACACACACACACACACACACACACACACACATATATATATATATATATATATATAACAAAGTTACAGTCACCTCAACCTGTCTATTTATAACAGAGTACCGATAACTGTCAACTTTATTAACTTCAATCCATCATATTTACAGCAACTTATTCATTCTAGTGTCAGCTGACCTTGCAAGGAAGTTTATAGGAATGTATTAGTGAATAACAAGTTAAGAAAATTCACAAGTTTACTAAAGACGCAAAACAACTTTCACTTTTACTTTAAAACACCTTTTTTATTATTTTGATAAAGTTATTTACAGTATTGATAAACAAAATATCACGTTTTCAATAATTAATATTTTAAATTACAATCCATGTCTGCAAGGTTGTGTCAATGACCAAAATACAACGTTGAGTCAACGTCACATTATGACGGTGTTTTGACGTGGCAGAATCAACGTTGATTGCTGCACTCCTGTTCCTTACTAGCTAATTAGGGCCCAATATCTGAATATCGGATCCTAGCACCCACCACGGATCAGACAACAATGACAACAAGTCCTTTCTCAAACGTTATTTGGAGGGGGGGGGTCCGCAACGGAACGCCCCCTTGGTGTAGGGATCGGTGTTTTGGAGAGCAAACAGTACCCTTTGGTATGATTTAAAACTGTGATTTAGCTAGTCAAAATTCTAATTTTAAGAGGGGAATATTGGTGTGATATATTTTTCAGAACATGTTTCATGTTTTCCTTAGCGTCATATACTGGTATCCATTACCATTTGAAGCAGTAGGGCTTCATCAACGTCAGGACCCCCCTGACCCCCTCTAAATCTGCCACTGATGGGAGGGAAGTAGTGTTTTGTGGGAACTTCTGCAGTATCTAAACTGCTGCGCCTGCGGCTCGACAATACACTCGTAATATATCACGTACAGCCCGGGGACTGGTATTGTATCTATCACTTATTGTGCATTTTAGCATATGTTTAGCATAATTGATCAATTTATCTATATCAACTGTGCGTTGATGAAGCCCTACTGCTTCAAATGGTAATGGATACCAGTATATGACGCTAAGGAAAACATGAAACATCCAGTAAGACTAATGGAAATTTAATTTGTTCACAACCTCTCTAATAATAAATATGACAGTGAAGGCAATTGATCTTTCTCTTTTTCTGTACTTGATACGCAATATTCTTTCTATTTATCATCATATTGTCAAAACTTGTGGAATGGTGGATTAATATCCTAAACTAACATAGCAAAATTCGTCTCCTGGGCATTTATTTTGATCAAATGTACATTGATACAGCCTTACCTCTTGAAACAGTTATTGATACCTGTGTAATGCTTAGGGAAATATGAAACAATCAGTAAGGCTAATGAAAATGCGTTTGTTTACCATCTCTCTTACTCTTACCCAGGCAGTGAAGAAAAAGCAATCTGTTATTATGTAATATATACACAGTACCTTTAAAATTGGGTCATCATTTTATCAAACCGTGATGCATTTATAAATTACAGTGTGTCAAATTGATGATGGAAATGATAGGATAAGGTACTTGTTGTATTGATTAGTTTGATTCCTTGAAAACCAGTAGCATCGATTGTTCTAAAAGGCCGTTCAAACTGTCTGTCACTTGCAAGCTTTTTGCAATTTGTAAGCTTTCTTTTTTCATATCCTTTCAAATTTACTGCAAATTCGAAATAAAATTTCTTGCAAACGTCCCTTTATCTTATATATAAATGAGGTGCGTTTTTGCAAACTTCCTTCAAACATCTATGTATTGGTAGAGCCCTACCGCTAGAAACGATAATAGGCCAGTAAACGAGCATATTTTCCCGTTTGAGGTTGGAAAAAATTGGTGACAAAGGTTTCTCAACTGATTCTGATCCGTTGAATGCTCAATATAGCCCAAAAAATTTCCCTATGAATCCAACCATGGCAAAGTCTCATTTTCCACAAAAATCCAACCATGGCCGCTACTGAATGGGGTGGGTGGACTTGAAATCCATAACTTGGGAACCCAATGTCACAAAAACATGTTTTAAGTATCAACTCCTACCAAGTGAGGGATCCCCAATATTTTGAAACTAGTCTCAAGGTCACTGGAGGTCAAGATCATGACCTTATTACAAGGTCAATGCATTTTCGGAGAAAAAAAAAAACAATGTCTAAATGACAGTTTCCCAATGTCACAGAAACATGTTTTAAGTATCAACTCCTACTAAGTGAGGGAGACCCAATCTTTTGCAAGCACTTTCAAGGTCACTGGAGGTCAAGGTCACAGAAGCATGTTTAAATGTAATTTCCTACTAAGTGAGGTTCTGAGATTAATATGCAATTGCTTTCAAGGCCACCAGAGGTCAATGTTATTAGCTTATTTCCAAGGTCATGGCATTTTTAGATCGGACAAAATGCCATCATGTCTACATTTTCTTAACCCGGCCAATGTCACAGTAACATGTTTAAAGTATCGCTTCATACTAAGTGACATATTGTCGATCATTTGAAACTATATCTAAGATCACCACAGGTCATGGTCATACCCTTATAACAAGGTTGTCATAATATTTAAGAAAATTGATATTACACTTACCAAAAACAACACTGGTGATTGTTTAAAGAATATTTCATTACAGAAAAGCCATCAGCGCTACTGCATAGTGATCATTAAATCAATGGCATTCAGTTTACAAGGCTTAAGGGTATACTGTACCCATTTCAACATCATTAGGGTCTAAGTGTTATATCTATGTTTAAATAAAGCTGTGTGTTTTTCATTATACGGAAAGTAATTAATTTGTAAGTTACAACCTTTTGAGAATAAGGCCCCCGGCTTAGTATTATTTTTTACAGTACTACAGATCAAGAAAATTGGTAAAATTGGATTTAATTAATTTTATGACACAATAATTGCCCGCACCTGACACGTATAGGTGATGGTGTCAACTCTTTCTTCTTATTCTGTTCTAAGTAAAGACAGAAAATATATGTTGATTAACTGTTAATATCGTGTGTCTCATTGATCCCTTACAAAAAGAACCTGAGTAATGTTAACTGACGAAGCCACTCGCCATCACTGCAAATACAATACTTTAGAACAACAACACTCCCATATCACTAATTATCAGATTTCGTAATTTATACTTCTATGCTGGAATTAAGTCACGATATGAGTCACCGAGATGTAAGTAAAATATAACGGGTGTATTATCGAGAGGAAGGCGAGACAATACACTCGTAATTTCTACGTTCAGCTCGGTGACCAGTATTGTATTTAGCTAAAACTAGGGCCTTTTATTGGCTACTGCACTTCCCATAGAAGACAAAACTATGCTGCCCCTGATGTTTCACGCACGAGGTACTATCTCAACTTAATCGCAAATTGTTAAGCAGAAAACAGCACTGATGAAACAATTTCCTCGTCTAGATAAAATTTATCTCGTGTTCACTCACTGAAGTAAGATCGGCTCAGAGAAACCTCTGAGAGCAAGTCTAGATGTTTTTTTCAACACACTTAACACGCAACAAACAGATCGTTTGACCACATCTGCGCATGGTTATCTTCCACATCCTTAGCTCTATTCAGGTTCTCGATATTTTTCCATAGTGACACGTGTATGATATCATGATTTCTTTGCAGCATTACTGTAGTTTGAATTCCAGAATGATAAAAAATAGTTTTAATGATTTAAGTCATACCACTTCTCAAAAGAAAATTCCCGACTTTTATCATTATTCCCATGAATTAATGTGTTGATCAGGAAAATATTGTTATTATATTACCTATAATATTTTGTTTTATCGCGCTCGGCGTACATAAAACACGCAGATCAGTTCTAAAAAGCGAGTGTTGACCATCAAAAAAAGAGTGCATCGGATCTTATACAGAATAACACACAGCTTTTTTTATATTTGTTAATTCACAAACTGGCATCACAAGTACCAACCAGAGAAATGGTAAAGCACCGATTGTATTGTCTTTAGTATATTATACTGTACAAGGTCATTATAATCTATGTGCCAGTAAAGAAATAATTTGAATTGAAATTGAAATTGAATTGAAATTATAAGACGCACTCTTTGATATCAATCTACAAGATTATGGAGAAACGTTTCATTTAAACTCTCAATGAATCCCCCGCGGGTGGGGAAGATACACTAAATATTTACCTTGAGATGAAAACCAAGCAATTGACCATCTGCCAGTGATAGCTTAGTTTATTTACTAAAATACAATTGTCCATCTGCCAGTGATAGCTTAGTTTATTTACTAAAATATTAAACGTACCATTTTCCGGTTTCACTCTAAACCAGCAGATAAAGTTATTATGTGTTGCTCAAACAATACGTGGTTATAACATTTATGTAATTACATTAAAGTTATTTAAAGCTGTGTAGATGATACATTTAAATCCTATTAATGTTAAAACTAATGGTCCCTGCATTAATTACATATATATTACAGCGCAGGCCTATCTGAATGCATCTTACATTAACATGTACATCTATGCTTATCCTGGACATTAATATGCTAAATAATGTATTCTATTTCCTTTACCTCGACAGAGATAGGTACATTTTTTCACTACAAGGTAAACTAACAAATTCATTTTGAATAATTATATACCATCAACATCTATAATGCATGTGTAATGTTTGCCTTATTGGCATGAAACATTATTAATAGACGCGATATACATATATACATATGTGTGTGTTCTATTGTGACGGGTACAAATTAATTGCAAATGGGGAATAAATACCAAGTTAATAATATTACAGCAACTTTAATTACATAACAGATTATTTCATTAACAGAACATCATTTCCAAGATGAAAGACACACGCTCCTATTTCTATGTCATGACCACGCTCTCTGATAGAAATTATTGGCAAAAAAGTTTTTCATTTCAGAGAGTATGTCTCCCATTCATTTGAGGTAAGTCTCGAAATAGATTTTGACCCACCTACGCAAGGTGACCCTAACCTTACAAAATGGAGGGCGGACTTTCTGTTACGTGGACCGACAATTTCGTTACACCGGAACAATGTTGTCCAGAGTGGATGTTGAAAAGTAGGTAGTAATATCATTCGGGTTGAATGTCACCCCGGGGTACCTTGGAATTAACAGACTTCTCCAGAGATCCCTCTGAAGTGCCTGTGGGAAGACAATATCTTCGTAATTGATATTTGTCACCGGTGGAACTGAAAGAAATGAAAATCATAATTAAATGGCGGTAAAATCCAATAAATACACACATGAATCAATACACCAAAATAAAAGACATTTGATCATCCTTCACCGAGAGAAATAAATTATCTATCATTTATAAACAAATTATTTGTTCGTTTAGTTTTCCCGAGTTAAACAGTTCACTTCATTTAAATTAGTGACATCCATAGGCTTGGCCTCGTGTCCAAACAACCTCAACCTTTGCTCAATAAATGTCAAGTATTCTTGGGTAAACATCTGATTGAATCATCCCCAAGAAAATACAGAAGTTGCTCTCTTCCAGATTTATATTTATTACAGTTCGAACTTTCATTCGATATTTTCTTTGTCAAATTCCACAAACAAGCTGTTATAATTAGTAACAAATAAAATAAGTAGTCACATGAACCGCCGGTCTCAATTCTATTGGTAGTTTCTAAATTGGGTGTTTGGTAGTCTCTTATGAACTACTTTTAAAGCGACGTTAATAGGAAGGTTTTCAGTGTTTTAACTCCCTGGGGCCCGTTTCACGAAGCAGTTGTCAGATAGTGATCGCTAGTTATGAGTGCCGTTTCGAAGACAAAGTACGAATACGATAACAACAGAGCAGGGTGAGAAAAAATGATCAATTTGTAACAGTAGATTTGATATCCACTTTCCCTTAGGCCTACGATCAAACAACCTGAAGGCAATCATGCAAAGAAACTTATGTTCATTTACCAGTAAACGTGATTTAACGCGTATCAAACGTGTGTCAATGTGTGAACGGACTCAATTCGTACTACCTTTTTTTACGAAGAATTCATAAAATCTTCCTTCATTGAAAGGACGAACTACGAAAAATGAGGTTATGATGAGCGTAAAGTGATGAAATAGTGCACATGTTCGTCCTTCGTCTTCGTTGTCCGTCGTTTGCTAAACCTCTCCACCGAGTCGTGGATATTTAACGACTGGTCAGACCATGCTCTAGAGTTTCACTCTAGAGTAATGAATGAAATAGAAATGTTGCTTAATTACCGTTGTCTGTCTTTTGTTTTTGCATGCAAAAATATAATTGAGGTCATTCACAATAGATGATACTCGGATCTTCTGATCCGCGTATCAAATATGGTGGATCATTCATGAAAGAGGAGCCGACTAATCTCCTTCTCTGTTTCTCCTCTCTCTCTCTCTCTCTCTCTCTCTCTCTCTCCATCCTACAATACCAGGTAACACATTGCAATCCAAACACTTACTGGTACCACCTAGTTCAGCGCATTGGCCCAACGTGGATGAGGTTGCTCCAAAACAGAAATATAACTTGGTTACATCCACTATGTTCCTGTCGTTGAAGCTACATATAACTGATACCAGGGGCTGGCAAACAAATAAAATAAATAAATAAACGAATAATGATTATTTGCATTGTGAAAACCCAGTGCTTAATGACTAGTTTATTTAGATTCGAGATTATCTCGAAGGTTAAAGAAGACATGCGTATTACCTCATTATTTCGGAAAAAATGTAATTCAGTCGCGTTTTTATAATTTACCATGAAAGCTTGAAACACATGCCCCTTCGTCAGTTTATGAATTTCTTTCTGCCCCTACCAAAAAACTTTGTAGGTTCTTTCCTTATAAGATTTTATATATCTCACCATCTAACACTTTTTACAATTAATCAAGGAAATCATTAGAAATGTGATGTATCACATCTATTAATTTCTCAGTTTATTTGTGTAACTTTTCCATTGTGCTCTGATAAAATCTGAATGCAATATAAATAAATATATCTTGCAGGGTTATGCCTTTTCAATATGAAAATGTGAATGGCGAAGTGCAATAACACTCATCAATTACTACAAACACCACGGATTCACGCTCTTTGTCTACTTATTGTTGTTTACTTTTAGCTGTTTTACAACAACAGTGTGCTCAATTTAGAATATACTTACAGCCAACAATGTCAACGAATCCGATGAGAATGGTGTTTGGGTGCCAGAATTTCCAAAGAATGTTGGGTTGGCCATACTGATGCCCAGACAATCCGTTGCCCTTGAGTTGCAGTCATAATTAGTCTGACACGGTGTTCCCCTGACTGAAACACGCAAAATCAGATAATGATGTTCACATAACTACAGATAAAAATTGAGAGCAAATCGAGAGTGCAAACCTGCCTGCTGAGGCTATGACGAGTGCTTTCAATGCTAATGAAAAAAGTTGGAGCATCACTTCAGTGCGTCATGTATAGCTGGAAATGTCAACACTTAATCAGTGGGGTACGTATGTGCAATATCCAAAATGGTTCACATAATTATCATATAATAATCCCGGTTTTAGTTATACGTGAATTTGACGCTTTTTGTAATATGAATAGTTTAATTTCACTCGTGTCGGTTATACAGCCATGTCTAAAAAAGCTAAACATAGTTTCCAATATTCAAACCAATGAAGAAATTTTAACTTTGTGAACGAAATAGTTTCATAGAAGGTATGTTTGCGTTGTATTCAAATTTCACCCCCTCCCCCTAAAAAAACAATGTATACATTGTACCTTTAACCTTTAACACCGCGTTCATCTTACTATACATGCAGTTCTGCAATTGTGACATCACCTTTATCACATGACTACACAAAGCTGATAACATGTCAGTTTTTTGTCTAACAATTTTGAAATACAAGAGCCCAAACATGTGTTTATAATATTCTAACGGGCTAGGTATAATATGAGCGCAATTACTGACATTTCAAATATTTTTCATCATGTGCATATTTATTATTCTTTAACAAGTTATTTAACGGTACCGTACATATGTATCTCTTTGCGGACGTTAATAAAATGAAAAAAAAAATATTGTGAAACGGTTGTTGTTTCATTGTTCTGGTCTTGATAAGTTTCGGCTTAAACTATGGCACTGTCATAATTAAGTGCCACTCACGTTTCGAAGGAACTCAAACTAAATCTATTGAATAAACTTAGGACAAGGTTTTGATTGGTTTCATTCCGCGTAATCCTAGACAAGAATTCCACAGCTCTTCAGTACCTCTGGCCGTTAAGCATTCGTCACCATAAATTTGAAAAATATATCTAAACAGTTAATTCACGGAGAGACAAATACGGAAATGTACTCACTTTCGGTACAAGTCACGTTGTTAGCAGTCACATATGTTGGCACACTACCAGGAACACACAGGCAGCGGAACGCCGAGGCCGTAAAGAGTAAAAAGAATGGATTGTAAGTACAACGCGCAAAAGATTCACAGTTCGGGACCGAAAGGGATGACGAATAGGGCTGGACGTTCGCTGGCAGACTGCACTCGCCAAATACCGTAGTGGAAGCTGAAATCATAGACAGTTTGGTTAACGTTGTGTTAACATAAACTAAGTCACGAGTCCGTTCACATATGAGGGCATGTTAATTTAAATGTTGCTATCTGGTTACGAGAAAGCACTTTTCGTAAGTCATTTTAAAAGCATATAATTATGTGTAAAAGATTGATTTCAGACATATCAAAAACGACACTTCAAAAAGTAACTTAAAGTGTGAAATATCACTGCAACTATATCTTTTCATATAAAGACATAAAAGAAGTATTCTGTCTTTAAATTGAACTTAATGCAGTGAACCTAAAACAAATTTATTGGAACTAGTGTACTTACCCATCGTCATTCACTGTCGCAGGTTAAGTCGTTCTCTTGCAAACGGGGAGACACAAATGCTGCCGGAAATGTGTGTAGTGACAGAAAATCCACTCTTTGAGTCCAGATGACAAGATTAAACACAGATTATCTCTGCGTAAATGACCACGCGTCTAACTTTGAGGTCGAGAAGGGCAGTTATCTGAGCTAGATAACAGGTGGTATTAACGGGGGTGGTAATGATTAGAGCTTAAACTACGGGTACGTGCATACAAATGAATCATTTCTACAATTCTGTGTGTAGTGTCTATTTTAATATTAAATTTTTGATATTAATGTTTAATATTGTTGAAATAATAATAATAATAATAATAATAATAATAATAATAATAATAATATTTTATTCAACCATTCAATATATAGCAAAACACACATAAAACGGACATTGTTTTAACATCTCCGGTTTGTCAATGATCAAATAAATGAAAATAAGATAACACCAGTAAACATAATATAAAGGAAAGTCTAAAACCTTTTGTTAAATTTATTGCGTTTACTATAAAAAGAGATAAAATTAAGTCTTTTTTTTAATCCTCGATTAAACGTTTGCTTCTTCTAAACGTTATAAAAGTCATCACTCCCTTGGAAGAAACTTAGAAAAGTTCGTTAGTATGGTGAGTGGTAAAGTCATTATTGCATTATACTCTATAATACAATTATGCCAATTATGTACTAGTAATTCGGTCAAGTTATTGATTGTTGGGTGGATTTATGTGACTTATAGCAGTATGGCTGTACCATATAACTTCTTAAAACAACATGCAATTTTGTCTGCCAGGTATATATACAGTACACGTATATGTATGTGAGATATAACATATCCTTCTTCCTTTAACTCGACAAAGATAAGAACATTTCATTAACTGCATTAACGAGGTAATTTAAAAATCTTATGAGAAATAATCATGTGTCATTAACAACTGTAATGGACGCATCTTAGATGATGAACGTCCATGAACTGTTATTTAGTGCAGATTGAACAGTAAGGTGGATGCCTCATCGGAATAAATATACATACTAAATGAAGGCAGTACATACCCAGTGTTCCGCTGTGACGGGAGCAAGGTAAATACGACTGTGGAGTAGTGACTGTTGGAGACAAGGGGGTTTATGTGAAGTAGTGTTTAATTCACATCATGTTTCAGATGACAAACTCTTTATTTGTGATTTCTAAAGCTTACTATAGATTGCAGATATAATTTGATTATAGGAAAATAAATGTATATGAAGACAACAATATATGTATAAGCAAACAAAAACACAATAAATGCTTCCCGACGCTAGGTATCTGAACAGCACACTACCATCACTACGTCGTGTAGGAAGGTCATTTCAAGGAACGGTATTGGGGTAAGTGGATGAAGGGGTCCAGAGGTGGAAAAGGTATTCACCTTGCTCCCCTTATCATGTCAACAAATGAATACAGTATAAATTCATATATTAAGCACAACAATAACGACATAACAGATTAGTTGACTAACGGAACATAATTCCCAGGATGACAGACACAAGCTCTTATTTCTGTGTGGATTATAATACGTACCGCAGAAGAGGTGAAGCCTACATTATTTGAAGGGTATAATCGGCGATGAAGGTTTTCAATCCCTGCGTTTATCATTGCATTCTAGTCGGAAGGGGGCGATGTTTATGTTGGGACTTAGTTCCCCAAAGTGTTGACAGAATAGAAGGTATCTATATCAGCCGGATTGAAAGCTACCCCGGAGTAATTTGGAATTAACAGACTTCTCCAGAGATCCCGCTGAAGTGCCTGTGGAAGGACGGTATCTTCAAAACTGGTACTTGACAACGGTGGAACTGAAAAGAAAGATTAAAAATAAAATAATAATTTAGTTAAACCAGCATATACATGAGCCAATAAACCAAAGTATAGGCCCACTAATTATATTTCACCAATTAAAACAATCATTTAACAATAATAATTAAAAAAAAATTTGATATCTAAATTTATATTTAATAATTTAAATATATCATTTACATACCAAATATCTGATCGTGTAAGATTCTCAGTTGCTGGTTACTTACGTATTGATACACTTATTTATATGCCTAACACAAGATTGCCAACCTGAATGTACATTTCGACTAGTAATGTAAACGGATTTTTGGTACTATTAATTTATCCCTCTTTATATAAACTACAAAGTTGTTATGTTTTATAATTGCATGTTAATGTATATGTACAGCAGTTTTTTTTTTCTTTTTGCTATTCTTTAGTATAAATTCCACAGGCTACTGTAACATGTTGTCAACATTGACAAAATGTCACCGTCCCATTAGTTAATGCACGTACATGTAGTTTCTGACAGTTCCTTTTTTAATTGACAGTTTTTCTAACGCAACATCAGTATAAAGATTTTCAGTGCCTTTAACATCGACATTATCTATTCAACTAGGAAAAAATCACGTTATGCTCACAGGAAGTGTCTTATGTGTATTGCCATAATTCCCTAAACTTCACTACGATATGTATATGTATATCATGGATATTCTCCGCAGTAGTACTGGGTGGGGTGGGAGGGCAAATACAATGGCATTCCACTCTTTTTGATGCTGTCTGTAGTATCTTTGCATCTCTCTCTCTCTCTCTCTCTCTCTCTCTGAGTGCGATCCACCTCAACACTATGCAACAAACTGACTATATGATCACACTTACTGCCATTAACTTCAATACACGAGCCCAATGTTGCTGCAGTTCCGCCATTACACGTATATACACTGGTAACATCCACTATAAGCCCGTCGTTGAAGCTGCAGATAAATGATACAATCGGCTAGAAACAAAGGAAAAAAACAATAGAGATAGCTGCAGTTTGACATTATCCTGAAGACTCAAGGAGGCACAATCACGTTATTTTAGTAATAAAACGAAATTCAGTCGCGTTTTTGGCATTTCCGCTAACACGAATCCGTCTTTTGAAACACACATCCTAAGCCATTTTGCATTTCGTTTTGTACATCATAAATGCATTGACAGTTTTTTTTTTCTTTTTCAGATCCAATTCTTTCAATAAAAAAATAAGACAAACGTTTATTTCATTACTTTTGTATCAATATCCGCTGGTGAAAATTTGCATGCATCTAAATAAAGAGATCATATTGATTGAACAGAGCCTGTGCCCTGTGTGCTTAAATCCCGATATACTGTACGTGTGTGTGTGTGTGTGTGTGTGTGTGTGTGTGCGGTTGGAGTAATACTTCAGGTGGCAAGTCTACAAGGTGCTGAGCCGACCGAGTAAAAGTATACTTACGGCCAATAATGTGGTCAAATCCGATGAGAATGGTGCTTGGATGCCAGAACCTTCAAAGAATGTTGGGTTGGCCATACTGATGCCCAGACAATCCGTTGTCCTTGAGTTGCAGTCATAATCAGTCCGACACGGTGTTCCCCTGACTGAAACACGCAAATCAATTTTAACTTCAACCATGCAAATGTACAAGTTAACTTTCAAAAAATGCAAAGCCATTTTTAAAACTTTATCCAGTCTGTGTGCTAAGACACTGTTGTTCTTTCTTTTTCATCAAAATCAGGGCAATATTTTAATCATTGACTCTTTGATTTTTTTCGATTTAAGACCGGTCTCATTTGATTTTTTCAATGTAATATAATTTCCGGTTTACATTTGTTTTATAATAAGTATTATGGTTGAGTAAGCTTTATTATTTGTAAATTAAATGATAAGTTTCATATGCATCTAACTATTGAGTGCAGACCTCTGCCAAAGCAAAATTAAAATAACAAAAACAAAAAATAATTGTTATACATCAGTGTATAATGTGTCATCGCACACGTTTTTGCAGAATCCGAAAATAGTTTTTCTTGAAGTATTGAATCCAGATGTCGAAAGCTCTGGCTTAAAACACCACACCATCACCTTCCTGAGTGACCTTTAAATTTTAAACAGACACAAATCTAGTCAATATATTTAACGACAAGGCTCTTAGTTCAGCCCACGCAATGCTGTGGCAAATTTGGGGGTGTCAGGGAGTCCTGACTTCCCCTCTTCGATTTCTGAAAAAAAATCACTCCAATGGTCCCTTTTGAAATTAGAATTTTGACTAGCTGGATCATAGTTCTAAACTGTACCACATGGCACCGTTCGCCCTCTAAAATACCAAAAATTTCGGGGCCCTTCAGCGGGCCCCGAACCCCACGCCAAGGAGGGGGGAGGATCAGCTTTGCATCCGCGTACCCACCTTCCAATAAGCCTGGATCCGCCCATGCAATGCCAGAAAAAAGTCCCTCAGCACCCCATTACCGCTATACGTTGAACATCATCAACATAAATATGAACAATATTTATATTTATATTTACATCAGTTTAATTTAAATCTAAACATTACATTGATGGTGAGACAGACACCAAAGCCCACTTACTCAAGGTACACGTCACGTTGTCAGCAGTCACATATGCTGGCACGGTGCCAGAAGGACACATGCAGCGGAACGCCAAGGTCGTAAAGAGCAAAAAGAATGGATTGTAGGTGCAGTGCCCAAGCTTCGATCCACCACAAAACGGGCCCCACACCGGCAGGCGAATACGGCGGGATGTTCGTCGGTAGACTGCACTCGCCAAATATCATCGTTGAAGCTGAAATCATAGGCATTGTGGTTAAGGATGTGTTTTTATAATTGCTCAGACCTGATCCCGCACACGAGAATTTTTTTAATCATCGAATCTTATTTATAAAAAAAGAACGCGTAAAATATTCCTTTCAAATGTATGATTAACGGAATCTCATAATTAAAATTAGGAAACATCAATTCAATCATAACTTTATCAAAAGTGAAATAAAAATACACTTACAAGATTTACAATATATTATCCTAGAGGTGAACTTAATAAGCTGATAAATAGAAAAAATAAATAAATGAAATTCGCACTGACCCATTTTCATCCACTGTCGCAGGCCAGGTTGTTTTCTTGTGACAGAGAGAAAGCAAATGCTACCAGTAATGCGGGTATACGGAGGCAGAAAATATATCTCTTTAAGTCTAGATAACAGGTATTATTAGGAAGACGATAGTTAGGAGGCACAACCGCGTCTAAACACACGGTCAATGTCTATGTAAATAACCATCCGTCCAACTGTCTGATCTAGATAACAGAAGGTCCCACTATTAACGGTTGTGGTGATGAATAATTTGTGAAATTATAAGCTACGTCTACGTGCATGTGAAGCGAACATAAAAGACTATGTATGTGTCTTTGACCATAGCAAAGTAAGATGAATATTCGACCAAAACACATTGCCTATGCCCGCACGACATTCTGGATGACAGAAGCTATGAACGTTAAAAAATGAATGTTTTACTGTGTCACATTAAGCCAAAAAATAGTAGATAGACCCTAGCTTTTCAACACTAGTGCTGAAGGCTAAAAAAGAAAGAAGACGGACTATATGATGTTTTCTCATGCTTAATGCACGAAATGATGAGGCAACGTATACATATGAACAAAACTCAAGTCTGGCATTATTAGTTGAGATGGGTCAATGATTATTGTGGGATATAATAACTTTGATAAAGTACACTATTATAGAAAAACGAATGGGAACAAAATATGACAAATATTCTCTTTACTTGTCATAAATTGATATGAAGCGCCGGATTACATAACAAACCTGTTCATTCATATATTATTGGAAAGTAGTTAATCTGGTTTATAAATAATTCTTTTCAAATTTCTTAATACCTTCATCTCCCTTAAGAGTTTGATGTTCTATCTTGCAAAAATTTGCATAAATTCTGGCACACTCCCTCAATTATAAAACCAGCAGAAGACTGCTTGAAAACATTTTTGGTCCCCTCTCAACTTGCCCCCCCCCCCCCCCCCCCCCCGGTCCTTAAAAAACTGAGGGTTTTACAGTATTCCATAACGTCACTAAACCTTTACATCATTAATGATACGGAGTCTTTTTTTTTTTTTTTTTTGCTATATTATATTCACTATTTTAGAGTGAGCCAAAATGCATTCTACAAAAGTTATAGACCCTGTATAACAAAGGCTTTTAAGTGACCTAAATAAGCGTATAGGAAAGATATTCAAATTATATATAAATGAATATAATTTTGAGCTTCCCAGGAAAGAGGACAGGAAGGAATTGATCAAACCTGTGCAAAAAAAGGGGGGGTCCGGAATCTGAAGATTTATTTTGAGAAGAAAAAAACGTGATACACTTTGAATTTTTGAGGATTGGGGCAAATTGTGAAAATGTCAGGTAAAGGATGATTTCTTCATCGGGTTACGATATAATAGACAGAAACAACGACTAAGAACAGAAAAGACAGAATGTTGATAAGGCCAATCCTATTCCAGGTTATGAATAACCAAGAGAAAAAATTGAATGAAGCATGGTCCTCAATGTAGTCCTCGGCACTTCTGACCATCTGTTTGAGGGCGTTCAGAGTCAGGATGTCCACTCTGGGGTCAATGGAGGTCTCGGACTCGTAGTTCTTCACGGGTTGGACGTGATTACTCTGTATACCGAATGTGTCACTGATTTCTTTCACTTTCTTTTCAATGGCACGACTGTGAAATACCACAGATGGGTCCTCGGCTACATCCGGGGATATCTGGTCCACCTTGGTCAGAATAACGTGGACTGGAATATCTGAAGGAGAAAAAAATTGGTTGATATTATATATCACTTTTGTTTACGAAAGGACATTGAATTTGCATATCTGTTTTACCAATGCGTTATTATCAAAGCAAGACGCCTCTACATCTAACCGTAATTTGCATGCAATTATACTGATCGAACTAAGCAAATATGACCCTTGTGCCCCCTCCCTCCCCCATCCGCCACTGTGCTTACCTTAACAAACAATAAACATTTAAAAGTGTTTCACATTGTTAAAAATTCCAACAAACGAGCTAGGCTTTATAACCCCCATCCTCACTACCTCTAAGTTAGTTAACTGAAACAAGGCAGTGGCGGCCATTCCACGAAAAATGATCCAATGCAAAAATGATATATATAATTTTTCAAGCAACGGATGCTTTGGATGAATTCTACATAGGGATTGACTAAAACAAACCCACAGAAATAATTTTAATGACCGACTTGCCCTAAACTTTTAAGCAAACTAGTGTCAAGGTAAATGGTCAGCTTGTATTGCTAGAATTATCATAAAATTCATTAATTTTGCAGCAGAGATTAGCATAACGCAGGATTCATTTTCTAAATAATTGAATGGCTTTTTAGAAAGAAGTGTATCCTGTCTAAGCAAAAAAACAGGATTCTGACTTTCTAATGGAACTCTTTCAAATTTGGTCCGTCACTGAGGTCAGACTCTTGAGTTTGACCTCTCAACTTTTGTGTATAAACATTCCCTGTCGCTGAAAGCATTATTTAAAATGTACAAATAACACTATTTACTGAAATAAGATGTATTTAAGAGCATTCAAATCTATTCTTATATTTACTTAATGGTGAGACGGAGGTAATGGCTTAATGAGCGACAAAACTACAACGGTGTTGTAATAAACCGACAAATATTAAAAAGGACATCATATACGAAAAAAAGAAACATGAAAGGAAATTAATTAAGGACATAAATACTCATCAGACCAGCTATAATATTGTCAACGAGACAAAGAAAAACTGTCTTAGGCATGTAAACGCTCGGGGTTCAAAGCGAGTTCAAAGAGAGTGTTACAATATCAATTGTTTTAAATGCAGGAAACATGGGGCCCTGCTGTAAAATGATAAAAAAGCAAAATTTCAGACACTATTATTACGAAAATAAGCTACGACTGATATTTTCATTGGAATTGGAACTTTTTCCATGGAATGGCTGGTGAGTCGCTATATGTAGTAAAGTACAACGTAATACAGACTTGACATTCAATACGGATTTTTTTCAAATGATTTCTTTGATTTTATCCTATTTTATCCTTATTAATGGAAGCAAGGACTTGTATCTTGTTTAAATAACTTTAAATAACCTTTTCAGTGTAATTGTGACATCCGCTTTTCATTTAATTCAACTTATTAAGCAAGCAAAAAATACATGGCCGATGGCCAGTTGATGAATGCAAGTGTCATGAGTGTTACCAGTGCTGTGTCTTTTTTAGGACTCACGATACGTCCTAGGTCTATTGTAGTGATGACTCGTGTATTGTGGATATGTGTCAGTGTGAAAGTCTGTATTAGTGTTATGTCAAAATGGACAGTTTACAGCTCATGTTATTCTAGTGAAAGGGAGTACCTAACAAGTGTAAGTGCGAGAGGGTCTAAGGCGTACGCCCTTACCTCGGATAAGCTGTTGCACTACAGTATAAGATAGCCTACAATGTCATTTTATGTTAATTTTACCTTTTCTCTTATACTCGTCCACAAGTGGAATTTATGTGTACTTATTGCAATATATTTTTATGTTGGTGATAGGTGGAGCTATTTGGAAGAACGGTGCCATTCTGGTGGTGGTAAAAACTAGTTTTGAGGTAAGAGCGATAAAAAGTAAAGTAAGGGAAAAAGCTAACCCCGACATTTATTAGAGCCGTATATTTAAATGACAAATTGTATTAAGATTGTTTCTGTTAACTGCCAGGGCCTTGGGGATAGACAAAAAAGGAAAGACATATTTTCTTATTTAAGACAACAAAAATATGATATCCTATTCCTACAAGACACACATTTTACGTCAGAAATAGAATCAAGGGTTAGGTCTGAGTGGGGATATAAGGCCTATTTTAGCTCGTACAGGTCGAAATCGAGGGGTGTTGCTATACTTTTAAATAACACTGCTGATGTTAAAGTAATCAATGAAAACAAAAAAGACGAAGGGGGTAACTTTTTATTACTAAATTGTTTATTAGAAGATAGAAAAGTGACATTGATTAATATATATGGTCCAAATCTTGATTCTCCCGACTTCTATAAACAGATAGAAATGGCGCTACAGGATACCGATGATGAGTACTCTATTATCTGTGATGATTTCAACTTGGTTTTAAATCCAGAAATATAAACAACCCAAAAGCAAGAAAAAAGGTATCAGAAATTTATGATTTATTTGATGTTTATAGAGAACAACATGAATGTTAGAGGAGATATACTTGGAGGAGATAAAAAATCCCATTAAACAAGCGAGACTAGATTTTTTCCTTGTGACAGAAAACCTTGTAATAAGTATTAAAAATTCCCATATCGAATCGAGTTATAGATCAGACCACTCCACTGTGGGGATACATATTGAATTTAACCCATTTAGGAAAGGTAAAGGGTTATGGAAATTTAATAATTCTCTGCTTAATGATTTAGAATATATTGACAATATAAAACAACTTATTAATAATATAAAAATCCAGTATGCACTTCCTGTCTATAACCTAAATAATATTTGCTCAATTCCGGACTCTGACATACAGTTTACCGTAAATGATCAACTCTTTCTCGAGACCCTACTTATGGAGATCAGGGGCAAAACCATTTCCGTTTCATCTTATAAGAAAAAAAAAACTAGTTGACGATAGAGAAAAAAATGATAACAGAAATAAGTAATTTGGAAAGAAATTACACCTTAAACGTAAATAATATAGAGAAATTACAAGAGGAACTAAAAAACATCAGGGAAAATAAAATAAGGGGTAGTATGATAAGATCCAGGACAAAGTGGCTGGAAGAGGGTGAAAAACCCACTGAATATTTTTTAAACCTAGAAAACCGAAACTTCACTTCAAAAAGAATACCTAAGATAGTTAAAGATAACGGAGAAGAAATTACTACCCAAACACTAATTTTAAAAGAAATGAAATGCTACTACGGACGGTTATTTGCAGAGTCTAATGAAGTGATTAATGTTGACTTAAGCACAATCCTACTGCACAATTACCCATTGAGGCTCACAGATGTGGAGTCAAGTGAACTAGAGGATGTAATTAGTCTAAATGAAGCCTCCCAAATTCTGAAAAAATGAAAAGTAACAAGAGTCCAGGCTCAGATGGGTTCACTGTCGAGTTCTTCAAGGCACTCTGGTCACAGCTCCGCGAATTTGTTGTTAGATCCATAAACTGGGGCTACTCGACTGGTCAACTTTCAATTACACAGCGACAAAGTGTAATTACGTGTCTCCCTAAGGGTGAAAAGCCCAAGCAATACTTGAAAAACTGGAGACCGATTTCTTTGTTAAACGTAACCTATAAAATAGCCTCCGGAGTCATAGCATCCAGAGTCAAGAAATACATGGGCAAACTTATTTCAGACGATCAATGCGGTTTTATTTCCGGGAGATACATCGGGGAAAGTATCCGTACCGTATACGGTATTATGCAATACACAGAAGATAACGATATTCCTGGAATGTTAGTGCTATTAGATTTCGAAAAGGCCTTTGACGCTGTGTCATGGAAATTTATTAACAGGGTACTAGTTTTCTTTAACTTTGGTGAAAGTATTATCAAATGGATAAATAATTTCAATAAGGGTGCCAAAGCAGCAATAAATCAAGGAGGCAATCTCTCAGAGTCCTTTAACATTAAAAGAGGCTGCAGGCAGGGAGACCCAATAGCCCCCTATTTGTTTATTTTATGCGCGGAAATACTCTCAATAATACTCAAGAATAACACAAATATCAAAAGTATCACTATTGATGACGCCCCTATTTTATTAACTCAATACGCCGATGATACGACTGTGATGCTTGATGGCTCAGAAAAGTCTTTATCTGAACTAATGATTGAATTAGAGAATTTTTCAAAAATATCAGGGTTGAAAATTAACAAAGATAAAACAAAAATAGTATGGATAGGACGTATGAAATTCAGTAATTTAAATTTTTTGCCATATATGCATCTTGATTGGAGAAAGCATCAGTTTAATCTTTTGGGAATCGAATTTCATGTTGATCTATTACAAATCCCCAGACTCAATTTCGATAAGAAATAAGTAAAAATTAAGTCTATTCTTAATGCATGGAACAGGAGAATGGTCACCCCCATCGGTAAGTGTATGATTATAAAATCCTTAATAATTTCTCAATTAAATCATTTGTTTATATCCTTACCGAATCCTAGTCAAACGTTTATCAATGACCTTCAGAGTGATCTCTTCCACTTTTTGTGGAACTCAAAGATCGATAAAGTTAAGCGGGATAATAATAAATTTAATAATAATAAATTTATTTTAAGTCTAAAATCCATTTAAAATGTTCAGTAGACTTTACATAAAATATCATAAATAATATACTACATAAAATATCATAAATAAAATCTAGGTAAAACAGCCATTATTCCATACAATTAAATGCAATTAATACAAGATTTATTAAACCAATTAAGAGTTAATCAAAATATTTCCTAAAAAGGTATGTTTTGAGTTCTTTTTTAAAATGTTTGGTAGACTGAATTGCTCGAATTTCCAGCGGTAAAAGATTCCATTCCTTTGGACCTGCAGCTTTAAAAGATATATCACCGTAGGTTTTTAATCGCATTTTTACTGGGTTGAGTAGCAATTGGTCTACAGACCGCAGATTTCGCATTGGAACATAGTGACTGACTAATTCATTGATGTAGATTGGTGCCAATCCATAAAAAGCATCGTGAGTAAAAACTAAAAATTTGAATTAAATTCTGGCTTGTAGAGGTAGCCAGTGTAAACTTCTTAAAACTGGGGAGATGTGTATACTTGTGGATGTCCGAGTTAATAATCTGGCCGAAATATTTTGAATGCGCTGCAGTCTAGCAATTTGTTTCTTTGGACAACCGTATAAAATGGAGTTGCAGTAATCTAATCGAGATGTAACTAAACAATTAATAACTGTGGCTGCAGCAGAGTCAGACAACTGATTGCGAATTGCACTTATGTTCCTAATGTTAAAAACCGCTGACCTGCATACACTGGCAATGTGTTTGTTCATACAAAGTGATCCATCAAAAAATACACCAAGATTTTTTGCATGAGGTTTTGGCTTAATAATGCTTGATCCAATTTTGAGTTGAATTTGTTGTGCTATCATACGATTATGTGGCTGACTTATTACCAAAAGTTCAGACTTTCCATCGTTAATTTTCAACTTATTACTAAGCAGCCACCCGCGAAGATCATCAATACATTCAGACAATATATCAAAAGATTCATTTGGATTTTCTAGATTGCAACAAGTAAAAATCTGTGTGTCATCAGCATAAATATGATAGCCAATGTTATGATGTCTTAGTATGGCCCCAATTGGTAAGGTATACATGGAAAAGACAAGAGGTCCTAGAACACTGCCTTGTGGCACACCAAAAGCTATCTCTGAAACATTTGATAATATGCCTTTTATCATAACCTGCTGTGACCGGCCTGTAAAATAAGAACGTAAAAGACTAAGAGCAGAGTCCTTAATACCAATAAAATCTTCAAGAAAAGATAAAAGTATTCCATGATTAACAGTGTCAAAAGCTGCCGATAGGTCCAACAGGACTAAAAGAACCATTGAATGTTTATCCACTCCACAAAAAAGATCACTTTTAATCCTAAGTAGAGCTGACTCAGTACTGTGTCTGGCCTTGTATGCAGATTGCATTGGCTCTATAAGATTGTTTTTCTCTAAGTGTGCAACCAGTCTGGCGGCAATGACCTTTCAACCGTTTTTGATAGAAACAAAAGGTTAGACACAGGTCTGTAATTTCCAATGTATCAGGTTCAAGAGATGGCTTTTTTAATAAAGGTTGAACCACAGCTTTCTTGAGTTGGTCAGGGAAAGAACCAATAGTGAAACTAGCGTTGATGATGTGAGTTATCAGGTTGATGACAGCTGGGAGTATCTGGGCCATAAGCACTGTCGAAATCGGATCAAGCATACATGACGTCTTCTTGGACTTGGTAATTATTTTTGTGACTTCATCTGTAGATGCTTCTTGGAAAGATGAAAGGGTTGAAATGGGCTTCGGCAACAGATCAGATAGTTGAAAACACGGTGGGGTGGAGATTGTGTTCCAGTTCCGAGAGTTCAACATATATATTGTCAATTTTGGATATGTAAAATTCACTCATCTTGTCCGCAAGAGTTTTTAATGAGACTGTCCCAGGGTGGGTGGTATTATTTGACTTCCCTAATAAGCTGTTCACTGTGTTGAACAAAGCTTTGTTGTCACCATTGCAACCATTGATTAAATCTGAAAAGTAGGACTCCTTTGCTTTCCTGATTAAAGAGTTGACATGAGCGCACTGAGTTTTGTAGCATTCATGATGTACTGTTAGTCTAGTGCCCCTCCAAAGACCCTCCATCCTCCTTCTTTCTCCCTTTGCATCCAATATTTCATCATTCATCCATGGCTGTAACTGCTTTTTGCAAATGTTTTTAGTCTTTAGGGTGCTACCGCACGTGGTGAGAGGGCGTGTTACTTGCATGGAAAGAACTCAGGGTCAAGGAAGATAAGTTAAGGGGGAAAAGCAAGTCTTGTGTTGGACACCCCTGTCTGGTATAATGAAGCGCTTAGAGTAGACAGTAAGGTAATATACTATAAGCACTGGTTTAATAAAGGTATATCTACAATAAGGGACTTTATAAAAGACGCTAAAACATTTACCTTTTTCTCACAAGAAGAAATAATTAAGCGATATGGTATTCACACCAACGTCCTAGAGTATCAAGGGGTGCTGAGCATTATTAAGCGATACTTAAGATTGCATGATATAAACGAATCTGAAGAAATGCTCCCTAAACTGCCAGAGTATTTAAGTATCTTCTTCAAAAGTAAGAAGGGCTGCCAAGATTTCTATAAAATACTTAGTAAAAATACTTCTATTTCAAAGGGCAAAATAAATTGGAATAAATTGTTCAATATTAATGACAAAGAGTGGTCTCTAATAAATAAACTGCCTTTCAGCCTTCCTATCAGTCCTAAATTTAAATGGTTCCAGTATAAAATAAACCAACATACAGGGTATCTCACAAACCAGAATTGTTACCCTTTTTGGAGGCTTGTAGTGCGGCCTACAGGAAATAATTGTAGTACGTGGTGGTCACATTGAATATTAGAAACGTCACCTTTAACGAGCACATCCTAATGATAATTCCGTGTAAATTTAGTGATATTTGGTGGCGTCTTTTAAATCCAATGGACAATCTTTACCTCTGTGGACATCTCAGTAAAATATCCGTTTTGAGGTGGTCTATGTTATAAATTCGAATAAATGGTGGAAACGGTGGATATTTTCACCGCTATTTTGTATTCTCTGAACCATTCATCGTGTAATATATGGAATCTAAAATAAAAAGCATTGTTTATGACAATTTACACTTGTGAGACGATCAAATGTGAATAAAAGCACAAATAATTGGGGGTTGGACAACCTTTTGACCAATGTTGTATAATTTAGCTAGTCAAATTTCTAATTTCAAGAGTTGAATATTGGTGTGATATATTACTCAGAAACCGAAGGAGGGGGTCAGGACCCCCTGACCCCCCTCCTCTCTAAATCGGCCACTGCATTTACCTAAACATACATTTAAAGTTAAATATTCCATATTAAATGTCAAGCATGTATGTTAACAGCGCCTCAGAAGCACACCATACATGTATACTGCAGTGAAAAGTGATAGTCATCATTAATGTGCTCTGACACTATCAGTGCAGTATATGACATTACCAATATAAAGATACAGATTTTATAATTCAGGTTAAAGAAATGTAGCCAATACCTCTTTCAAGTGCCAGTTTCCGTAAGGCCATCAATTTGTCCTTGACTTTGGGAGACATGACTGTGTAAGTGCTGCCATCTATTACGAGTGCTACGCAGTGAATGGCGTCAGCCAAACCAGGGTTCTTCACAAGGCCAGAAGAATTACGTGTGATATGCGTCGCCGGGTTAAACTGAAGGTTAATTCAATTCCCATTCTTTACTATAATCTTAAACGCACTTCAAAAATCTAAATCAACTCACGAACGTTCATTAGCACAAGAATGTTGCTGGGAGTAACATATCCTCTGTGATGTTTAAACCCCCCCAAAAAAAGAAAATGATGCCACTCAATTATTTATGAGGTGGTTTGGCTACTGATGAAGCTTTAAAAAGTAGAAAGAAGGGAGGAGGAAGAAGAAAGAAGAAGAGAACAAGAAGCAAAACTGATGTACGCCGTCAGTACGTCAACACAAACGTGTGAGGCAAGTGTGAAGCAAAACTGACGCAAAAGGGCACTACTTTCACCGTGCGTTGCATTCCCTTCGTAAGTGGTGAGTGTGTGCCACGTACACAGGAATCAAGACAAATTCAAGAAATGAGTACAATTTCCATGGCCATCGCTCCTTGTAATTAGCGTCCCTGCTTGAAAGGACATCTCGTGGCCCTTGCGACTCGCAAGGCAGACTTTCCTCTACCTCTACGACCTCCACGGCCTCCGCAACACCCAAAAATCGCAGAGGTCGTACGATTCTGAAATTCGTGCGTCTGGTTGTGACCGAGGCTTAAGAAGAATTCAGTAAAAAGGCGAATGGGCCAATTTCTTGAGTTAAAAATGTAGCGTTTTGACATGGAAGTGCAAAACCTACAGGTTGTAAGATGAATACTTGTTTTAAAAATATTCACCAAAATTGTCACCACCAAACTTTCAAATAATAACAAAATGTACATCTCTGTGCAATCTATGTGGAAAACAATGGTATGGTGACTGAATATAAAATAGGTCCTTTTCTTTATGGGAGTCCAAATCTCATGGGTATAAAAATGAAGATTTACGTGATTTCTTTTTCATTCTTTCACTCACTATTTTATCATCAAACTTTTAAATATTTCCAATATATTTTTTCATAAAGTATCCTAAAAGGAAAGGTGTTGGAATGATCATCAAATATTAAATAGATAGCTTTTGTATAGGGGAGTTATTGGGTGATAAAATGCACATTTTTAATTTTCTATTTTTCATGTTTTTTTTTTTTTCACCCAATAGTTTACCATCAAACTTTCAAATATTTCCAATACTATCTTCATAAAGTAAATTTAAAGGAAAGATGTAGAAATGATCATCCAATATCAAGTAAATAGCTTTTTCATAGGGGAGACAATGGGCGGTTAAGTGCACATTTTTAATTTTCTTATTTTTTAAATGAAAATATTCACCTGCAAACTAAAAAAAAAGTGCCAATGTATCCTCCATTTTACATACTACAAGATCACAGTCATTTACTCAAATAAAATAAGATTTATGAAGTTTTGTGGAGGGGGAGTCAAATTTTCATGGGGGGAGTCAGATTTTCATGATGAAAATCTGACTGGGGGAGTCAGATTTTCATGTTACACCGGTTGTGGCCGAGGCTTAAAGTTCGTGCGTCCGGTTGTGACCGAGGCTTATTTTGTATGCAGTTATGAGTGTTGTGTCCCTTATACATATATTTAACAAAATAGTTATTAGCATCGTTAAATCACCTTGGTTGTTAGGCCATGGGGTGCCGTTCCAGTTGCAGCCTGGTTGCGGACTTCACCTCTAAATGCAGAACGCACGGTGTTAAAGAAGCTGGATTTCCCCGCCCCCACACTGCCCACAAGGAGGAGCCGTGCGAAGGGAACTTTGGCCGGGCATGGGGTGGATAATGACGCTAACCTATTCAATAGTGAGTCTCTCGTCTGAGTGGAAGAAAAAGATAAAAACAATAATCCTGAATGGACAATCTATACAATTAATTTTTATCATCCTTACTGCTATGTATCAAGCATTAGTTTAAAAAATCCATACGAAGCAAATCATGAAGATGTGAGTTTGCTCGTGCGTTTAAACACCAAGGGTTTTGAGCTCATTACTGAAATATTTTATAAGTTTTAAACGAGTTTGCAAATAATATATAAGATAATTTGACTCTAAAAAGGGTCAAGTGATTGCCAGAGATAACAGTGCAGATAACAGTGATAACAGAGTCGGTGATAGCCGAGTCTTGATGTTAACCATACTGAACACCTGTGGATTGCATTGGGATCAAGGATGCAGAGAGGAATCAACCTAACAATTTGGACCGGGAAACTCTCAAGGGACCAATGTTCCAAAACAGACTTGTGACCCTCTTTGAAAGCAAAACATAATTACAGTACTCAGTACTCAGCCACGCTGGATGACAGAAGGCCTTTCTTCAAACAGCACGTTCTGCTGCTAAATGTGTATGAATCTAGAGACATTTGGTGTTTTAAATTTTATTATTTTCACGCCACGGTAACAAAATACCACATTTTGTTTAAAAGAGTTGAATGTTGTTAGGTTAAATTATGACTAATGACTAAAACTGGCTTTAGATATTAAAAAAAAAAAAACGATTGGGAATACTAGTAAGATGAAAGTGAGATAAATCTTAGAATGTCTGAACATCACTTACATTATTTTCTTAAGTCAAGAGTGTCTACGTACCTCATTACTCCAGTCGTTAATGTCAGTTTTGCGCCATGGTTTATATTTCTCATATAATTCTTCCCGGGATCTCGTAGTAGAAACAGGCACGTGGATATCCATTGGGGTTCGCATGAACCGCATTCTTGGCTCTGGGTCAAACGTGAATCAAGAAAGAAAACATCAACCATAGTATTCAACAACAACTAAAATTTAATGGCCTGTACAGACAAAAACCAACATTTTTATATTAGTTCACTGTACAATAAATACTTAGTGCACGCACAATATTTTGATAAATAACACAAAACAAGGCAGCAAAGCTGTCAAACGGACAGAAAAAAAAACAGAAAATAACAATGCACAAAACAGGTTACTGACAATTCTGATGCAATAATGCATTATGATTGACTGCAAAATCAACATTAAAAATTAATTATGTACAACAGGCAATACCAATGTGAGTAATATGTGTAACAAGCATAAGGCTTCAGGAGGCTTCAAGTTCAGACTTTGAAAATGGCAGAATGAGAAAAAATGAAAATTTCACAAAAAAAAAAAAAAAAAAAAAAAAAAAATTGCATGAAATCAATAAAAATGATAGCCTTTTTTCTAATTTGAGCTGTAAGTCAACCCTAAGAATCATTTTTTGCAAATTAAAACATAATGAGTAACACTTTTTTTAAAATAACTTTTGTGGTGACAGTGCACACGTTGCTTCTGCAGCGCCCTCTGGCGATCGATCGATGAATGATGAAGTGACAGGACAGGATCGACGAAAATAGACGATATTGTAAGGATGTAAAAAAAAAAGCCAAAAGAACACACACTTTTAAGTATTTAATAAGTTCAATAATGAGACTGTTAACATGCATAAGAATTGATTCTGAAGAAAACCACTTATATACAAAAAAGGCATAACTTCATCAAAACTGGATCGATTAAACCAAGGAGTTATAACTCCTTGAGCAAGCATAGTTTCGAACTTGGCCTGTACATTAATCATTTAAATCAGTCCTACAAATTTAAAACCAAACTATGATACGGTTTTCATGTTATCGATACAATGGTGGATAAAATGTGTAAAAAAATTAAAAAATAGCACCACTTTTGTAAAAATGATCTGATCAAGCTGATTTTCGAACTCGGCCTGTATTTTACGAAGTTTGATCACACCTGTGAGTTTCAAGACGATAGGCCAATCGGTTTTCCTTGAAATATGTTATCGGTGTTGCATATACAGGTACCTGAAAAATGCGAAAAAAACAACATAACTTTTGAAGAATAACATGAACTCGACTTGTATTTAATGAATATTTATCAGCTCTGTAAGATTGAAGACAAAAAGTGAAACGGTTTTACACTTATCGTGTTATCACTGAAAGTGCACGGCGACGACGGTGGCGACGTCGACAGACGCAGGTGACGGCTATACATGTATGTACAGGCATATCTGTGTTTGTACAAAAAAAAAAATGAAAGGATGCTTTTTCGTTCGCATGACATTAGAGCAGTGGGACGATTTTGAAATCTTACAATTGCCAAGCCCTGTTTTGTTGAATTGCTATTATCTATTAACTCAGTACGAAATACTGAGTCTTTCAAAAGGTTACCGTAAAAACAGAAATGTCACTTACGTTTTACAGCATATACCTCAATGTCTAGATAGGCTTTGTTGTTTCCACTGAATGTTTTTTCGCTGTAACCGCTTGCGTTATAACTATAACCAATGCGACTGACGCCATTTGTGTGGAAACATTTGCCTACATTGGTGTGAGATCTGCTAAAAAACAACAGATCGTATCCAAGTCCAAAAGTGGGACCAAAATCCACCTGGTCATAAATATCGTTCCCGCTTCCGCTGCGAAGAAACTTTTGCATATTGGGAAAGAGCTGGAACAAAAATGCGCGGTCATCATTACAATAGGTCCCGCGTGATGTCCATGCGATGCTCGTGTACCCCCCTATGACGAAACCAGCGCTGTTTTGACCGACAGAAACAGTTGGACCTTGGTTGTTGCACTTCTGATGGAATGCTTCACTGCTGCATCCATCTCTGGAGGCGCTGTACAGGAGGTCAAAGGTCAAGGCCGGGTCACCGATCCATGCTCGGAGCTGTCTTTGGTTTGCAGGTTTATCAAGTATCGGCATTGCAATCTGATGCAAAATGCGGTGCTGTGTGCTGAAATAGACATTTACATGTGCAGTATGCATGTTGTACATAAACAACAATATATGCAGTATCGATGACGGACCGAGGATTTTGCTGGGGCCGTGGGTTGCAAATGATTCTATATGAGGAAGAAATCTTTATTGTAATATTTAGGGTATGGCATGAGATCATTGCTTATGTCTCATTAAGCACATTTAAGGGGTCTAGGATATTAACGAAAAAGTCCAAAACTAATGCAACTCATTAAATTTCCTATTAACTTAAGGATATGGTCTAGCAAGCAAAACAAATTTCCAAAGTTTGTAGTCACGGTGTAACACGAGTGACGTAACATCAGCGTTTTGGGGCTAAAATTGTCATTTTTTTAATCAAGATTTTCTCTTAAACAAAAAGCCCTATTAATACGATTGAAATAGCTGTCTAAAGGTTAGCACAAAAACCAGTAAACTCTGTCAGGATTTTCTCCTATTATTTTTACTTTTGATTTTATTTTGATAAAACGTGAATTTTACGAAAGATATATGGACCTTCCACTTTCAGTATTAATAACTTCAAAAATAAAATGTCAATCAAAAATCCAAGACGCAGTCGACTAGATATTATACTGAAACACAGACACATCAAATTTCATGTCAATCTGACAGTTAAAGAATTAGATATGGGGGTTGGAGCTTAGACTATGTTATCAATCTTCAAAGCTGAGAAATCGCTCATAAACCATTTGGCTTAGGTAATTGGGCTAATTTAGCAAATTAATTGTATCTCCACCTTACCTGTTATCATCTTATTGATCGGGAAGGTTTATACACCATTACGTGTTAAGATTGGGTTGTTTGTTTCTATCTAGATGCCAGAAAATCTTACTTTTGTACGCAAACTTATTCGCACCACGAAAACCGCTCTTCCCTGAGAAATAATTGACAGCTGAGTAGGCCTACCTACTCTCGTTTCACTGACGTAATTAATCATAATTGTGCCTGACGCAGTAAGAGTCTGTGCACTGTCTAGGAAGTGTCTAAAGAAATGCTAACAAACAAAAAGCAATTACTTGAGGTGCAAGCAGAGGACAATGCCTCCCGTCGTGCGTGGGCGCCGCTCTACACACCAAGACGTCCCCCATAATAACGGTGCTTAACAACAGAGGCGGAACCTAAAGGCTGCCACGCTTACCAGTCAGGACAGGTAGAAAAACTCGCCCAAATGTATATTTTTAGTCCGTGTTGCAAAAATATAATTTAATTCGGTATTAGATCCAATATTGATTATTTCTAACATATAAAAAAACCAAAAATCGAGTTTTAGACGTATTTGTAATATCCTTGACGCCTTAAGGGGTTACGAGTCCTTAGCGGATAAGTTTGGCTCGACAAGTTGTTCAATTCAAAATCCCTTTTTATCGTCAAACTGAAATTTTTGTATTGGAAACAGAAATTTATATGGGGCTCTTATATTTGGCATCATACCCGTTGTCCACATTTGTACCTTACTATTCGAGATCAGCACTTCATAGTAAATGGAAGTCAACAAAGGGAATAAGCTTAGCAAATAAGGCACAGTGTACGAGTAGACATGAAAACACCACCTAATTGCACACACTAACATGACGGTTGATCGAGTAAGGTCCCACTTATAGCCATACGGTACTTAATTTACGGTCGAGTTAATACGCGTGTATTTATGCACTGGAAAACACATGGTGTAGATACATGTAGCTGATGACTTTGGTAGAACAAGGAAATATGCCTGAAACGGAGAGACTCAAACATCGAAGAAGGCTTTTAAATGTGAAAGGGGACCGATGGTATTGCGACATGTCAACTATCACCCGTCTGCTTACCACTTGCAATCTAGTTTTGACTGATAGGATATGCGATTGCCCTTTGCTATGACAGGCGATAACATTCCGTGATGTTTGTCAAAAGAGTTAAACGTACAATGATCTTCCATACCACTTTATCACACCTACATTTAATATTTCTGTACTAGGTTCTAATGCAATGTTGCTCCCCGGGCCTGTAAAGACATTGCGCAATCAAACTGACTAATGTGTTCTAAAACACACACACACACACACACACACACACACACACATACACACACACACACAGAGAGAGACACGGCATTTATATATAGCAGCAAAGACGTCATATCCTCTGGATCAACTATCAAGTTGTTAGCAGCCATTTTAACAACTGAATACCGCTATCCAAATTTGTTGACCTTGAAAACAAAACATTATATGGACGATGTTTCTGAGGAAATAATTAAATTTACTTTACTTATAATAATGTAATTTTGCTATAGAGATAGAAAATGATGTTAAAAAATAATTCATTATCTCTTTATATTTTTGTCTTTTTTAATGATTGATATATATTTATTTTTGGGTTTGCTCTGAGACGAATCAGACTTATCACAAGTAGGCGTAAAATTCAGGATATATCCCTTACTTTTTTCGAATATCGTTGGTAATCCGCCTATCATTTGTCTGTACATAATATATATTTGGTTAGCGTGATTTATTATGTTATAATCATGCAGAGGGCTTCCCTGTGCAAATAAATGGGACCCATGCCCTGTATTTCAAGGGACTGCCCTGTAGGGCTACCTACGTGACACCTGAAACGGTAAATAGGACTGCTATCGCATGAAACTTTGTGCTACTTATCGTAATACAGTCGTGCACCAAAGTGTGCAATTTTTTACTTCTTCCATATCATTCCTACATTGATAATAATAATAATAATAATAATAATAATCTTGCCTATATACACAATAGTTTATGCTTGATATAAAAACAATTGTATAGGACTCCGCTAATATAGGTTAGACGATCATTCAACTAAACCACCAAGTGAGACGGTTTTAACGCGGTGCGAAATGAAAAACGTAACAGTTCTGAGGAGAACATAGTTTATTTCACTTTTATTGCCCACTTCTAATATATAATAGTTCTCACGTTAGACTAACATAGGCCACTCCACCGACTTACCTTGAAATAAACGATAAGGAACTGGTTTCGCTTTGCTCTTCAACTGAGGGGAACCTTCCCTGACCTCGGACTACGTGACCTGAGATACAACTGCCTGGAGCCCTTAGACAGGTCAGATCAGGATTCAGTATGGCTCCCTCGTGTCATTTTAGGCCACGAGCCAGGTGTTATCTAATAATTATCTATATATCCATTACTTCAGTAAATAAAAATTAATATGGATCGATATAATGTGAACAGTTTTGAATATATAGCTTGGTGATTAAGAGAAAAGTGTGAAAATATTCAGAAAAATGAAATATTGGCCAGGCAAAGCATTTGCATTTCCCCAATTCTTTGGTTTAGATATAATTTTGCTTGGTCTTACGTACTCCTCTCAATTTTTTCCCTGTCTGTATAAATTAGATATTAATTGCATACTATACAAAAATACATAATATTACGTTAAAGGTAACAAATATTGTAAAAGAAACGTGCATCTATCTAAGTACACGTTAATTATCACACTGGTCTCACGGTTCATTGGATATATAGCTTCTCCCAGGAGAGCTCCTCGTTCATACACAGTAATTACCCCTGTATAATACATAGGCCTACATTGCATGTCACATATGTAACTGGTTTGAAATATTTACTTCTGCAGATGAAGCCAAACGTTTGTACATTGTTCAATTATCACTAGTTTTGTATAACTTTGTATCCACAGGTTACACGAAATATCACTTTACGTCATCATTTAAAGTGTAGCACATCCCATCGACCTGCACTGACGTCATACGTGCACAAAATGCCCATCTTCCCTGCATCCATTGTCACATGCTCAGTTGAAGCCGGTGTGGCAAGGAAAAATAGTCATAAAAGTAGTAACCGTAGTCCGATCACTATTACTTTTTACAGGTGACATTTCCCCCTATACTAACATTAATACTCCAAATAAACCTAATCTTTAGTAATCACATGGACCCCAGACTTCCATTCCCAGGACTTCCATTCCTGTCACAGCGTTAACGTTATATGCTTAGATGTTTTGTCAAATAAGCAATATTTTCCGTCACTCTCTTCTACGTTCAAAGTGCATTAACTTAAACGTTGATCCATCATTACTGATCTCAACAAGCTATGATCACATGCACTATTAAGTTTATTTCCCTTTACTCTATTGGCTGTAGAAGTTCATTGGGTATATAACAGCCAGCCAAAAATGAAAACAAATTCGAAAATAAAAACATGTTACAAATACGACATGTTGAAAAGTGTAAATGTTGAGGGGATCGAGTCTTTTAGGTTGCTGTGATACAGGGGGATAACACGCTTCGAAAAGCAGGTTTGTCGATGCATACTAGAAAATATTGTGTGAACGCTCAGCTGCTATTATCTTTCATAAGTCCACCAAATGCGTCGATAGAGTCAGTGTAATTAGTTCCTCTTGGTACCAAACAAATGTTTATTTGTAAATCGAGGAGTGTCGTATTTGGTACCACTGTGTGGTAGTCGGGAAGTGCGTTTTGCATTCATTATTTCTTCCCACAAACGTAAACTCATCTGTGCCAAGATTTAAAGAAGAATACATCTCACTCCGGCATCCTGTTCGTGGCGGCAGTTGTGAACGGTCCAAGGACGGCTGTAGCACTGTTCCAGAGAAAGCTCGTCTCCGCGACAGGATACGTCATCAAGGCAGATGGCGCCACTGCCTGGTGTGACGTCACCGTCATCCATCACAGAGGCTATAAACCGGCTGGAATAAAAATGGAATATCCAATTAACTCCTATTTGCTCTTCCATGAACGCTTTAAAATCAGGTCACCCAACTTGTTTACAAGTTAAATCGACAGGAAGCATATCAATATATTCTCAGTTGGCCGGCTGAAGTATCCGACGAAGACGAGACGTATATACCGGTATATAATTATTATAGACAAATTTGTAAGCATAGATACATATATTTATAATCATATATTATACATGCCATTTACTCGTGTGTACAATCTTGGTCACAAGATAAAACAAAACGCATGGGACTATATCTTGGACAACCTTTTGGACAGAGAGTGTATCTAATGTGATTCACATACCAGTAAAAATAGAAAAAAAATCTGCCCATTTACAATTACTTCTTAATACCCACAGTGTGGTTGTCCTGGTCCATCAAAACGTTAATCAGATAACCATTAACGCCATTACACCGTCACCTGTGTCCAAGCATCCTGCAGACCACTGTGGCGCTCCTGGCGTCCCAGCCATCACTGCAGATAGTTCCCCAGTGGCCAGCGTTCCTATCTCTCACCTCCACTCGACCTTCCTCACTGTTGGGAACGCCGTCCTTAATCAGGCGCACTGTTAAAGAGCCATTACAGATGATTACGCGGTGGTTAAAGTAAAAAAAAAAAAAAACTCCTATGTTGCCTACACGTACTTTGATTAAAAAAGGTCGTATATAATGATAAAGATCATGCCAATTGAGTCCTGTTTTCTTATTATGTTTAACTCAAAATTTCAATTACATTCTACAATTTTAGTACATGTTCAATAAAAAAAATAAAAAAACTATCAACCTGTAGGCATTTCAAATCAAGAACTGAGTTATATGATTCATTCATAACAAGGAAGATAAACTGCATGCACCTTCGTAAGGCCCGGGTGCAGGCATGCATTTCACACCTGCGGTGTGGTAGCTGTCGCAATCGGCCTCGTCTCCAAGGTCTTCTCTAACACATTCAAGAGGCGAATTCTCAACACCATTGCAGTGGAATGTAAACGGAGCTACGCGGACGTTACTTTTGCCGAAATATGAGCGTTGAAGTCCCACAGCACCAGTGTAGCTAAACAGATATGTTGTATACGTTGTTTGATGTTCAATTGCTCAATACTGATTCTCTCAATAACCAAATAAGTAAAAAAAAAACTTACGAAAGGACCAATAGTTTAAGACAAGATATAATGCACGTTGACCAACTGATTTCAAATAATTGACGACATTAAGATATATTACATCTGTCACGTGTACATGTACCTACATGTATTCTGTGGAATATTATTAGACTAAATATATCTTTAACCTGTGAGGCATGAATAAAATGATAAAAATGCCTCATAGGTAAAAACATGATAAGTCTTCTTAGAAATAATAGGCTTCTTACCATTAATCATATGTTATACAGTTAAATGTTTTAGGAGTCCACATACCTATATCCCAGCACTCTGCAAAGAACTGTGGCCTCTTCATCACCAAAGTCAGCATCACAGAGGCTGTGCCAGCCACTACCTCCTAACTGCACTTCTACTCGTCCCTCTCTCTCCTGATGACCATCGACCAGTCGCACTGAAACTGTATTTTATGAAAACCCATTTTATTATTCATATCGAAGTTTATAGCATTTGCTTGTTATACTTGTTTAATTGTATGGTTTGTTTACATATACCAATGCAATTGTGTTTCATTCTAACTGTTGAGAAAGCGACTATGCATAAACACATATTTGAGTTGCAAATGTCTAATTTACACCGACACGAATGAATTTCACCAGTGTTTTTTATCCAGTATGACTAGAAAATCAATACAAATAACTTAGGACGCAAAAACAGATTTTCGGATAGTTGGGGCTTAATTCTGTAAAAAAGCATCATATAGGGCACAGAAATTCTAAGCAAATAAAAATGCTGAAAAATAGGGTTTTCCTGTACGAAGGTTTTATAATCATAATGTGGTTTTTAATTATGATACACTCACTAGGTACAGAGGCAGTTGTTGCCGCTGTTGCTATTGATGGTGTCGTTGGATTCTCCGCCAAGCACCTGACACCGGCATCTTCCGTGCTCGTACAGTTGTATGTTTCCCATGGCCAGAAACATTCTTCCAGAGAACTCTCACTGCCGATACAATCCACGTTTTCTATATAACTTCCAGTACCATTACCAAACGTAGCACTTCTGAATGCAATGGCGCCACCGTCGCTACAACAGCAATCAAATTGTATTTAACCTCGTAGCGTGAACCCTAATTATACCACAATTATTAGAATTTATGGTAATTAACAACGAGGTGGGCGATAAAGTCCCTATAAGGATTGGTGTTATTAAGGTTAATAATTGTTGAGTAGCGTTTATCTCGGCGCTACATTCACGCAAGATGGCAGTTTGCAAAGTTTGCTAATTAACCATTGTAGACAAAAGAGATGCCATATGTGGAAATGTGTTGCATTCGGCGGTCTCTTGTGATAATTGCCTAATTGCTCTCAGTAACAGCTGTAGATGAATATTTTATTTGGTTTATAAGTGTTCTATAAAACATTTAGAAAAAACATAGAAAGAAAGAAAGAAAAAAGTAAAAAAAGACTTCCTGCAAAAGCAAAAATCAAGAAAAATATTGTTTTAAATATGAAATTCTAAAATTGAATACTTACAGTATAATATGATTTCAAATAAAATTAAAACTATATTTTAATGGTAGATTGAAGTGACTTTTCAAAGGTTTGTGACAAATAAAAGGGCATATAACACGGTATAGTGTTACGGGTTTTAGTAGGTATTTAGTTTAAGTTTTAAAACAGTTAAAAATTCAAAAGTTACAATAAGATTTCGGAAACAACAAAAATCTCATTGGACTTTCGGGCACTGACCAAACATAATAACCTTCCGATTTCAAGCATTTAATTATCCAACGAATAACCAGTGTATCGTAATTAATTAATTAGTGGTCAGCAAACGCGTCACTTAAATTGCAAGCAAAGTGGACAGAGCTACAGCGGCTGCACATAGAAAAATGCAATTGATCATCTTTCGATTTCGTATATTAGTATTTAATAAGCACTTCACTAGACCCAGGAAAATTACCAGTTCCGGTTCAGTCAAAATTAAATATTAATAATCAAAGAACCGGACAAATCACAATGTTTAAATCGAAGGTCAAGAATTAGTATTTCTAATAATTAAGTAAATGTCGAATCAAAATGTCCATCCATGACATGAGATGTGAACCACCTGTCGCCCTAATTTTGTTATAAAAATGCAGCGTTTTGCCGCATTCAGTGTGTTCGACGAGTCGGGAAAATAGAAGCGTATCAGAGCCATAGAAAGGAGCGACATCGTGGTCACATCTTCAACTCGATGTAGTCCGTATGAGCAAAATAAAATTCCTTTTGCAGGAAAAAGTGAGTTGTTCATAACCATACAGTAACGCGCTTTTATCACCCGTGAAAGCCCCCGTTACAGGCATGTCTTATCTTAAAATAAATGCACGTTGTTTTCCATTGCTTATGAAGCTATACTTCAAAGCTGTCATGTCAAAACATTAAAAGTATACTGCACCTGTACTTCTAAAAGCCAAGTCTTTCCTTGCTTTAAAAATTATGTAAGACACTTGGTGTTGTTATTGATTCATCGTAACTTTAGAGAATGAGGAAATCAATCTGATTTATTGTAGATGTTCGTGCAAACCCCATCATCTTTTTACTGGAGGTGCACGGAGAACACAATGGTTTTATATTATTACATTAAAAAAACTTTTGAACAGTGTATTTACCAGGGGCGCATTTTCAAGTTTACATTGACGGGTATCTATTTTTTCTTTCCGAAGACGGTCAAAAATGGTGGATGGATCAACAAAGATAATTTGGGAGACTGTCAGAAAATATCTCTGGGTCCGCCCCTGTTTACTCACCCGTAACCAAGCATTCTACAAACCACTGCAGCATCGATGTCATCCCAGTCGTCATCACAGACAGTGACCCATTCAGTGATCCATGGACTGTGTAGGAGAACCTCAACTCTCCCCTCACCGGGATGAGTACCGCCAACCAATCTGACTTCATCTGCAGCATAATGTTTAATTTATCGCTTTAAATGTTTTGTTTCACATGTTTGTAGTGTTTTACGTCAATTATAATGTTCACACAATAACTGTAAATTCAGATTTTGGATATTACTTACATAATAATAATAATAATAATAATAATAATAATAATAGTTTTACTTCATGAGCACAATAACACATGCTCAGTACATTGACAAGGTCTCTATGCTATAATTTCTAACCATTCAAAGAGTCATTATGTAATACACACCAAGCATTATAAATCCTGGACCAAAACATCCGACACCAGCATCATGAGAGTGATCACAGTAGTGTGAAACCCAACCGTCGTTACTGCAATCTTTGATAGAGGTCTCACTTCCAATGCATGCAACGTTATCCATAAGAATGGAACCATGACCTTCACCGAAATACGCATTGAGATAGGTAATTGCGTAATCTGAGCTGAAATTATAGTTATAGCCATTAAAATAATTGAAACAGTTGTTCAATCAAACTTTGTTAACATACTTCTATGGCAATCATGAACAGTAAATGGAATATTTAACAAAAGTTTTGCTTACTTGTAACCAAGCATTCTGCAGACCACACGAGCATCGTTGTTATCCCAGCTGTCATCACAGACAGTGCCCCATTCGCCGTTATGGAAGACCTCAACTCTTCCCTCCTTGACACGTGCACTACCAACCAATCTCACTTCAACTGCAATGACATGCGGATGAGGGTCAGCAAAAATTCATATAAGCGCAGAGTATTTGCTTACATACTTTTAACAAGACAGTATTCAGTATTAACGTTCATGATGAGTAAAAAGGACCTAGCAAATATGTGGAAACATTGATTTTTTTCTTTCTCGTTCACTTAATTATATTTCACTTTTAGTTGATTTTTTTTATAAAGCTACACTACCTTATCAATTAAATTATACGTTTTTAAAGATTCACCAAAATTACCATGTTGGTATTGTTTAAGAAATAAGTATATTCAGCACAAATGCATCTTCAAATATCGACTTACGGTGTTCCCTATCCATCGATCGTACTTCAACTGCAAGGTACAGCAGATGACAACAAGTGTAACTACATATATAAGCACCAATTATTTTAAACTGCTGTATACAAAATGGGACGCGATGCTCCTCGGGAAGAATGTGACATATCACAAAACACACGTAACTCTCAAAGAACATATCCCGATGTAAACTGTGCTTTATGGTATTTGCTGTTGTCTTTAAACTATTTTTAGGCTACTATTAACTTCTGTCGAAAACCCTTCGGAACATATTTTTTTTGTTGGGGGGGGGGGGTACGTTCTAAAATCTGATTAATGAAATAAAATATGGATATCGTCAACGTTTTGTATTTTCTGCATTGTAAGTCATGTTTGATATGGTATTGATATTTTGTGAAAGCCCATTTTATTATTTATATCGAAGTTTAATTGTATGCTTTGTTAACATATACCAGTGCAATTTTGTGTCCCAGTGTAACTGTTTAGAAAGCGCCTGTGTATAAACACAAACCTGAGTTGTAAATGTCTAATTTACACCGACACGAATGAATGTCACCAGTCTTTTTATCCAGTATGACTAGAAAATTTATACTAATAACTTAGGACACAAAAACAGATTTTTGGATGGTTGGGGCTTTATTCTGTTAAGGTATTATATAGGGCACGTAAAATTCTAAGCAAATAAAAAACGAATTTAGGGTTTTCTTGTACAAAAGCCTTAAAATCATAATGTGGATTTTAATCACGTTACACTCACTAGGTACAGAAGCAGTTGTTGGTATTGATGGTGTCGTCGGTTCCCCCGCCAAACACCTGACACCGGCATCTTCCGTGCTCGTACAGTTGTACGTTCCCCACGTGTAGAAACATTCTTCCAGAGAACCTTCACTGCCGATACAATCCACGTTTTCTATAAGACTTCCATTACCTCTTCCAAACGTAGCACTGCTGAATGCAATGGCGCCATCGTCGCTACAACAGCAATCAAATTGCATTTAACCGCACAGCGTGAACCCTGATTATATCACAATTATTAGAATGTATGGTAATTAACGGAGAGTGGGCCATAAAGCCCCTAAAAGAATTGGTGATATTGAGGTTAATAATTGTGAAGCATGTGTTTATCTCGGAGCTACATTCACGCAAGATGACCGTTTGCAAAGTTTGCTAGATAACCATTGTACACAAAAGAAATACCATGTGTCGAAATGTGTTGTATTCGTGAAAAAAATGTGGATTTTCATTTTTTGGTCAAAAGAAAAGTATTTGAAGTAGCGTTTGTACCAGCGATCTTATATAGCTGTGAGTCTTGGCTAGGCAATTGTTTAAGCAGTGTAAAGCTATGTATATGTATAAGCTATGTAAAGCTATGGCTGTCAAAACTTTACTGGGACTACGGAGCACCTCTCCTTACTTGATTTGTTTAATTGAAGAAGGTTTGTCCAGTGTTAAGATTCCGTGTTAGAGCAGCTCAAAGGGCACAATTATCAAATCGTATGTCTCAGAGGAGGGAGTGTATAGATGACCCTTTTAATTTCGTATGGACCTTCTGTGTATCTAGCAAGACAAAGGCATTTAAATATATAACGAGTTCATTCGAGTCTGCAGAGGTAGATTGGGAAATGGAAGTAAAGGAAGCTACAGACTTGACATTTAATATGGAATATTTCAGTTTCGAAGGTATGCGTTCTTTTTTCAAAAAACTCCGATCTCATATAAGATTTGTGAATGGAGAAGTGTGTAGTTAGGTGTGTCGCTACCAATTAACTGACTTTCATGTATGTTACGCTGCTATATTATGTAATATAAAGTGATTTAATTGGGTAGGGTTCCTTTGGGCTGGTCAAAGCTTGGCTTTGGCAAAGCTTGGTTCTGTCAAAAAAAGTACCCATATGTCGGCAATTACTGCATAGAAGAATTTGAAATTTTCCATGCAAGCGGTCAGTTTTGCAGTGCTTAAGATGAGTCAAGTAGTCCATTAAAAATTTGTTAATCTATGGCAGAATGGCGCGAAAAAGACAGACATTACCAGACAGATCATAGCGCCAAACGAAACGGTCCCCACAGTTTTATAGAGTAATGTCCAGACTGATGTACCTACACAGAGGTCACCCCCAATGTATCAAAATCTTACCTACAGGGTACAGGACCCACTGTCTTTCGGGATATGCTGCTGCAACTAAACAAAAAACACTCAGTCCATTCAGAACGCGGGGTAAATTGCCACCAAAATGCGTTTTTAAAAGCCCTTAGCGAACACCAAACTGGTTTTAGCAGGTAAGAACACCAAACGACCTCCGAGGCATCCACTGTAAACAGCAAAACATCGTCGTCTGTTTCTCTAATGAATTGGTGCCATGGCCGTTTCTGGGTAGAACACTGAAACTGCATGGCTTTCTTTATTGAGGTCAGATATCACCTGTACCGCCCAATTAGTCAAAACAGAGTTTACAGATATCCAGAAGAGGCCTAGGACGAAGCATATGCCGGATCTAAAGTGATAAGGGTGATTGACAGCGTTTGGAGTGGATACCACATTGGTGCCAAAACACCAATGGTAGTCATCGACGAAAAACTGAACCAGATCAAATTAAGGAATAATCTCGGAACCACTTGACTATCATTTGATAGGGGGCACCCTAGGAACGATTTTCGGTTGCACGGTGAGATTACCCGTTCACAAAGAGCACTTTTAATAGCAGATAACTTACAGAACCAAGGGAATGAGCAGCTACCCTGGTCATCAAAATCGTCACATTTGAACCACATAGACAATATTTTGGTAGGCCATTACTCGCCGAATCAACTGCCTACATGTCCTACAACAAAACTGGACCAAATTGGACAATTTTAGACTGATGCCTAGAATATTATTCCCGATTGAATTCTAAAAACCTACCCCAAGGAATGCCTTGCCGCTTGAGAGAGCTGGCAACAGCCAGAAGAGGCCAGGCGTAACAGCGCCCATTACTGTGACTAGCAACTGACATGAGGGTCTTTTATGGAGCGTATAACTCTTTTACAGAAGATAATTTGGAAAATATGGAGATCCAAAATATCTCTTTTAATGGAAGTCGTATGACATAGAATAGGCAATGTGCTTTTGTTTGCTTCTCTGGCGAATTCCATTAATGAATTGATGTCACAATGACATCAAAGCGATAATTTAAAGTTATTAAAACACGATTTTAATCCTTATTGTCATTTATCAGTCAGCAAAATAGGAAAAAACTGATAAAAATTACTTGGAAAAAAATATTCCATATTAAATGTCAAGTCTGTATTTCATTAAAATCTGGTTCGATGTCTACAGCTTACACCATGAGCTTCAGAGATAACTTGACACTAACCTCTGCACTATAGCCTATCTTCATCGTGTCAAGTTACCTCTGACGAAAATAGTTTGACCTAGTTTATATAAGCCAATCGAATCCATGTTTCAAAAATTTTCACCAAAGTTTGGTGAAAACGCTGATTGGTTGAAAGTCCAGAATTATGTCCAATGAAATTGTATTTCGTTGCGTCCGCATAACCGTACACAAAGAAAGCATGGCGTCTCCTACGATCGAGTGACTACGTAAAAGAATGTGTTAAGTTATCTCTTGATTCTTTGCAAAATATGAGTATATCGGAATTGAAACCAGAGCAGTTTGAGGCCCTGCATCATTATCTACTGAGGGATGATGCATTGTGCGTGCTGCCCACAGGTTACGGCAAGTCCCTGAAATTCAGCCTAATCTTTGATTGGTCTGGATTTGAACAAAGCGCGCTTTGACTCGTTCGCGTTCATTGGCTAGATCGTTCAATGAGTCATTGAGGGCGGGCTTTAAATGTGATTGGCGGGCGGTGCGGGCAATCGAACGTCGTCAGAGGTAACTTGACACGATGAAGATAGGCTATAGTGAAGAGGTTAGTGTCAAGTTATCTCTGAAGCTCAGGGTGTAAGCTTATCGACAGACAATAAATCCCAACTTGACAGGTCGTTGTGTTTAGAAGGTAACAACCGATATCCCGGAGTATAAGAGGCTAACTTTCACACGTCTCCGCACCTCGTCACATAACTTGGCTATAGAAACTGGGCGGTGGACCTGTATCACTAAGGGCCCCTTTACACTGGACGGCGTCCTTTCTGCGTCCCTTCTGCGTTCAAAAATGTGGTCAGGACGCTCAACGGTCGCCAAAGCAATTAAATCGTGTCTCAGTGTAAAGGCGTCTGCGTCCCTTGTGCGTCCTTTGAACGACCGAATCTTGATTTTACCTGTAAAACTGCGAGCGACCTGCCTGCCTCCACTGTACGTCCCCTGTGCAACCCAAGGCGTCCATTGCGATGCTTGAGCGACCACAGAGCATTCTTGCTGCGTTCTCTGTACCTTCAACGGCGTTCAGTTGCGTCTATTCTACGATCATTCTGCATCCTGCTTGACCGATGAGCATTGTTTGGGCTTCTTTCTCTATATTCTAACTCATATTTTTTCATCGGTTCTAACCAGGGGCCGGTTTCACAAAGCAGTAGTTAGTTAGAACAACTAACTACTGAACTACCTCGCTAACGAGCAAACTTAGCGATTTTCGAGGGGTGTTTCACGAAGCAGTAGTTAACTTATCGCTAAGTTCAGTCGTAAAATTCGGTCGCTAGTTCTCTCGTTACTCACCGTAGTCTCGAAACCGTCTGCCGGAAGTGGAACTCTTGCGTAAAAGTGTCACGAAAGCACTAACTCTCCAATTTTTGGTGGCCGGAAATGCATAAGAACGTCTGCTTTGAGGTCGTCGTAAAGGATCTCCACCACCTTTTTGCCGCTCTTTTTGTCACAGCTAGGCGCAACATCTCGTAAATTGCATCATCGTATGTATATTATAATAGATTCTGCCTTTCATGAAAACGTTGTAGTCTACGTTGCCGTCTGGCGGTACGGATAGCAAGAAAGGTAGCCGCCATATTGGATACAAAGACAAAAGACAGACAAGGGTAACTAAGCAACCTTTTTGTGAAATCGTTGAGACATTGGAGAGTTTATGTTACTCATGCTTTATTTTTAAACGTTCAGTTCAGTAACCATTCACATCGCTTATGTCGGTACATTAAATGGACTAGTCAGCAGGTCAGCATGTCAGCATGACAGCAAGCAAGCAAGCAAGCAAGCAAGGTACATAATATTATGATTTCTCCCTTTGAACTGTTACAATACACTATACTACGTTGGGAAATACGGTTAGCTGCAGGAGAGACCCTTCTTGTACGGATTCTTGTAGCGTTATGACCCAGTAGCATTCAAATAGGCGCGCTACTCACACAAGTAATGAAAACTACTCACAACTGTTACAGCTAAAACAAGGAATCTGTACTTACACCTTGTTTATATAAAACAGGGAATCTGGCACTTACATACCCGGCTCCATAAATAAGTTATACTGAATAAGTTGTACTTATTTATCTACAAAACAAAATATTCTAAGTGCCCTTAAAACAAAACAAAATAATATCTTACTGAAATCAACTAGTTACTTCAAATCTCCCATCTAATGTTCATTTGGAACTAAAAGAACCAACTTGTTAGAAGGTCTACGGATATCTACACTTTGTGTTTTAAGCAGTACTGCTCTAACATAACCTTCAGAGTCCATCTCTACCTCTTTAACACGACCCATGCGCCACTCACAACGCGGCACATTTTCTTCTCGAATAATAACTACATCGCCGATCGCTAGATTTCGACGATGTTTCATCCATTTTGTACGACTTTGCAAATTCAGTAGAAACTCTCTTTTCCATCTTGCCCAAAACACATTCGCAAGGTACTGTACTCGTCGCCAACGTTTGCGAAGATACACATCTTCTCTCTGGAATACACCTGGAGGCGGAATGGTAACCCGTGATCTGAGCGTCAAAATGTGATTCGGAGTTAAAGAATCTTCATCACGCGGATCCATGGAGACTGTCGTCAGTGGTCTCGAGTTGATGATCGCTTCTACTTCACAGAGGAGAGTGTGAAAGGAGTCAGTGTCGAGCTGGGTTCCATGTTCTTGTAAAAGACCCGTGAGAACTTTCCTAACAGACCGTATCATGCGTTCCCATGACCCACCCATGTTACTTGCTGCAGGAGGGTTAAAATGCCAATCAATGCCTACTCGACACATATTATCTTGAATGACATCATGTTTCATGTTCTGAAGAGCTTGTTTAAGTTCTTTGTGAGCTCCAACAAAATTTGTTCCGTTGTCGCTCCACAACTCTCTAACATTTCCTCGGCGCGCAATGAATCTTCGAAGCACGTTAAGGAAAGTGTCCGTTTCAAGGTTCATAGCAACTTCTATGTGTACTGCCCGACTAGACAAGCAAGTAAAGAGTACCCCGTATCGTTTGACTTCTTTCCTTCCGTCTTTTACGACAAAGGGTCCAAAACAGTCCACGCCTGATCTGCTAAACGGAGGAAGCGTTTCATCTACTCTACAACTAGGTAAGTTGGCCATTCTCTGCTGTTCCACTGGACCAGTGAGACGTCGGCACTTAACACAAGATGTCAGCAAAGAACGCACAGCAGCATTTCCACTTATAATCCAATATTTCGTACGAAGGCTTGAGAGCACGTGATTTCGACCTGCATGCCCCAGACGTTCGTGTTCTTGGCGTATTACAAGAGTAGTAACATGGCCCTTTTTAGGTAGTATGATTGGATGTTTCGCTTCTTCTGTTAGATTTGCTCGCTGTAATCTTCCACCCACTCTTAAGATACCATTGTCAACAATTGGATCCAACTTGTAAAGGTTGCTGGTCTTGTTTACCGTCTTTGCCCGGCTCCGTGTTTGATCTGCATCTACTGAGGTAAGTTGGGTAATCTCGTCTTTGTAACTGCGCCAGTGTAGCCAACGTATGACTGTGGTCTCCGATTGGGCAATATCCTCGGACGTAATCACCGGAGAGAAACTCGTCTTAGACTTCTCTCTTTTGCACAACCACTGAACAAATTTTCCGTAGATAGCAACTGCTTTGCACAATTTATACCAACTTGAGTAGTGATTCACAAGCTGAAAGAAAGAATCTTCTTCATCACTGCTCAATGCAAAACACGCTGTATGTTGGATCTCATCATCCGATTCTGATTGGTCTTGCATCTGAGAATTTAGTGGGCTTGCCGGCCATGTATCTTCCTCGGTATACAGAAACTCGGGACCAGTCAACCACCTTGCACTGTCACTCAACTCATCCGCTGATAAACCTCTAGAGGCTTCGTCTGCACTATTATTTGATGACGGTACGTAACGCCACTGCTCTACACTGGAAAAATCGCGTATCAGTTGAATTCTATTTGCCACAAACACTGGGAATCGCTTCTTCTCATTGGCTATGTAGCGAAGTACAGTAGTGGAGTCGGTATGGTAAAACACTTTCAAGTCTTCCTCAATTTCTCTCTCTATCATTTTGGCTAGTCGCACTGAGGTAACTGCAGTGGTAAGTTCGAGTCGTGGGATTGACATAGTCTTGATGGGTGCGAGTCGAGCTTTTCCTGCTACAAAGAAAACATTTATGTTTCCTGCATAATCCTTACATCGAAGGTAGGCAACTGATCCATAACCATAGAAGCTGGCATCTGAGAAGACATGGAGCTGCACTTCACCATGTGGGAGACAGTCTGAAAGTTTGAAACAGCGGTTTATTTTTACATTTTCTAATGCTAATATCGAAGATGACCATTTGCTCCACCTTTCTTGAAACTTCTCCGGTACATCATCATCCCATCCTACATTTCCGTCACGACAAAGATCCTGTAGTATTTTCTTCGCTGGCAATATCACCGGAGCCACAAAACCAAGTGGGTCATAAAGCGAAGAAATGACGGAGAGAATCCCCCTTCTAGTTGATGGTTTGGCTTTTAGCTGTATGGAAAACTCAAACTGATCTGTCTCAATGTTCCATTGTACCCCAAGCGTCTTTGTGATTGGTAGCTCATCATAATGGATATCAATTGAGGATATTTCTTTGGAATGCTCAGCCTTGGGTATAGAGTCCATAACTTCAATGCTATTGCTGGCAAACTTGGTAAGATGGAATCCTCCGCTTGCACAGGTTTTCTGAAGATCATCTACCAGTCTGATACCGTCATAGGTAGACTTCACAGATTTAATACAGTCGTCTACATAGAAATTTCTGAGAAGAGTTTTACTCACTTCAGAATTTTCTGCTTCAGCCCCAATTTTCTTCAGAACAAAATTGGCAACACTAGGAGAGGAGACGGCACCAAAAAGATGAACGCTCATCTGATATTCTTGCAAGTCGCTGTTCAAGTCACCGTTTTCCCACCACATGAATCTCATAAAACTTCTCTGTTCTACTGGAACACGGACCTGAAAAAACATGGATTCTATATCGGCAGTGAATGCGGTTTGATGCTGACGGAACCTACAAAGAACTCCCACTAAGTTGTTGGCCAGATCCGGTCCTTGTAATAAGTGATCATTCAGGCTTGTCCCTTGAAACTTGGCACTTGCATCAAACACTACTCTAATTTTCCCCGGTTTGTTTGGGTTGTATATACCGTGATGAGGTAAGTACCATACTTGGCCTTGTGCTGAGACATCATAAAGAGGAACACGCTCTGCATAACCACGCTCCAAAATATTTGTAACAAATGCTACATAATCTGCACGGTAAGTTTCATTTTTCATCATCTTCCTCTTTTGCCACAATGCCCTCTGTACTGCTTGTGACCGGTTATTAGGAAGTGACACTTCACTGGATCTGAAAGGTAAGGGCAAAGTATAATGACCATTCTCAAAAACAACACCGTCTTCTGCAATCTGTAAGAAACGTTTGTCCTCTGGTGACATTCCTTTCTCATCAGGATATGATGGCTTATGCTCACAAAAATCAAGCTCCATCATGTGCATTGCAGTAGCCGGGGACATTATCTCCTTGTGGACTTCCTCCACCTGTATACGATTGCATGTAATGTGGTCCCTAGTATCAGCGGTTAACGGTCCATGTACTGTCCAACCGTGTCTAAGTAACACTGCATACGGGCCTCCATTTGAAGAAGGTATTGCTCCAAGCGGCTCCAAGGCTAGTGGGCAATTGTTTCCAATCAAGATAGACAAGTCCACATTTTCTTGCAATTCTGGTATTTCCTGAGCAACACTTTTGAGGTGATCCCACCTTCTGACGATATCTGGCGTAGGTATCTGATCTTTGGTGATTGGAATATCATCTCTTGTGAAAGTTCGTGGCAGTTCAATGGCATTATCACCATTACTATCTGTAATCACCAGATTTTCCACCGCATTGCTTTGAAAACAGCTGCTTCCAGACATAGTCTTAAGCTGGAGACGAGTAGTTACACCCGAGGCATCAAGTTGGCGGAATAATCCTTCTGTAATAAAACAACCACTACTTCCATTATCATAAAAACAGTATGCATTTATAACAGTGCTACTACCTTTCTGGTGGATCTTCACTGGGAGAATTGCATGAAAAATACGGTCTGCAGACACTGTGGTAACGCAGGAAGACACAGTAGCACCATCGGTCAGCTGTGTATTAGCTTGAGCTGTGAGAGAATGCGATTGGACAGCAGGTTGTCGTCGGGGCCGAAAACCTTCAACATGGAGTGAAGTTGGATGCAATTTCTGACACTTATGACATCGGCGTTTCTTGGTGCAGCCCTTTGACACGTGGTCTCGTCCAAAACATCCAAAACAGAGGCGTTTATCCATCAGAAATGCTCTCTTGTCATCGATACTCTTAGATGAAAATGTCTGACAGTTCTCAAGGTCATGACGTCCTTGGCAAAGTGGACAACAAGGTTGCGCGGTAGTGACGTCAGAAACGGTCGTTGCCAAACTGGACACTTTTTGATTGAACTTACTTGTTGGAGGCTTTGAAGACTTTGTAGAGATGGTTCCTTTACCAAACACTGGGTCGTTGGCTACTTCAGACGCTGATGATACAAAGGAGACAAGATCTGAAAACTGAACAACCCTTTGTTGATGTTGCCTCAACTTAACTACATGCTCTCGCCATTTATTTTGCAAATAAAAAGGCAGTTTCTTAACTACATTTATCATATTGGGTGGGTGATTTAACACACTGAGGTAAGATAAATGCTGCATTGCATAAGAACACTTTGTTAATGACAAAGCCAATTTCTTTAGACCAACATGATCATCTTGTTTTACAGATGGCAACTCATTCACTTTATTCAAATACATCATAGCAGTTTTATATGGATCACCATATTCTTTGTCAAGCAACATACGGGCTTGTTGATACCCATCCTCTAAATAAAAACAACTACTGATGGTTTCTTTGGGCTCACCTATCAGTAACTGATCAAGGTAATACAATTTGTCAGATGAAGATGCTGCACGAGAAGCAATACGAGTATCAAAAGCAGCCAAGAAAACCCTATACTCAGTTAAGTCACCAGCAAACTTTGGCACTTCTGGCTGAGGTAAGGACAACGCAGCTAGGAGAGCATCAGTGTGGAGTAGATGACTGCCTCCAGGAATTGCTCCGGCCTGGGGAGTGATCGCCGTTGTCACATCAGTTGTGGGTTCTCGGGGAATGGCCCTGGCATAAGGAGTTGGTGTTGGTGCTTCTACATCAGTCATAGGTCCTCGGGGAATGGTCCTGGTGCTCGGAGTGAACGCTGGTGCTTCTGCATCGATCGGATGTACATGGCTGTCTCGGGGAATAAATTCAGGAGCCTCTACATTCATCATACCGTGGTCGGAGAGGTTATCTACCCAGGCATCTACATTAATGGTTTTCAACGGTGCCCATGTTTTCAGCTCTGCTTCCGCTTTTTTAATTGCAGTCTGAATACGCAGCGATTCCTTCCTTTGCTTTAGTCGAAATTCTTCTTCTTCAATTTTCTGTTTTTCTTTTAATGCCTTCGCCTCTTCTTCTAAAACTGCCCTTTTTGCCGCAGCTCTTGTAGATCTTTCACTGTTGGTGGTTGATCTTGAACTTTTACTAGAGCAGGAGACAGCATCGTCTTCATGGAAAGGGAATTTGGAGATATATAAAGATGTACGGCGTTGAACTTTACTAAAATTTTCCTCTGCCTGGTCTAAATATTTTTCTGCTCCTTCTTTTTCTTCTTGGGTATTAAGCAAATTGAAGTATTTAAAATGTGCCTCTCTAAATCGGTCTATTGAAACACAAAAGTCATTCAATGCTTTCTGTACAATATTTACATGAGCAGAGTCCAAAATAAGTTCATTTATGATGTTTTCTTTTTTAGTACATTCACCTTTAAAGGCGGCACGACTGTGCTTTAATTCTTGACGATAGTCCCGGTCTCCACCTGCATCCATGACTGTTATTATGTACTAGTGTGAAATCGTTGAGACATTGGAGAGTTTATGTTACTCATGCTTTATTTTTAAACGTTCAGTTCAGTAACCATTCACATCGCTTATGTCGGTACATTAAATGGACTAGTCAGCAGGTCAGCATGTCAGCATGACAGCAAGCAAGCAAGCAAGCAAGCAAGGTACATAATATTATGATTTCTCCCTTTGAACTGTTACAATACACTATACTACGTTGGGAAATACGGTTAGCTGCAGGAGAGACCCTTCTTGTACGGATTCTTGTAGCGTTATGACCCAGTAGCATTCAAATAGGCGCGCTACTCACACAAGTAATGAAAACTACTCACAACTGTTACAGCTAAAACAAGGAATCTGTACTTACACCTTGTTTATATAAAACAGGGAATCTGGCACTTACACTTTTTATTTCACTCATTACGCATGCGTACGATGAAACTCTAGAGTTAGCGACTGGTCTGACCAGTCGTTAAATATCCATGGTAACAACGAGAAAATAACGAGCGAGAGAACTAGCGACTGCTTCGTGAAACGGCACTCATAACTAGCGAGAGGCTAACTACCGATCGCTTACTAACTACTGCTTTGTGAAACCTGCCCCAGGTCATCCAGGTCATTTCCAGCATACAAAACAAATAAATGGAAATAAACGTTTAAACTATGATTATTTCAGTCTATGCAAGGTCTACATGGACTGATGTAATCAGCCAGATGCTTATTGTTATCATTATAAGAAGGATCGACAGGCGCCGAAAACGAGAAAGTATGACTGACACAACATACAGCCCGGGAGCCACTGAGCTGCCGCTAGGGGGACTTTAGAGAAACCGGAAGTTTACGTATTTTGAATTGACCAAAATTTCGAGTATTTAGAGGGTATCAAAAAGGGTGAAATATCTCAGCTATTAAGGTACCAAATGCATCATTATTTATATTCACATTTTTAAAAATAAATTTCAAATAAGCTGAGATGCGCCTTGAGTTGATCCAAAGTCGCTTGTGTAAAAAAGTGAGTTTGAAATTAAAAATTTGTGAAAGCAATTACGCAAGTCCAACTTTAACGCCGATGTTTGTACTTATAGAGGTCTCTCCGGATTTTAGAATTTACGAAAAAATGTGAGGAATTTATTCAGCTTTTTGCTATAGTAAGCATGTCAAGGGGCATTTGTTCAGCTGAAAGTGTCTCGATTCAAACCACACTCGAGTGCCGTCAAAAAATTGCTCTCGCAATATCCGTACATCAGCCTCGTTTCGAGTTCTTATATTCTTTAGTAACCCAGTCTCGTTTTGGCCTTTTCCTTTAGTGCACACACAAACACGTATGTATTGAAAATGTGCAGATTTGATTATCGAATATATTATAGTCTGGTGCTGGGAAGAAGAGGCAAAAAAAATAAATAAATAAAAAGAAAAAAAAAAACAGAATATGCTGGAATGGCCTGACTATCACTCAGATTTTACTGGTTGTTCTTTTTTCAATGCTATTAGTTTTTTTTTTGTATTAGAGAATACTATATTACCAACGTGCATGCACCATATCAATTTTTTCATCAATACATAAAATTTAACAACAAATGAAGAACCAGTATTATATTTCATTAATTATTTTTGCTTTTATTATTTTAACATTCAAGCTACTTGTATATCATCTGCAATACAACCACAGAAAATAAATTTTTATTGTTTTTAAATTTACTACATGCATTGTAATGATTATAATTTTCACTACTCATAATGAATCAGTGCAAATTTACACTGCAATTCATAATTGTTAAGCCAATGAACAGACAGATTCCTTTTGAAAGGGCAATTCTTAAATTTTAACATATGATATAATTTGATTAATTTTCACAAGGTTAGCTTTTTTTTTTTTTGCTACCAAGTCATATTCCAATCCATCTTTGCATTTGATTTTACTCAATTGTTTTATTTCTAAGTTAAGTTTTGTCCAATTGCCAATGACAAACTACCGGTACATGTACATTACACCATGAATGCATATTCTTGATTTTACTGATTATCTACTAGTATACAGATAATATTAGCAACAGCTACAGTCAAGAAAAATATGTAATCCCTTTAAAGTATGTCATAAGTTGAGGTGGTGCTCTATGTCACACAGCATCAGAAATGATGGGTATGTCTGGGACGGCTTCTATCTGTCATGACTCATGAGGATTGCAGATCAAGGTATGGCAAAAGGATTCATCCTGGCCCCAGACATGTTGTTCAAGCCTAATGAAATATACATATAGAAATGTGAATAAATCCATTTATCCCATTTACTAGTATTTAAAAGGTACATAAAAAGGTTGTTTTCTAGTGGTTTTCTTATCACACACACTCACATAAACTAAAATAGATGTTTAAATATATATTTATTATATATATTATATATAATAATATATTGAAATATATAAACAACCTTTGTAATAGCAAAACAGGTAGCAATTATAGTTGAATAGTATTACTGAGGGTAATCTAGACTCAAATTCGATCAGTATTGAAACATTTATTGATTGTTCTTTCATAGTTCACAAACTTAAAAATCATATGTTTGTGCAAGTATATGCGTACTTGTGTATGGCAGAGAAAGAATGAGATGGCGACGCGCGTGTGCACTCGCGCGTCAGTCAGCGTGTGACAGCAAGTATCTGCACACTGCCAACTCAAAATCACCTTTTTCTGCTTTTTTAAGCCCATGTCTAACAAAAACGGCGTAAATATCTTACAATGACATTCATTCAATAATGACGAAACCAACGAAGCTGCTAGCTACCATTGACCCAATGATCTTTACGCTCAATATACACCTTGTTGGAAATGCTCAAAATCTATAAGACAGAGGTTTCTCCGGATTCCAAAATTTTCATATGTGCAAAAATGATAATTTAGCTATCTAAAAATGTGAACAGAAAAAGAAAATACTTGTTCAGCTGCATTTGTCTCTATTCAAAAAAGCGTGTTTACGTCGGAGTTTTGTCTGACGCCATTTTGGTGCTGGCATCTAAAATCAGTGAAAACTCTGTAAAATACATATGTCAACATTCTTTTGGTGTATACAATATAACTTAATCATATAATATATCGTTCTGCCAAGTCTTTTTAAATACACCTCTACAGTCATTCTATAATCACCTTTTAATCTTACCCTATTCTATGCCTCTGATTCCCGCCATATTTTCTCAAGGCGAAGCGGGCCTATTTGAAAACGAGGCTACTATCTAATAATTGGGAAAATAACGGTCATATGGGCCAGTGGCTCCCCGCTGCATAGAATATATCTTTGAATCCGTTTTCAAATGACGCATTCTGCAAAAAGTTCTTACAATTAATGCATCTTGTAAAAAGGGCAAAATATTCGTTTTATAATAACCTAAAAAATTGATCTTTTCATGAATTTTAGGAAAAAAACAGTCGGAGGCTGATATGAGACCACTGTTGCCCTTAGAATTCCTGTCTGGTGAAAAATACCTCAGCACGGCCCCGTTTGAGAGTGAAAAAAATGTTCTACGTGCCGAACACTGGACGATCTTTGAGTTTTCATTCTGCAACAAAAGCGATGCTTGTGCCTCCTTTCTACGACCGCGGCGATGCTTGTGCGTCCTCTCTGCGACCACGGCGATGCTTGTGCGTCCTTTCTGCGTCCATTGAGCGACCATCCTCCATAGCGTTCTCAATGCGATTATTTTGAACATGCTCAAAACTTCGCGGCGTCCATGGCGTCCTCGGCGATGCTTGAACGTTCTTTGTGCGACCTTGGCGATCACTGTGCGTTCTTTCAGCGTCCGACGGCGTCCAGCCAGTTTCATGGTCGCACAAAGGACGCAGAAAGGACGCCGTCCAGTGTAAAGGGGTTTTAAAGAGTAGAGACTGTGCGTTTGTGGGATATCTTTACAAACAGAGAGACATGTTGGACCCTTCGATTTTGTTGTAGACTTTATGTACAAAGCATTTTCCCAGTACCCACATAAGTAGGTTATGTATAAGCAGCACCTGGATTATAAACTCTGTGTATTATATATATATATATATATATATATATATATATATATATATATATATATATATATATATATATATATATATATATATAACATTATTAATAATGGTTACATATGCACAACTCCTTTATTATGTTTAATTTATAACATGGTAAATTAAACTTATTATCACGTAGGTGATTTCAAAGTAATATTGGGCCGATCAAATATCTTTTTCATTGCATAACCAAAAATATATAAAATATGTACCAAAGCCTCTTTCAGCAAAATTGTTAAAAGAGAAAATTTTCTCGCAATATATCTTTAGAAGAACCTGCTTAAAGGAAGGCATACGTTGTGGGATTTATACACCAATATCATATTCACCATAAGTCATTGTATGAGAGAGCTAAGTGCATCACATTTATGACCTTAATTGCAAATGACCCAACGTAACAGCTAAAAAACATACTTGTCAAACACATGATAGGCTATATTTTTGTAAATTGTAGTCCGATTACCATAACTCTCTCTCTTTTTTTTTTTTTTTTTTTTTTTTTTTATATCAGTCTATCAGTAATCTCCAATCATTAATTTCTAATTTGTCAGACACTTGTAACATTCAACACATTTTTATACATTGTTCACCCTGATTGTGAAACAGCCGAGATGCACTGAGACTGAATAGACTCCACCTGATCAACCGACAACCGATTTTCCCTTCGTGACCTGAGGGCATACAATTTCATCGCACGGCACTCGTTGAAAATGTTATCTAGGCGCTTAGTGTGGATTTCTCAAAACCCACCGTTTATACTGTAAGTAAACAACTCAAACATATTCAGCGGAACTGACAATAGCTGGCCATTACACTTCTTGCCGTTATCGATCCATCGTAACTTTACAATATGACGAAATTAATCTGATTTATTCTTAATGTTGGTGCAAACTCCATTTTTGTTTACTGGAGGTGCACAGATAACAGAATAGTTTTATAATTATTAGATTTAAAAGCTTCTGTTCAGTGTCTTTACTCACCCGTAACCAAGCATTCTACAGACCACTGCAGCATCGATGTCATCCCAGTCGTCATTACAGACAGTGCCCCATTCAGTGCCCCATGGTCTGTGTTGGAGGACCTCAATCCTCCCCTCACCGGGATGAGAACCACCAACCAATCTTACTCCATCTGCAGCATAATGTTCAATTTATTATTTTAAATGTTTCACATGTTTGTAGTGCTTAACGTCAATTATCATGTTCACACAATAACTGCACATTCAGGTTTTGAATGTTACTTATATAATAATAATAATAATAATAATAATAATAATAGTTTTATTTCATGAGCACAATAACACATAGTCAGTACATTAATTGACATGTTGCCTATGCTATGTTTTTTAACCTTTCAAAAATTTATTATGTAATACACACCAAGCATTATCAATCCTGGATTAAAACAGCTGACACCAGCATTCTCAGAATGATCACAGTAGTGTGACTGCCAACCGTCGTGAATGCAATCTTTGATAGAGGTCTCCCATCCATAGCATGTAACGTTACCCATAAGAATGGAACCAGTACCTTCGCCGGAATACGCGTCGAGATAGGGAGTTGCGTAATCTGAGCTGAAATTATAGTTATAGCCATGTAAATAGTTGAAAGCAGTTGTTTAATCAAACTCTGTTAACTTCTATGGTATTCATGAGCAGCAAATGGAATATTTAACATAAGTTTTGCTTACTTGTAACCAAGCATTCTACAAACCACACCAGCTTCTTCCAAATCCCAGTCATCATCACAAACAGTGCCCCATTCGCCGTTATGAAAGACCTCAACTCTTCCCTCCATGATATGTGCACCACCAACCAATCTCACTTCAGCTGCAAGTACATGCGAATGAGGTCCAGTAAAAAAACATATAAGCACGAGGTATTTACTTATGCATTATAACGAGACAGAATTTACGTTCATTATGAGTAAAAAGGCACTAACAAATATGTGGAAACAATGTTTTTCTTTCGCGTTCACTTAATTATATTTCACATTTAATTGTTTTTTTGTTTTTTTTTTTAACTGCACTACCTCATAAATTGCATTATACGTTGTTAAAGATTCGCCAAAATTACCGTTTTGGTGTTGGGGGCGTGGAAAGAGGTAGCAGATGACACATAGTATTATCTCACATGGGTATTAAAGCTTAGTTTGTGACTAAAGCACTTTTGGCTATGCTTACTTGCTGGTTGCCCTGAACCGACAGCAATCAGCGTTAACAGTAGGGAACCACCGAACATCATAGTGCCCTTACTTGTCATTTGGTACATTTGGAAACCTGAAAGAAAAGCAGAAACTACACTATAACCTGTTCATAAATAATAAATTAATAAAAAAGACGAAACGTTCTACCTGATATAATGAAGAGATAGATCAAAGAAGAAACAAAAGTACCAGTGAGGCAGAAAACGTTGCCATTAGGTTGATAGCCTTCAACTCCTTTACGTCAGAACTTGCCTCCAGACACCCTTCTTTATGTAAAATCTTTTCAAAACAAGGATAACGAAACAGCTTCAAAAGTCGATTTCTTTCTTTTTTCTTATTTCATCTGATTACTTAAAGATATCTGTTGATGTCTACCAGTACACATAATCCTAAGCCTTGAATGTCATCTTAGTCTATATATTTTTTTCCTTTGGTGCATCAAAGAAGGGTACATTTGCATTCTTCCGTTCTGTAAGGTACTATTATTTTCAAAACTGCTGTTCCACACATTTAGGTGTCATAAAATCCTCTCTTCTCTTGCTGCATCTACATCTATGCCCTCTATTATAACCAAAGAGCTGCTTTTTCCCCCAATATCCTTTCATGCACTTTTTTTACTTACTAAATATAGATTCCAATTCAAACTTGAATATGTATGATCTGGTTCAGGTCTATGACCTACTGTTCGGCAATGGCTGCAAGTGGTGTCTGCCTATTTTAATATATCAAAACGTTAAAACTCGTAACATGGTGATGTTTGCATAACGCTGTACTTCATTTACACATCACATGCTACTTGGATATAATTTAATTTTGACATGCCGTGCTTTAATTGTCCAAACTTAAGTCACATTTTGCCATTTACAGCCTCTTATTTAATGAACAGAATCTTGTTTCTATTGAAAACCCTATCACTGTATACAGGTAACTCTAAGTGTTTTTTCCAGAGCTTTACCAGGCCTTTTACTCCTAAATAAGAGTAAGTCTAATGAAGCAATTACATACAGATTGAATATGGTTGAAATTATACAGGATACTTACCAAGTGAAAACGTCACACTTCTGAACACAAGGCGCTACTATACTGACAGAGATCAGAGGGAAGACTGTGGCAACTTAATGGCGACATCATGTCTTATTTGTTTTAATCTCAAAAGTTCATGCACAGTTCATTTATATATGCCGTGTCAATGTCTATGTCCAACTTCACGTAATAAGGTGTCAAAAATTTTGTAACACGGTGTTCATCAGCCGAGAAATTTCCCTAATTGAAAATGTTCAGACATTTCTCGCGGATAAGATGTGTTAAATTCAGCGCTTAAATGAGTCCCTTGCCAATTTAATGTTTTAATGACTTTTTTGTTGAGAATGGTTTACTTTTTATTACTTTAATGTTAAGTTCCCGGATTTCATGAACACCATTTGTTTAATTATTCTGATTCTATTTCACTTAATATGCTTTGCTTGTGCTTTAATAGGCTTCAAGTCAAACAAATGTGTTGTAGGGTATTTCGATAATTTCTTGTTATTTTCTAATTAATGGCAAGAGAGTAACGACAGTAGACGACCTGAGATAGGTGTTACAGAATCTATAATCACTTTGACATAAATTTGACATAAATCATTACTCAGAAATTGTAATAACAGTGAGTGTACACTGATACCTTGTTAGAAAAGAAATGAAAACGCCACGCTTTCGACGGCAGCTATTGGTATTGAAGCAGCATACAAAAATATGGCAAAGTTATTTGAGTAGAATGTCACCAAAATTATTACTGATGTATTGAAAATATTTTAAACATTCCCCACCTAGTTGCTGTATTACAACGTGTAAGATCCTGTTAAACATTGCACTTAGGCTGCATGTACTTAAGTGTTGAGGAATTAGAAGAAAATAAAACACACTTTATAGTAAACTGTATTTTTATTGCATAAAATTACTTTTTAGACTGGTCTTCAAAGGAGAATATCCTTTGAGTATATACAACTCTCACAACACCCCCTCCAATTCCTGGGTGCTAGACATGGTACTACAGGGGCGGATTCGGGAATTTTTGAAGGGGGGGGGGTCAGCAGATGCTAATTCGACCCCCTCCCTTATTGTGGGATTCCGGGGACCAAAAGAATGGTATTTTAGAGGGCGAACGGTGCCGCTTGGTACGGTTTAGAATTATGATTCAGTAAAAATATTCAAATTTTAAGAATGGACCATTGGTGTGCCTTTTTATCAGGAATCTGGGGAGGGGGTCAGGCCCTCCCATTTGACACCCCCTAAATCCGCCACTGTTAACCGTGCTTCTTTACCGGGTTCTTAAAAGTAATTCGTCCAGGGGAGGGGGCAGGGGCTACTCCCTTTCACAGACCCCAAGGCATCCAAATATCAATCATTTAAGTGACAATCTTACGTAATAGCCAAACGTTTTTAGTTAGATGATTTCAGATGCTGTTATTTTCATTTTGTTTACACTGACTTTAAAGCAAAGAGTAAAGAAATATAATTAACGACGCAGACTTTGTGATAATGTTGAGCAATAATTTGTTGTCGTTTTGCGGGGTCAGCTAGTTGTAGTGGTGAACTGGCATGTGTCATCCGGGATTTGAAATCATGACTTCCCGTTACCACGAAAAAGGTCAATGCTTTCTAATTCGTGGGTCAGCCACATATATGATCCTGTGATGAAGGATAAAAACATCATGACATGTGGATAAAAACATGTTTAGTCTCTCTAAAAACCAAATGTTTTTCACCACAGAATGTTTTTTTTTTTTAAATTGAAAAGAATAATTTTTCAAGATGCTATGAGAGAAGAGAACTATACCTCAGGCTCTAAAGCGTCACAGTCCATGCCTCTGTTTGCCTGGGGGTTGCCCTTCACGCCTATCTGAACAAAATATAGAAACGTCTTATTGAAAATCTTAGAAGTTATAATTTATAATGCTTTTAACCTTACGTCAAAGGCATAGAGTCTGTCGTAATTCTTCGGTATTGATAATTATATGTCACTTTGTGAAAAAATTACACTTGCCCAAGATGTCCACCCAGGTTGGAGAAGATAAGGGGGTACCTTGCTGCACCTTTCTAGACAGACGTCATATACCAGATGGTAAATAGGAAATGAAGACAGGGGATTGAAAAGGAGGCTTTGTAAAATGCCGACAATAATATATATATATATATATATATATATATATATATATATATATATATATATATATATATATATATATATATATATATTGCTAGGAGAGTAAAGGCAATATCTCATGTTCAGATTAGTTATTCAGCTTATTTAACAACCAAACTGCTTTTCAAGTCTGGTAGTTAAAGATGTAAAATGACGTTAACTCTTGATCCACAATTAGCATATGAATGCATTGTTTTATGTTCTTAATTTGTCACCATTCACATTTTAATGCTATTCATAATTTAAATGAACACGTGTCTGTATTTCTTTGTATATTACACGTATGGCAATATATGCAAATAACAATAACGAGTGAAGTGTAGGGGTGCTTTCCCAGAGATTTAGATCGATCTAAAGATTAAGATTTAGATCGACCTAACTCCCTGGGGGTTCACGGTAAATTGCAGTCAGCCGAGTGGACACCATAGTTAATTACCCCCTTACAGCTTTTAGTAGGCGGGACAGACGCTTAAGCCGGCCAAGCTGACAGTAATCTAGTGATTACAGGGATAGATAGATCTAAAAATCTATGGAAATGGGGTGTAACTTATTTCGTTTTCTTACTCGGTACAGCAACATTTGTTGAGGGTGTTAGTTCTAGTGTATTGTTTTGATTTTCATGCTAGATGGACTATTTTGGGGATGGAATTGGTCTAAATTACAACATCGTTTTTTCATAATGTATTTCCTTGGAATCTCTAAAGAGTCAAAACAAAGTTCGAGAATACCCCTGCATGTAAAACATGGTAGTCAATTACTATACGAATATACATTATCATATAGACTACCCTGCTAAGACGTGTGTTACTCCATTTCTGCAAATTGTTACAACAGTACCCATGGCTTTTATTTAATTAATTAACGAATAGGCAACTGATCATCGTGAAAACGCCTTCTATATTTAACTAATATGGCTTTTAAGTGAGAAGGTTACAATTTCGACAATACAGCTGATAAAGGCGAATTTATTTTCGTAGCGCAGAATTGCCAACATACTGGGCATTTCCACAAATAATCAGTCAGAGGGTTAGACAACGTCATTACCAAACAGGGATATTTGGTAAGATTGCTTAGGTCAGGACAACCTATGGGGCAACACCCAGGGATGAGATAGTGCTCATATTCCTACTCGCAGAGAACGTTTCATGACATTATACAACTTGACAGCAAAAAGTAAAAAAGGGCAAACCATGTTTCTATGTTTTTTCCGGTGGTAGACACCTGGACAACCACAGTTATTTAGGCAGGAGTGGCGATAGAAGAACAATGATAATCAAATATTATGATGGCGTATCAGAATTCTCGAGCGGACACCAGGCAGTCTATGACTTAACAATTGATGATATTACTCTCAGATGAGAGCAGGTTATGTGTTGGCAGAAGTCATGGGCTCGTAAGGTTTTCAGGACGGTTGATGAGAAGTTTTTTTTTTTTTTCGAATTTTCTGCCATTGGTGGACAGGACTAACCGAAAATCAGTTATGTGGTATGGTGTGTGCGTTTTGGCTACCACTGGGTCGGGGAGTTGGAAGTGATCAACTGGAATCGTAAATATTCATTAGTCGTACAATTGGTAAAATTTAATGGAAAAAATCCATCAAGAAGCTGAATAAAAACGCAAGCATTGGATAATGACTTGTTTATTTGCATTTCGGATTTATTAAAAGTAAATAGATGCATACATGTATAAACAGGCGTTTAGTTGGGTAAAATAATGTAGTAGTAAGAGGCAAGGCTATATATGTCAGAGGGTTTATATTCAATGTGCATGTATTTTTGGATTTATCACGTTTAACATGCATGCATTAACCTTTTTTACTACGATACTTTGAAAATTTCCAGACAGTGCAAAAGGAAAAAAATATGTAGCTATTTTGTCCAATTGAATCCTTATTATCTTTTGGAAATATGTTCTTATAGATAACACCTGACACCGGCATCTTCCGAATGTGTACAATCGTGCCATCCCCATCCATCGTGGAGACAGTCTTTCAGGGATCTCTCTCTGCCAGTACAAGCCACCTCGTCCATATGAATAGATCCAGAACCTCGACCAAACTTACCGACCGACTGCAGTTGAGTAACGGTCGCTACAGAAGCAATTATATTGCATTTGAGCTTCCAACATAAAAATGGTTATCGAATATTAAAGATATAGCGGAAGGTTTCAGATAAGTTATCTGAAATAGCAGTTGTGCTCCTGTGGGTTTGATTAATTACCTGGTGTACTTATTGAACAGAGCTTTATGCTATTTATAACCAAAAGTTAAGTCTTTAACAGGTTTCAGGCAATCTGGATGAGAATTCACAAGATACCCACAAAGTATCCCCGACTTTACCCAAGTACTTTACATGTACGTCACGAGGGGGTGTGCCAGACAAACTGAACGCAATTTAGCGACAATCACCAAAATGTTAGATCTATCCAGCTAGTATGAATGCTAGCTAGAATGCTCCCTTAAAATAAACACTCCACTTACTTGTAACCAAACATTCTGCAGACCACACGAGCATCGTTGTAATCCCAGTCGTCATCACAGACAGTGCCCCATTCACCGTTGTGGAACACCTCAACTCTCCCCTCACCGACACGAGAGCCACCCACCAATCTTAAAACTACAAAGAATTATGGATGGTGATAGATAATTTTTATAAAAGCACTACCTAATGCTAACGCACTGTGTCACACAAAACGGGACATAAAAATCGTGTCCAATGCAAACATCAATGAAACACCATAATGATACTCCCTCGGGTCCATGGCAAAAATAATCTAAATACCATTTCGTAGCATGATTTAAATACGTAAATTAAGAATATGTCTGTTAACCCACCAGGCACTGCACCGACACACCTGACACCAGCATCCTCAGAGTGATCACAGTTGTGTGACCTCCAACCGTTGTGACCACAATCTTGGATAGATGCCTCGTTCCCAGAGCAGGCGACGTTATCCATAAGAATGGAACCAGTACCTCGTCCAAAACGAGCGCCGGAAAAGGAAACAGAGCCAGTGGGGCTAGAAATTGTAAGTGCCATTAAATTAGTTGACATAATCAGATTAAAAAAAATAAATAAGAATTAAACGATAAAAATGAGTTGGAAATGAAACAGAAACTAAACGAAGTGCTTACTTGAAACCAAGCATTTTGCATACCACACGTGCATCGTTGTCATCCCAGCCGTCATCACAGACAGTGCCCCATTCACCATTGTGCAATACCTCGACTGTTCCCTGACCGGCACGAAAGCTACCCACCAATCTCACTTCAACTACAAAGAATTACAAATAACGAGAACGATATTATTTGGTAACAAATGGTTTCATACAAAAATGGGAGATTTTGACTTTCATAATGGGGAAACATTGCTTTTAATGTTGTCTTAATTATATTATATTATATTATATTATATTATATTATATTATTTTGAACTTAACTTTTTTTAGTATATTCAAGGTGTTTAAAAGTGCATAAGACTCGGGTCCATGGCAAAAATAATCAAAATACCGTTATGTAACATGACTAAAATATGTGACTGAAGAAAACTGTTCACCCACCAGGTGTTCTTGTTATGCGACATCTAACACCAGCATCCTCAGAATGAACACAGTTGTGTGTCCTCCAACCGTTGTGTTTACAATATTTTATAGAAGTCTCATATCCGGAGCAGGCGACGTTATCCATAAGAATGGGGCCAGTACCTCGTCCAAAATAAGCGCCAGAAAAGGAAACGGAACCAATGGGACTGGAATTTGTAAGCCACTTCAAATAAGTTGACGTGATCAGATTTTTTAGAAATGGGTAACATTCTTTATGATTAAGATGGATAGTAAGTGAAAGATAAACGATATGCTTACTTGTATCCAAGCATTCTGCAGACCACACGGGCATCGTTGTTATCCCAGCTGTCATCACAGACAGTGCCCCAAACGCCATTATGGAATACCTCAACTCTTCCCTCACCGGCACGAAAGCCACCCACCAATCTCACTTCGACTGCAAGTAAATGTCTTATATATCTTTTGTTGCCGTCGGTTTAAATGGATTGTTTCACTTCAAAAGCAATTTATCTCAAACTAGTTTAAATTATCATGTTCAGATGAAATATATATATTATAAAAAAATATCAGTTGCCTTAGAGAAGCTAAAATTAAACTGGTTTATGTATTTTTGTATTTTCATTGAAATAGAAATAGAACCATACACGGCGTTTAAAAAGTTTCATCATTTTGGCGGATGATACAAATTAAAATACTATGTAATAAAGTGCGTATTTTACGGCCATCAGTCACTTAGTGATAAAGTGTTGCTGAGTAAAATGATATGGAGTTGTTGAGTTAAATTGCAACATGTGTAGACATTGTTTTCGTGGTAGGAAAAGATGAAATGGAACGTGTCAAAGTCACGTGTTTAACACATGTTTAACACATGCAAAGTAAGGATGGATATAGTCCAAGCGTGAGTAATTCAAATAATATTTCAAATATTTAAAATTAAAAACAAAAAATCAGATATTGCCTTATAAGAAAATATTGTATGGATGAATGCAACATGAGAATGGAACAGTCCTTGTAATCATGCAAAGTCAATGGAAAGAAAACAAGTAAATGCATGATCAGTACGAAGAAATAGAGTATAAATACTTCTGAATTTTCATAAAGAATAATGTCGATGATTAAATGATTGAACGCTGTAGTTCGTCATTATTGTCACTATATAACACATTACATCACCCGCTACTAAACAAACTTTAGAGAACCTTAGGGACTGAGCCCACAACCTAGTTTTTAAATAAGACGACAAAATAGAAGAAATAAAAGCAATCAGTGAGGTTCTTAGTCAGTGTGGCTATCCAGTGTGACAAATAAAATGTGAAACCAGAGGACAGAAAAGACAAGATGTACCAAAAAGAGTAGCAAAGACTCGGAGAAACCAACTCTTAACCTTCTCTTAACCTTCAAAATCAATTATAATATTCAAAGTAATATTGTTGGTTGGTTCGTAGATTTTTGAGATTAAAGTCAAATGTGGAATTAAGTAATTACCAATTGAAACCGGTCGGGGCAAAATATATATATATATATATATATATATATTTGAAAAACGAAGAGAAAGGTGAACTTTAGAGTTAAAGAGCACGGGTAGGAGACTGAAAGGGTAAATGAAGGAATAAATTATACATAAAAATACAAATAAAATAATCCACACAGAAAAGGTGACCATTTGCTATAACGGATAATATAGTAAAAGGTGGCCATCTGCTATAACGGATAATTTAGTAAAAGGTGGCCATCTGCTATAACGGGTGATCTAGTAAAAGAAAATAATATCATGGTCATCGACACAAATGCACCTGTCTCGCAAGACAATGGTGAAGATGGCACATGGCACATCAAAATGTCCCAAAAGTTAGCATATTCTTAGTTTGTAGAAATTGAACATTTGGTCATGCTTACTTGCTCGTTGCCCTGAACCGACAGCAATCAGCGTTAACAGTAGGGATCCACCAAACATCATAGTGCCCTTACTTGTCATTTGATACATTTGGAAACCTGAAAGAAAAAATGAAACAGATTAGTGTCATTACATATGCATATATAGTACATGAACGATAAAAAAAGATAAACCGTTGATACTTATGTTGATACCGTTGATACTAGTATTACGAGAAGATGGATGAAAATTTTATTTAAGGTTTTAGTTTTTACACATGCTGCTTTTTATAACCTAGCTCCACCATATATAATTGATCTGGTCAAACATTATAGTCCTCAAAGATCCCTGAGGTCTGGTGACAAACTTTTACTGCAAGTTCCCAAATCAAAGTTTAAAAGATATGGTGACATAATATTTTGTGTAGATGCACCGGTAGAATGGAATAAGTTACCAATTTTTATTAGACAAATAGAATCATATGCATTTTTAAAAAGGAATTGAAAACTCACATTTCTAAGACATTTTATTTATGAATTTTTAAATTTTACTCCACAACCATTTGCATATTTGAATAAAGACGAAGAGTTAAAGAGCACAGGTAGGAGACTGAAAGGGTGAATGAAGGAAGAAATTATACATATAAATACAAAGAAAACAATCCACACAGAAAAGTTGAAATATTATTCGTTATAGCAGATTTTAATTACTGTTTATTACAGTTTAGTCTAGTTCTGATTTATATAATATATATCTTAATCATTTTGATCTATAAACGTCTTTGTAGTTTATGTTGTACAGGCTATTGAACATTTTATGGATTTTAGACTCGAAATAAATATTTTTAATATTATTATTATTATTATTATTATTATTATTATTATTATTATTAAAAAGAAAGAAAATAAAATGGGAATGCAGAACTGAACATGAGCATAGTACAATAGCAAAGATACGGAAAGTCAATTCCCTGTGAAAGTTATCAACTCTGGGATAGTTGATTTATATACTCGCCTAGCCAAAGGATCATCCCTACTGCGATAATGTACACTCCTGCAAGGGTATCCATAGATTGCATTTAATTACCGCATAACAAATAGGCTACTGAGCATCTGACAAAGATTTGAGTAATAACACACTGACCTTCCTAGCGTGACCATTGAAATACTCTTACACTAATAATATCTTAACTTTCCGGCTCTTTTAAGTGACAGGGATGCATTTTTTCCCAAGTGGCTGAAATTGGAGTGAGTTTTGACCTGGAGTATTTACAAAAGGTAGGGTTGTTCCATTCAGAGGGCCAGACAACATTACTGCCAAACATGCACATGTGCAGGGTTTCCTGGATGAGGCCCACCGTAGGAGCCCAACAGAGGAAATGTTAACAAGCCTTCCTTGCGGGGAACCCGACTTCAACATTTTACAAGAAAAGGGCAAATATGCATGCTTCCTAGTTTATCGTCGGACGACTTCTGCACAGTGGTATTTATATTAGCAGGGCCACTTTGTTTATCACCGCCGGGAACCGTCTATGGTATACCAAATGGTATACCAAATTTGGTATACCCAAAATCTGGCACAGATATTTGCCAACAAGTGGGCAATGATATTGATCTAAGATAAAAGAAGGTTAAGCCTCGGTCACAACCGGCCGTACGGGCTCTTACGGTCTGTTTGCGTCCAAATTTTGAGCAGAATCTCACGTCCCACGCAAGTCCTTCTAACGCAATTAATTGAATTTCGAGTTCGCAGACAGCCCGTAAATACGTACGAAGGATGTTGGACTTGTCCAAAAGATTCTACCAATAGCCTGCTCCCCTCTTATCGTACAATTCTCACACGCCTCCCCACGCGTCGTTCCTCGACCGGTCACATTGAGACGAGATTCAATTACTGTGTCCCTGCAGGAACGATGCGTGGGGGAGCGTGAAAGAGGCGGGTAGACCATTACAGGATTAAGCGGTATTGACCACGTATTGGTCTATTTCACATTTAACGTCTAACGCGCCAAGTACGTAGAAATAAAGAACTAAGAATCGCATTTGCGTCCCGCGGTTGCAACATTCATTGCGTGTCACGTGACTCGGATACTGGCCTATGAATGAGCGGATGGAAAGAAGTGTGGGAAAACTGCTCAACCTACTTTCCATCGATGACAGTCGATTGAGCAGGCGTACCACGGGATTGCCCTTATTTAACAGATTAATGCAGCGGACGATGCGAAGAAAGAAAAATTAGCACATAAGGCAGTTTTTTTAATAACTTGTTTCTCAAGGTCCGCCGACCTCAAAATGGCCAAAACAGAAAAAAAATTGAAACCAAAAATAAATTTATTTTTTCACCGACGTCCGACTGATCATACTGTTCGATCGAAAACACGAAACCTCACAAGTTTCACGGGGCTCCCGCGTCACATGACTGCCTACAAGTTCAAAACGAAGGGTATTTAAGCCAAAGTCACCTCCCCCCAGCTTCCGTTTTTTAAGCCAATCAGTGCTTCGCTGATATTTTACACTGCATGTGTCAAATGAATACAACAATGGCGGGAGAAGTTTACTTAAGCAGGAATTTGACCACTGTCGTGGGGCTCAGTGAAATAGTGAAGGAAGGACCAAAGATATTATGCACAAAGGTCTGTCCGGCCAGTGAGACAGACGTTTTAGGCAATTTTTTTGACTGCTTACAGTCAGAAATGAAAATATCAACTGCAACACTTGTCACGTGTGGAATGACAACAGGGAGCCAGCAGCGTCAGGAGCAAAAATAGGTTCTGAACTGAATTTAAGAATGCCGGTCACTACGGTGGTAGATATTGCCATTAATTACATTCAGATAAAAGTTGGCAGTGAACACCAAAAGAGGCAGGTTCAACTAAAATCTCCGAGAGCATCCAAACATTGGATGTTTTAATGCAGCACTCGCGTACTTCTGAAAGTCTCCAGAAATGATTTTTTTTCTTTTTCAGTCTAGACTGTCAAAGTATTTTAAGGTGAATATATTTTAGGCATTGACATGTTGATAAATAAATGTCCTTTTTACACTTTCACAAAAAACGTATGTTAAATGCTAATTGTTCGCTCACAACAGCAGATGTTTCTATACTGAAGCAATGTGTCTTTGACATATTTTATTAATTGAAGCCAGGTAATAGCTGTTAACTATCATTTGCTTTGGATAATGAGCCTGTCAACATGAATTCATACTTCAGTTTTCCACCAAATTTTAATGCGTATATAGATATTAAGGTTAACCAGGCCCGTGACCAGCAATTTCAAAAGAGGTTTTTTTTTTCTGAAAAAGTTGGCCATTAACCATAAAACCTTCATGCACCTAGATCAATTTTGACCCAGAGCAGACCTTTTCCTGATAAAAAGGGTGGTTTCGTTCAAATCGTTCAAAACTCCTTGGCTATGGATCTGTGACCTGGCAGTTCAGTTTTATCATTGTTTATTTGTTAAATTCTTTTTTTTATTACATTAGTTGTTGCTGCCATTAAGATTTAACAAAATTTAGACCACAGTTCCATAACAGGCCATATTACCCTTGCTTTTTTTTTTTTCAACAATCTGGCTAAGCAATTGTTTGCTGTCTTTTGAATTGTACAATTCCTATGCAGCTAACAGAAGGGACACATCTAACTTTGTTAACGTATCTGAAATAATTTCCGTCAGTGAATCCTCAAATAATGCAAGGCAGACAATGTATAATTCCAACTCGCAAGTACTGAAAGACTTCAATGTTAATTTTCGGGCTGGACAGGCCAAAATTCTTGGAAAACGCATAGCAGAGAAACTGACAGAGGAGCTATGATATAGAAGTCCATATGCAGAGAGAGGCTGGCTTAGTGCAGCTGCCATAATGACCATTTAAGGAAGGCCATATAACACAATGATTCTCAAACTTAGTGAAAAATTCAAAGGTCTGAAATATAGCCTGATTGGATTATTTTTATGGAAGTAATACTGTTTTTGTGAAATGTTCATTTTTCACATACATGTATTGGTGTTTTTAGTGTGGGACTCGGAACTCCCATGGGCATGAAGCCATATTGTTTCTGGATGACCATGTTACATGAAGTAGATAATTTAAATTTGTTGATGATTTCCACTTAATCATTATACATAATATTGCATCAAGATTGACAAAAATATTTTGTGCACTGCCATCGATATCATGAGTGCATAGAAAGATGGTTTTGTAATGTACAAGAATGATTTATAGAGTTGACATTCATTTAGAAACATTGAAGAGGAATTGCTGTTTTTATCCAAAATTGCTTTACTGTGTTAAAACCAGTATTTACCATTGCCTAATGTAGTTTGAAAACGAGTGACCAAAAAGTAATTGTTTTGGGTTTTTTTTTTTTTTATTATTATTTTCCCTCCCCCGACCTCTGACAAAAGTAAACATTGTTTGAGAAACAAGTAATTACAAAAAAAAACAAAAAAACTGCCTAAGAGGGATAAAAGCAGAACAGAGTACGACAAAGAACTTGCACGAATAAAAGTAGGATTATGATAGAGAGGGTAATGGCATGTCAACAGAGGTAAATAAGACATTTAACAATCGGAAGCCTTGCACTGAGACAACGTCGAATGATGTAATGGTCACACTGGTAAGTAGTATAGTAAAAGGTGCTCGCGGTGAATGAACTCTGCGCACGCAAACCAATTTCGAAGACAGCAGAGCGTAAAACTGAATGCGAAAAACGGACAAAAAAACGAAGTTAAAATCGCGTTTAGATGAATAATATATGCACTGTACATCTAATGGTGACGATTATTTAAGATCAATAATTTTAAGACACCACTCTTATATCATCTCAGCAACTATGATAGCACCCTCCAACGGTTTGTATGCCCATTTAATTTGAAATTCTGTAAACAGACACACAGAAGAGGTATTGCTCTTAAATATCAGCTCATTTTTAAATATAGTTTTCTTTCAGTAAGTTATAGTATTATTATAAAATGATGCAAAAACATTGAAGTCAAAATCAGATCTTTTAAGAGTTGAGATAACTGCATGCTTCCGTACATTATACGTTCAACGTTATAGGCCTACTTGCAACTTATTTTACTTACTGAATCGCAAAAAAGGAACGTTCTTCTTCTTCCAAGACGGTGTGTAAGATGTGTAAGATCTGCTGAAATAAGCGTAAATGACATCAGTGGAGATCCTTATATGGAAGGCATTCGTTTCAATTCTTCTTGGAAATATTAATCAACTTTGATAACAGCTGCAGTGGCTGTAATAGGCATCAGTTGACTATTTATCGCTGCCTCTGGAATTCCAAATATGGAAGACATCCATTTTAATTCTTCTTGGAAAAAACAGGTTCCTTCAATCAACTTTTATAAAAACTGTCACGGTTATATCGACAAGGTGGGGTTTAACAGATGTTAATGAAAATTGGTTTGAATATGTTTCGGAAGGAATTTTGAACCATTGTGAAGTAAAATGGAAAAATACGGGGCTTACAATATTTGCATTGCTTTTGTCCAGGGTTGACCATTTTCATTCTCCTTAAAATATGGTACACATATACACTCTTGCCCAAAATGGTTGGTACACGGAAATTTTGAGATGCATATCGCCCTGTTTCTTTCATTATTATTAATATTATCAAATTAATACTGTTTATATTGTTAAATATGTGAAGCTGGAGGATTGGTAAAGTCAAGAAAAACAAACAATGCAAATGTGAAAAAAGCGTTAATTTATTTAGTATTTTTTTCTCATGCCCCCCCCCCCCAAAAAAAAGAGTACATTTTTACATAACAGTACCAAGGGAAAAATTAAACATAAATTTATACTGTGATTGGCAATTAATATGAAATTAGGAGAAATTGTCAAGAAACATCTTCAGAGTTCATTATTAATCTAAATAGCGGGTATGCCCACACCTAGCTTGGATAATGACCGCCAGACGGCGTGGCATACTGTGAACTAGAGATACAGCTTTTTGGAAAGGAATTCTGGTCCATTCATCTTAAAGGGCATCTCGCCGTTCATCTAGATTTGCAGGGGGAGGGTTTCTCCTCTGAATAGCACAACCAAGTTCGTCCCACATGTGCTCAATTGGGTTTGCATCTGGGCTTCTTGCTGGCTGTGGCATCAGATGAATGTTGTTTTGTCGGATATAGACTGCAATGCATTAAGCGGGCTGTATGGGGAGTTGGGTTGTCATGTTACAATCTAAAATTGCCTCTGTATATTCCTCTTTCAAACGGCTCCAGGTTCTGCTGGAGAATGTCCTCGTTATAGACCGATTTTTATGAAATTTTGAGGAACTTTCAAAAGTGAGCCAAGGAACAGTCGATTAATTTTTGGTGGTGATCCGGATCAATAATCAATCAATAATCAATAATCAAAATATCGAAAATTTAGGGGTGAAACGGCATTGGAAGGCTACTTTGCTGCCTTCGCAGAGGTCTGCGTTCTCTGAGTGCTTTTCTAGTTTTCTTAACTGAGATTCCAAAAGCTCACACACACTATTCATATATAACTTGTCAGTGTTTGGGTTTACACGGAGTCTATCCTGGATATTTCCCCAATTGAAAACATTCGGACATTCCACTTGGTTAAGATGCATTCAAATTAGCTCTTTAACTTGCATCACGGGAGTCCTCTGCCAAGTAAACTGCTTTTCGCGTCGTTAATTTTTATTGCTCTAATGCTCTAATGGATTTTAAAACCACTTTATAGCTTTTATCATTTTACCACGTATCTCTGAAAATTTCCCTCAACAGATTTTTTTCGTTTTTTTATCAATAATAATAATAATAATAATAATTATTATTATTATTATTATTATTATTATTATTATTATGCAGAACAGGGTCCTGACTTACGTAAAACAAACTGTATGACTAAGTGTGTTTAATTAAGATTAGTTTAAAACACTTCAATTTTGCTTCAATTATGATTTAATAAGAAACGCTGAGATACATCCGAAGGGATCTATAATCAATTTGACATAAAACAAGTATGAACAGAAATTGACACGATTGCCTCATTAGAATTAAAACTTAAAGGCATCAACAACTTTAATACCATTAATTGAATAAAACGGACATAATATATATAGCACTGGTCAAAAAGGTTGTCCCACCCCCATTTCCATGTACTTTTATTTACAAATGATCACCTAACAGCTGTTAATTGTTAGAAATAGTGTTTTTTATTACGTAAACCGTGTCTAACATGATTAATGGTTAAAAAAATACAAAATAGTGTTGAAAATATACATATTTTATACCATTTAGTAAAATTTATAAGATGTACCCCCTCAAATCGACTGTTTCACTGTGACTTCTAAAGATGTAAAGAAATGCTTATAAAATTAAAAAGACGCCATCAAATGTCACCAAATTCACACACAATTAGCATTAGGGTGTGCTCATTAAAGATCACGTGCCTAACAGCGTGTGCGTCTACCGCGTACTTCAATTATTTCCTGTAGACGGCGCGACAAGCCTTCAACACGGGTTACAATTCTGTTTTGTGGGATATTGTCCCATTCTTCTGAAACAAGTTGAGGGAGTTGGTCCACGTTTTTATGGGGTTGGTTCTCCTTTGCATTGCGCACTCCAATACATGTCACAGTTGATTAGTAAGCTTGATATCAGGGCTCAAAGATGGTGGTTCCATCCTTAGACCATTATGTTTCTTCAACAAACAGTTGCCAGGCGAGAGGTGTGAGCAAGTGCGCAGTCATGATAAAGCCTGAAGTTAACCCCAAAGTCAGTTCTTGAAGATAGAATGAGATATCAGCTGAGAATGCTACGTTCAGTGATCCCACAGGCACCTGAACCTGGCCATCCATCACTGGAAGGAAGTTGATTTTGATGCAGAATCAAATTATTTCTTGTATCCCATCCATGGTCAAAGAGGGTCCATAGACATGTTAAAAAATGCCTCTTGGAAGGATGTGTGCAGGATAATATCGCCTGAGGTGTTAGATCAATCAGCATTTGGAGAACATTCCAAGCCCATTGTATTAGTACATTGTTCCTTTTGGAACAAAACGTAACAGGGGCATTTTGATGTAACATTCTCAACAGAAATCTCACTCCATTTGCAAGATGTGACTTCAGGGATACTACTGGCTTCATTGTGACGACGTACTTGCTCACAGCTCTCGTCTGGCAAACGATTTGTTGCAGAAACACAGGGCTCTGAGGATGGGACAACCGTCTTTGAGTCCTGATATTAATCCTACTGAGCACCTGTGGCATAAATTGGAATGTGCATTGCAGAGGAGAACCAATTCCTAAATAATCTTGACCAATTCCGCCACGCTCTTTAGGATGAATGGGACAATATCCCACATAACAGAATTGTTACCCATGTTGAAGGCTTGTCGCGCCGTCTACAGGAGATAATTGCAGTACGCGGTTGACGCACACGCTGTTAGGCACGTGATCTTTAACGAGCACACCCTAATGCCAATTGTGTGTGAATTTGGTGACATTTGATGGCACCTTTTCAATTTTATAGACATTTCTTTACATCTGTAGAAATAACAGTAAAACAGTCGATTTGAGGGGGTACCTCTTATAAATTTTACTAAATGGTATAAAATATGTATATTTTCACCACTATTTTGTATTTTTTTAACCATTGATCATGTTAGACACGGTATCCGTGATAAAAAAGCACGATTTCTAACAGTTCACAGCTGTGAGGTGATCATTTGTAAATAAAAGTACATGGAAATGGGGGTGGGACAACCTTTTTGACCAATGCTGTATAGTTATGTTCTTATATAGGAGTGGCTTCCTTCCTACTACATCTTATGTGGTAATGATATCTTACATATAAACCACTGTTTAAAATTAAAGTAAGCTATGAAATTTTGATGAAAAGTATGAATGAATAGGATATATTTAAAACATTTTTTTAAATCAATGCTTATATGCACCGTTGTATTTAATTGTTTAATTATGTAACTGATATTTTACTTGTTTCATCAGTTTTGGTTTCCCAAAGAAGCTTATAAGTGACCAAGAAGAGATTTTAATGGCCCTTATATAGAAGAGATAACAAAATTACTGAAAATTAGCCATCGCAGGACTAGTGCATATCACCCCTAGTGCAATGGACTAACAGGTAAAAAGTTTTGGTTTCTTGATTAACATAAGTCAATCGTTGTCTAATGAGCGAAGAAAATGATGACAATAAAACGTTATATTATTTCAGATAGATTCAACAAAACATTGGGGAAGATGCTCTTGAAATTAAAAGAAGAGTCTCAGTGGGATGTGCTTCTAAAGCAAGTGGTCTTCGCCTATAACACAGCAAGGCAGAGCACCACTAAATTCTCACCTTTCTTTGCAATGTATGGTAGGTATGTAACATGGTTTGGGGATCTTAAGTATGTCAAAATGTTTTTTTACACAACTGTTGATTCATCATATGATCAAATGCATTAATATCATACCCGAAGGCAGCAATTGCAAAAGTTTTTTTTTTTTTTTTTTCTGAAAATGTGGACCTTTAGTCATGAAACCTTTGTTTATCTAGATCAAATTATCCCAGAGTGGACCCTTTTCCCAGCAAAATGGGGGGTTCTTTTGAACCTCCCGCCCCCACCCCCCACCCCCGGCTACGGGTCTGAATATTTAGGCCTACAATGAAATGCAACACTCACTGCAGCTGAATTTTAGCGAGATGGTGAAAAAATATGATATGTTACCTCTAAATACATTAATGTTTCTTTACCAGAGAGCCTGCGCTTCTGCAGGATGTCGACTGTACATGGAGTGGGTCAGATGAAGAACACGAATAAGTGAACCCACATGACGTCCAAAAAGAAAAAAAAGAGAAAAAATCTGACGCTATGTCCAAAGCAGGGCAGGTGATTCTTGAAAACATAGCACAAGCTCAAGAGAGACAAAAACTAGATTACGACAGAAGGCGTATCATCCAGGATGTGAGTAAACCACAGACAATAAACCTTTCACTTTCATTTTAGTTTTAAGTAACCTTATTAACAATACTTAAATCTGCTTCGTGTTAATTTGTAACTCGTATTTCATGAGAGGTCATGGGATATTAATATATGTATTCCATATATTTTTCATTAAATGGTAAACGGCCTATGGATATAAATGCATGTACATGTCCTTCTCATTACAGACAATCCCTGTGGGTACCAAATTGTTAAAAAAGAACATGAGAAGATTGGACCGCAAAGGAGACAAAAACAAAGATCCATGGCTGGGTCTATATGTGGTGCGCGGCCAAACAAAATATAAAACCTATATGTTGAGGACTGTGGAGGGTGATATCTTGAAAGGAGCAGTAAACGGGGCCAATTTGAAATTATATGTAGAATGATATGAATCGTTTGAATAAAATAAAGAAAACACAAGTAATGAAATTAAATTTTGAACATAAGTTTGTTATTGTTGGTTCTTTATTTTCTCTTTCATTTATTTGATTTAGGTGGGTCTGATATCGCTTTTCTCACTTTGTTTTAAAAAGAGAAATTTAACCCAATAAAACCTGTCTATATGTAATTGAAAATAACATAATCTCATTCTAAACCTAATAAATTACATTTTCTTCAACAACAATAGTAACATCAGGGGACATCAATTCCTAGTTTACTTGGGAAATCATGTCCGCCTAGGACATCGATGCCTGTCTGTAGTAAGTAAGTAACAGTTGTCCGGAGGACTTCCAGTCCCAGGAACTTATGTCCCCGGATATGTATTCCTAGGAACGGAGGGCCCAGGACACGCATTCCCAGGACTTTGTGTCCGTAGGACACTCACTCCTAGGAATACATGTCCTACGGACATGCATTACGGCGGACATCCATTCCCTTCACACCGTCTAAGCTGACAGTAATCTATTGAGACTCCCCACAGGGATAGATCGATGTAAAATCTATAGGAATGGGGTCTAATACACTTATTCGCAGGTAGACAAAACAGGCAAATAAACGTTTGTTTTGATTAACATGTTTCTATATAATTGACGTAAAGGTGAATATATGGTCAGTGGTGCGGTGACTTTTTATGCCACGTTTGCTCCAGTTTTTCTCTTCACTTTTCTAGATGAGTAATTCAGGATGACCTAACCAGTTTTTGCATCCTTTCAAAATAAACTGTTTCTTCGGACGCATCTGGTTCTCTAACTGGAGGCCTATAAAGTTCCCGGCGGAAATCCGTACAGATATTGTCTATGACAGAATTTAACAGGTCGACTGCACGAGGTACCCGTTACGGTAATTTCCCTGTATCAACATGGAGTAAGCTACCAGTTACGGTAATGTCCCTGTATCAACATGGAGCAAGCTACCAGTTACGGCAATTTCCCTGTATCAACATGGAACAAGCTACCAGTTACGGTAATTTCCCTGTATCAAAATGGAGCAAGCTACCAGTTACGGTTATGTCCCTGTATCAACATGGAGTAAGCCACCAGTTACTGTAATTTCCCTGTATCAAAAGGCTACCTAACGTTGCTCCATCGTGGATTTCCTGTAGGGGTTCTCTCCATATATAGCCATTAGACACCAGCAAGGCAGGTCTTAAGTACCCCTGGTCGGTGTGTGTGTGTGTGTGTGTGTGGGGGGGGGGGTTAGAGGTGTGCCAGTACTTGCCCAAGATGTCCGCCCAGGCTGGTAAAGATAAGGGAGTACCGAGAGTAAATTATGCGCATTTCTAGACGGTTGTTATGTACCAGAGACCCCCTTTGTGATATAAAAGAAGAAAGGTAATAGAAAAGACGGCTTTGTAAAGTGATGATCCACAGTTAATATTGTTACAAGAGTTCATACCCTAAGCTCGGATTATTTATTCAGTTATTTTTTACGAACAAACTGATTTTCAAGTCTGATAGTTAAACTTGTAAAATGATGTAAACTCGTGATCCACAATTAACACATTTAATACCGTTCACAAAATGAATGAACACGTATTTATTTGTATGTTACACGTATGGTTAACAAAATACAACATAACAGAAGCAGAAAAACAATTGATATCTGAATGCAATATCAAAATATATTAATAAGTTGAACAGATATTTAGAAGAATTAAACAACTTAGCTATGGTGGGAGATGCTTATTTCAATCAATTATATACTCTTATACAAAAATTATATGGTAATTTTTGCATGCATATCTAAGGCATTTAAAGGAGATTTAAAATGGTCAGTGAATTTCATCAGTTTCTATCTCTATTGTCGTACAGACTTAAAAACGGGAGAATTAATTACAATAAAAACATGTTTATGGATAATAATTCTGAAAAAAATGGTTTAAGTTTTATTTTGCCTATGCAAACAAATATAACGGGTGAAGTGTAGGTTATTGCTACTTGAAGGTCTGGCACGTGTAACTTATTTTATTTACTTACTCGGTACACCAACAGTTGTGGAAGGTGTATTGTTTTGGTTTTAAAGCTAAATGGGCTATTTTGGGGATGAAATTGGTCTAAATTACAACAACATTTTTATCATGATGTATTCCCTTGAAATCTCCAAAGAATAAAAACAAAGGTCGAGAATACCCCACCATATAAATCATGGGCGTCAATTACTATAGGAATATACATTACCATATAGACTACCCTGCCAAGACGTACGCGTGTTACTACATTTCTGCACATCACTACAACGGAACCTACAGATTTTATTCACTTAAAGAGTAGGCAAGTGATCATCGTGAATATGAGCGTGATCATATACATATCCCTACGCCTATATTTTAATAATGTGGCTCTTAAGTGAGAAGGTTACCATTGTGGTTATATATGCATTGTGGCAAGGTTATATATGCATGAGTGTTTTTATTCAATGTACATGTAACTTTGGACTTATCACGTTTAATATGCAAGCATTTATCTTTTTTTACTATGGTACTTTGAAAATTTCCAGTCAGTGCAGTAGGAAAAAAATAATGTAGCTATTTTGTCCAGGTGGACCCTTATTATGCTTTTGGGGATCTGTTCTTATGGCGAACACCTGACTCCAGCATCTTCCGAATGTGTACAGTCGTGCGATCCCCATCCACCGTGGAGACAGTCTTTCAGGGATCTCTCTCTGCCAGTACAAGCCACCTGGTCCATATGAATAGATCCAGAACCTCGACCAAACTTAGCACTACCGACTGCAGTTGCGCTACGGTTGCTACAAAAGCAATTATATTGCGCTTAAACTTCCAACATAAAAATGGTTATCGAATATTATTTATATAGCAGAAGGTTTCAGATGAGTTATCTAAAAACACAGTTGTGCTCCTTAATTAATTAACTAGAAATCCTTTGATCAGTTAAAAAATTTCAGGTGTACTAATTAAACAGAGTTTTATGATATAACCAAGTATAAAGTTTCAGGCATAATCTGGATGAGAAGTCGCAAGATGCTCACAAAGTATTACCGACTTTACCAAAGTACTTTTCGTTACGAGAGGGTGTGCCAGTCAACCTGTGCGAAATTAAGCGCAAATCACCAAGGAGTTAGATCGTTTCAGCTGGTAAGATAGGGTTGTGGGAATGGTCCCTTAAAACAAACAATGTACTTACCTGTAACCAAGCATTCTGCAGACCACACGAGCATCGTTGTTATCCCAGCTGTCATCACAGACAGTGCCCCATTCACCGTTGTAGAACACCTCAACTCTTCCCTCGCCGGAACGAGAACCACCCACCAATCTTACGACTGCAAAGAATTGCGGAGGACGATAAGCAAATTTTATATAAGCACTACCTATTTGCTAAGGCACTGTGTCACACAAAACGGGACATAAAAATCGTGTCCAATTCAAAAATCAATTAAACACCACTATATGATACCCTTTCGGGGCCATGGCAAAAATAATCTAAATACCATTTTGTAGCGTGACTTTAAGTCGTAAATTAAGAATCTGTCTGTTCACCCACCAGGCCCTGCAACGACACATCTGACACCAGCATCCTCAGAGTGACCACAGTTGTGTGTCTTCCAACCTCTGTGTCTGCAATCTTGGATAGAAGTTTCACTTCCGGAGCAGGCGACGTTATCCATAAGAATGGGACCAGTGCCTTGACCAAAACGAGCGCCGGAAAAGGAAACGGAGCCACTGGGACTGGAATTTGTAAGCCACATTAAACTAAAGAATCAGAGAGGCGATACTGCCCCCGGGTATTGTACAACCAGCTGCGGGAAGCAAAAAAGGTACACCACCTCCGGTGTTATGCTTCACAAGTTTTACAAAATGCATGAAAACAAGAGTTTACAATTTTCAACAAAGTCATGGGGAAAACAAAAGTGGTTCATGACTAAGAGTAGGCCAAACGTCAATTGTAAGGTCACATTGCCAGTATATGATTTCTTATTCAAGTGCAATAGTAACTCCCAGGTTTGGAGATATGAAACGGAAGGGTTGCAAGGTTCAGTTCATGGTGAAACGTATGCCAAGGGTCAAATTCAAGGCCACAGTGAGATGACCAGTATATGACTTCCTATTCACGTTCAGTGGCACCTATGGGCGTATCTCTGGCAGTTCTAAAGATATGAGAGAAGGAATCCTTGCAAAGTTTAGTTCATGGTGAAATGAAGGTCAAACGTCAACTTTAAAGTAACAGTTAGATTGCCGGTATATGACTTCCTACTCAAATTCAATAGTAAATATGGCCATGTCTATGCCAGTTTTGAAGGTATAAGCAGCAAATAAGGTCCAAAAATCAGTACATCAGGGGTCGAAATGTTTAGAAAATCATACTTTCCCTGCCGGGAAAGTGATTTTGTACATTATTTTCCCTGCAAGAAAGTAGCTTTCCCTGACAACAAATTCATGAAAACCAATTTCCCTGATATTAAATTAGATTATTTTAATATGATGATGAATTATATAGGTAAGAACATATCTTTGAGAAATGAATGTTTATTGATATGAAATAAACTAACATGGCATCCATATATAGTGTTTTTTATAACAACTAGATATATTTGTCAACATTAACGTGACTGAAATCTTAGTACCAAATACATATGCTGCATCTGTTGTGCTGACTGAAAGGACCATCACAATGGTCAAGAGAGCACAAATATTAGGGTAAATCTCTTTAAGTACAGTCAGCATTCTACTTAAAAAGGCAACTATGTCCTGGTCCTTTTCATGAAGTTCCAGCATGGATTTTTATAATGAGGCCATTCAGCCTGGCACATGTTTGTTTAAAAGCCAGCATTATCCAGTGTCCTAAAATGTTCTGAAAGCCTTTCAACTGTCTCATCTCCATACTCGCCACTGTCTATATTCTCCATGGGTCCATCTTTGGCAGCTAAAAAGTAAAAGTCAAACCAGTAAACAATTGGACTTGTTCCTAGTGTGCACAATGTTTAATTTCATTTGAAACTTGGGGCATTTTCTTAATAGTAGACAATTTCACACCAATTAGAAAAGGGTAAGTTGAAGAAGTGCAGTGAAATTTTGATGTTACAAACACTGCATTTTCAAAAGTAAAGAGAATAAAGGTATTAGGTCCTTAATTATAAAGGCTAGAATAACCCGTGACATCTTTAAAAAGGTCATCAGTTTGGTAGGAGTTCAATGAAAAACAACTCAATCACTTCTCAAATAATTAAATAAGTCCAGGTGGAACTCTTGAGAAGAGCCGAAAAACTCAGTCGGTGAAAAGGCCCATTTGTTTTTCAATACATCATGTCTTCAGCAAAGAGAACGAGGTAGGGCAATTTTTATGTTTACTACGTAATAGAAAAGTAAAAACGTCTTGTTTATCATTAAATTTACAGTTCATTAGATATGAAACTTGTTTGACATTATTATTATTATTACGACGTAGCCTCGTAGGCCTACTGGTACCTGTATCGTCGCCATGTGCACCTGCTTCACCCTCATTTATTATCGTGTCTTGAAGTTTACATGTGTCTTGTTTAGCAAGTTTGCTTGCTTTTCCCTTGCTTTCGTCATTGATTTTCCACTTGAGGAACTTTATTTTCTGACCATCAACCTCCGTTAGACTTGAGCCCGACTTATGCGCGCAACCTGAATCTTGCATCAGCTGATCGTGCATAAATGGCTGACCGATATTCGTTCCCCGTACTACGCTGTTTGGTGCCCGTTATTTGTGTAGGCTTGGACGCTGCGTTAACTTTGTTCCCGCACATTAATTTGTTTCCGTGAGCTGCGTAGGTTTGTACTTCTCTATGTTATACCTGCTAGCTGCGCAGCCTTGATCCTTTCTGTGTTTAACATTGTGTAAATGGGATCGGGAACGAGTCAGATATACCCCATGTAAATGCCTCGAGACGATTTTGATTGACAACTCTCTTGAAATTCAAAAGGAGGCCCCGTAACAAATTCTAGCTAGTCACGTGCGTGCGTCCTTAGTTTCAGAGTGAGTACTTACGTCGAGCTTGTGGAAAATGGTTAAATAATTGACGGCTTGGTGCCAGGGAATAAATTTCATTATAGGTAACAGTTTTTCGGGAAAGGGACTTCTAAGTGCGCTTTCCCGAAAAGTTTTTGCATTTCCCGGGCATTTCCATTGATTTACCGGACGGGAAAGTAAGATTTGACATAGATTTCCCGAGCTCGCAATAGCTTTCCCACGGGAAAGCGGGAAAGCAACATTTCGACCCCTGTACATGGTAGAAAGTAGGTCGAGGGTCAATTTTAAGATCACATTTAGAATTAGGTTCCCAGACAGTGTATGACTTCCTATTCAAATTCAATAGTAACTATGGTCATATCTATGCCAATTGTGAAGGTATATGCATAGAAAAAGTTGCAAAGTTCAGTCCATGGTGAAGAGTACGTCAAACGTTAAATTCAAGGCCACATTTAGATTGCCAGTATATGACTTCCTATTCAAGTTCAATAGTAACTATGGACGTATATAGGGGACTAAAATGTTGCAATTTTGGAGTTACGGTAATAGGCTATACATTTTGTACAGAAGAAATGAATTGCAATAAACAAAGGGTGATTTTGGTTGATATTCTTTAAATCCCAGCAGACAAACGACATTGATTCACCGTTGAATCAACGTTAATTTTGGTGGATCAACGTTGAATCAACGTAGAATCAATGTCGTTTGCCTGCTGGGAATGGGTGGTGTTCAAAAGTTCCAGATGATCAAATTTTATGAAATAATGTCATTTTTGACTAGAAGTTGTCTGTCTCGCTTATGTTATCGTATCCAGACGTTTTATGCATGTTACCGTATTTTACATTTTACTTTCACCACCACAATATACTTTTTGATACAGCGTAACTCGTAAACCATATGGAAAACAAAAAACGGACACTACTTTCAATATTAGGCTTGATATGCTCTTTCAAATTCAAAGTACAAGGATCTCTAGCATTAACGGTTCCAGAATTAGAAAGAGTTTTCTGTTTCGGCATCTAATGGCGGCTTCTCCCGTCCCAGCGGGTAAATTATGTTGTTTTAACGTTGAAACAACGTTGGACCATAACGTTGAGAAGACATTGGATAAACGTTGGATTTGAAAGTTGTGTCAACCTCACATAACAACGTTGTATCAACGTCATGTTAAATCAACCCCACCCAGCGGGAAATTAGCCTGGATGTGTTTAGCAGTAAGACATATTTGATGGCTAAATATATGTAGGGTGTTAATGTATGGCCTTTAAGTTAAATTTTCCAAGGTTTAGATTAAAAAAAAAAAAATATATATATATATATATATATATATATATATATATATATATATATATATATATATATATATACGATTAAAATTAATAAATAAATTAATTAACAAGAGACATGCAATAACCCTGACTCCGAGTTTCACGGGCATACCCAGAAGGTAGGCCCGAGCATGCATGTTATTGCATGTCTCTTGTTTATTTATTTATTTATTTATTTATTTTAATTGTGTAAAAATGCTCCGGACTGTTGAGCACTCTGTTCCACACTTACGCTTGTTATATATATATATATATAACAAAGTCACAGTCACCTCAACCCGTCTATCTATAACAGGTTACCAAGAACTGTTAACTCCATCACATTTACAGTAACTTATTCATCCTAGCGTTGGCTGTCCTTGCAAGGAATTCAGTTTATTGGAATGCATTTCTGAATAACAAGTTAAGAAACTTCACTAGCTAACTAAAGACACAAAACGATTTTCACTTTTACTTTAAAACCCTTTTGTTATTATATTGATAAATTTAGTTACGGCAGTTGATAAACAAAGTATCACGTTTTCAATAATTAATATTTTAAATTACAATTCACAACTGCAAGGTTGTGTCATTGACCAAAATACAATGTTGAGTCAACGTCACATTATGACGGTGTTTCGACGTGGCTGGATCAACGTTGATTATACTTTGAATTTAGGTAGATCAACGGCAATTCAACGTATCAACCTGTTTTCAACGTTGATCCAACGCAACTATGCCTGCTGGGGTGAAATAACCTTGCGCGCGTTATACGTCACAGGTCTTGCGTAACTACCCACGTGCTACGATTTTTCCCTTGGGGGGCAGCAAGCGGACATTTTGTACAGGAGCAATTCAAAGATGGGTGAAAACGATACGTTGTTTTTAACCGAAGACGATGTCCCCGGGGCAAAACTGCCAACACCAAAAGTAAAGGAGCATACCAACGTTGTTTTCAAACGATGTGGTTAGCCTGTCAGTGGCGAGTTGGGAAGAAAAGAGCAGCACTGATAGCAAGGTAGGGTCTACTGTGTGCACGTGAACCGGCAAAGTTAATGATAATCTCATGTTGCAAAAGCATAATTCAATTCAATTTATTTCTGTACTGGTACATAGATTGTCATGACTTGTACAATATGATATACTAATGATGATACAATACAGTTAGTGCATTACCATCTTTATATAATGGACATACGTATCAGTAAAATTACTCATAAAATATTCTATCTAGGCAATGCGATAAACCTTGGTGTGATTTTAAATTTACCATATACATACTATAAACATGTTAAACAAAAAGAATATGTTTAAACTTAAAACCAAGGTTACATAGCTGTTTAAAGCCAGTTTGATGACATGGATAATTACGACTAATGAAAATAACATAAGACAGATAAGTAAATAAGTGACACAGATATAAATATTGTGCCATGTTCAGTCCCACACTTCTCACAACAGTGGGACCATACACTGACATTTTAAGGGATATGCTAAGAGTTACCAAGCAGAGCAACTACTTCACTTCTTTTCTTTAATGATTTGATTATAAAGTTGGAGAGGGACACTAGAGTATCTTTTTTGGCACTGTTAAATACATGGCATAAATGACTGTCTGATAATTAAATCAGTTAATTATTTTCCAAACGATATTATTTGAATAGCAGATACATAGATCAAACTAAAAACAATAAAAAAATTTGATGACATTGAAAATCAAAACCTGCGGTGCACGATAGGTTGAGGAGGACACTGCCATAGCAAGTAATGCATGATTTCTGTTACATAACACCATATGCTTGTGTCGTTGTTAACTCTGTGGTATTATTACTGCTCAAATGAATACCTGATATTACTTCTCAGGCTATCAAGTACAAATCAACTTATTTTGTGGCAATTGACCTCCATGTTCCATCATGTGTGCAGGCTGTTTATTATTATTATTATTATTATTATTATTATTATTATTATTATTTGTTCAAGCACATTTTGATAACATGGCTATGCTTTAACAAGAGAAAGTCAAAATTTATGCTGAAGTTTAAAAGATTTAATCATCAGGAGTATGTACAATTAAAGCTATTTGATTATGCATATTTGATTTTCAATTATCTTGATTATGATATGAGGTTTCTGCCTTTTTCTCTTGCCCTCAAATTAATATATAACAAGTAAATTGATAGTGCTTTAATACAATTTAGGCTTTATACTTTCAGATGTAAAAACTGTGTAGCTGTTGGTAAAGCTGTAGAGATTGATGTGAGCATAGATCAGGGGAAATGGTATTAGAAAACTAGGAGGACAAGACATAGATAATGTACTAGTAGATCCATCATCACAGCAAGGGTAGATGGTGTGATCTTGTCCCTGAAGCTGTGCCACAAGTTTTCAACTGGTTGAGTCCTTACTAAGACAAGCTGCTGCGGTGTGAATCGCAATATGTACATTCAGGTTATACAGGGCATTTTAGAACTGTAGATCTGTGTACCAGCAGGGTTATACTGCAGTAATATCTGTTAATGTTTCTAAAAATAAGCTTCATGTTTGATAATTAATTGGTTTGAGATAAAAAAAAAATAACCCAAATAAAATCAATTCATTTTATATTTCACATAATCTGTTTTTATTATTTCTTCTAAGCATTTAATCATAACATCTCCCATCATTATACTGTTATTGTGTAATAACATTGAAAGTTTCCAAGTTTTTATAAACAGGTTGATGCTAACGTATTACAAATAAATATAAGCATCAAAGCATATTTCCTTACTCAAATGTAGCAAACGTACCACTGGCATAATACCGGTAATGATACAGGTAAAGATGACAGCATTGATAACTGGGTTTACAGCGATGTTAGTGCAGCATGGTTGCATGGTTAGTGTCAGATTGTTATCTGATAAAGTTTGCTACTAGTACCTAGGAACAAAAGGTCTGGCACTTGACAATCAAGTTGATAAAATCACAAAACGCCTGTAGAAAATAGTGCATACCTGCCCAACACTGATTTGTTCAGATTAAGGGGTGCGTTACTGGTGTCAAGGGCCAAGACTTGAACTTAGGGGTTTGGCATGTCACTGGACATTCCTCTCGATTTCTGCCCAAATCTAATAAAGCCTCAGTTGCTTAACTTTCGCCAAATTTCCAATATCTACAGGTCGTGTTGTTTAATGCTTGGGGTCTCTTCTCTGGCGACGGTTAATTGGGGACACCTGTGCGGCCTGTCAACGCACCAAGACCCACTATTGCCAGTGCCACCTTTTCCATTGCCGTAAATATCAAATTTGTGAATAGAATGAGGAATAATGACAGTTATGAAAAATGTTTGGAAGTACCTGTCACCTTCGCCATAGTATCCATATGGGCTGTGCTGCCCCCCCCCCCCCCCCCCCCCCCGCCCCCACTACAGGCGACACCTTGCGGAACAGGCGTGCGTAATCCAGGGTGCAACTGAAAATAACCTTGTCGCGCGACCTTATTGCACTGATTGACCCCAAACTCACGTTGCTGAAAGCTGTCCCTACCAATGATATTATTGGTTAGTTATTTGTAGTTTCTGAAAATCGGCACAAATATATATCTAGTAGGAAATGGTGACGTGGCGGCGGACGATACCGGGCTGGACTAAAACCATGTGCACCGCCAGCGCACACGCTGGTGGTACAATAAGTTGACATTTTTTTTTTTTTAGAAATGGGTAACATTCTTTATTATTAAAATGAGTAGCGAGTGAAACATAAAATAAACGACGAGCTTACTTGTAACCAAGCATTCTGCAGACCACACGGGCATCGTTGTTATCCCAGTCGTCATCACAGACAGTGCCCCATTCGCCGTTGTAGAACACCTCAACTCTGCCCTCACCGGCACGAGTGCCGTTCTCCAACCTCACTTCAACTATAAATATTTCCAAATGACGATCAGCAAAAATTTACATTAGAACTACTTACTTTGATAAAACATTATTTCTTACAAATCTGGGCAATTTTGATGTTCATTATGAGTATGGCGCTAGCAAAATGTGGAAACATTGCATTTATATATTATATCATATAAAATTATATTATATTATATTATATTATATTATATTATATTATATTGTGTTGTTCTTAACGTTTTCGAGTATGTTAGCTAGTGCATAAAACTCGAGTCCATGGAAAAATAACATAAACACCATTGTGTAGCATGACTAAAGTTCGTAATTGAAGAAAACAGTCTGTTCACCCACCAGGCGTTGTTGTTGTGCGACATCTGACACCAGCATCCTCATGGTGACCACAGTTGTGTGTCCCCCAACCACTCTGACCACAATCTTTGATAGAGGTCTCACTCCCGGAGCAGGCAACGTTATCCATAAGAATGGGGCCAGTACCTCGTCCAAAGTGAGCGCCGGGGAATGAAACAGAGCCAATGGGGCTGGAATTTGTAAGCCACTTCAAATTAGTTGCCATAATCAGATTTTTTTTAAATAACCCATTTACGATTAAATTGAGAAGCAAATGGAACATAAAATTAACGATGCGCTTACTTGTAACCAAGCATTCTGCAGACCACACGAGCATCGTTGTTATCCCAGCTGTCATCACAGACAGTGCCCCATTCGCCGTTGTAGAACACTTCAACTCTTCCCTCACCGGCACGAGTGCCGTTCTCCAACCTCACTTCAACTATAAATAATTCCAGATGACGATCAGCAAAAATTTTCATTAGAACTACTTATTTGATCAAACATTATTTCTTACAAATCTGGGCAATTTTGATGTTCATTATGAGTATGGCACTAGCAATATGTCGAAACATTGCATTTATATATTATATTATATTATATTATATTATATTATATTATATTATATTATATTATATTGTTCTTAACGTTTTCGAGTATGTTAACTAGTGCTTTAAACTCGAGTCCATGGAAAAATAATCTTAATAGCATTTCAGAGGGACGTAACACGAGTGAAGTTCGTAATTGAAGAAAACAGTCTGTTCACCCACCAGGCGTTGTTGGTGTGCGGCACCTGACACCAGCATCCTCACGGTGACCACAGTTGTGTGTCCCCCAACCTCTGTGACCACAGTCTTGGATAGAGGCTTCGTTCCCAGAGCAGTCGACGTTATCCATAAGAATGGAACCAGTACCTCGTCCAAAATGAGCGCCGGAAACGGAAACAGAGCCAGTGGGGCTAGAAATTGTAAGCCACATTAAATAAGTTGACATAATCAGATTTTAAAAAATGAATAACACTTTAAAGATTAAAATGAGTAGCAAATGAAACATAAAGTAAACAATGCGCTTACTTGTAACCAAGCATTCTGCAGACCACACGGGCATCGTTGTTATCCCAGTCGTCATCACAGACTGTGCCCCATTCACCGTTGTAGAACACCTCAACTCTGCCCTCATCGACTCGAGAACCACCCATCAATCTCACTTTAACTACAAAGAATTACAGATGATGATCAGCAAATGTTCTCATGAGAACTACTTATTTCACCAAACATTGTTTCTTACAAATCTGGGCGATTTGGATGTTCATGAGTATGAAGGTGAAAACATTGCTTTTATATATTGACTTAGTTATATTATATTATATTATATTATATTATATTATATTATATTATATTATATTATATTTAACGTTTTCGAGTATGTTCAAAGTGTTACAAAGTGCATAAGTCTCGAGTCCATGGCAAAAATAATATAAACACCATTGTGTAGCATGACTAAAGTTCGTAATTGAAGAAAACAGTCTGTTCACCCACCAGGCGTTGTTGTTGTGCGACATCTGACACCAGCATCCTCATGGTGACCACAGTTGTGTGTCCCCCAACCACTGTGACCACAATCTTTGATAGAGGTCTCACTCCCGGAGCAGGCAACGTTATCCATAAGAATGGGGCCAGTACCTCGTCCAAAGTGAGCGCCGGAGAATGAAACAGAGCCAATGGGGCTGGAATTTGTAAGCCACTTCAAATTAGTTGCCATAATCAGATTTTTTTTAAATAACCCATTTACGATTAAATTGAGAAGCAAATGAAACATAAAATAAACGATGCGCTTACTTGTAACCAAGCATTCTGCAGACCACACGAGCATCGTTGTTATCCCAGCTGTCATCACAGACAGTGCCCCATTCGCCGTTGTAGAACACCTCAACTCTGCCCTCACCGGTACGAGTGCCGTTCTCCAACCTCACTTCAACTGGAAGGAATTGCGGATGACGATCAGTTAAATTTTAAATTTTGTATTGGTATGCTTTGTTTCATTGGCTGAAAATTGTCTTGGTTTCGCCATGGTTTGTTTTCCCACATTTTGTTGAATAGGTACACCAGTAGATTTACTTTGTTTTCTAAAAGTCCTGCGTTATAAGAATGTTCCCTGAACTCATATGCACTATTTCCCTGCCTTTACAATCTGTTGATTTGCTAGTTTCACATACTCAGCTGGTTTCCATCCGTTTGGAGTAATAAATGTAAAAGAATAGAATATCCTGTTTTAAACTGTCTTTACTTTTTTGGTAGAACTACACACACTGGACAATAGAAGTGTCACCCCTACTGAACCAATACTATGGGGGAGATAAATGACTGTGGAATGATATGCTCCTGGTATCATTTAATTAACATCAAATTTCACAAAAAAATCACAAGATGAGAACAAAATATCATCTCTTCCTCCATTTGAGCGTACATTTACTCAGCAGGAGACAATGCTCTGGATACATATGCCACTACTCCCACTTTTTGAATTACTGCTGCTCCTAGCCCTTTCGTTGATGCGTGCACTGTCAATATTAATGGTCAATTTATATCGTCAATTAACATCTTAATTAACATCTTAGTACTTTCATTCAATTTACTGCTTTCTTTATGTTTGCACAAGCTGGTTCCGCTGCTGCGTCCAATGACCATTCTTCTCTCTGCTTGAGTTCTCTAATGCCCCTATTTCACACAGACCACGAATCCCACGAATCGCCAAGAATTGACAAATTTCAGGGTTCGTGAGGATTCGTGAGAATTTGCAAATTTCCTGGTCTTATTCGACACGCTCTACGATTCAGTTACGATACAGGTCCGATAGTGTTACGAATATTCGTGGGATTCGGCTGGAATCGCACATATATTGTCCAGAAATTCACTACGATTTTTTTGGAATCGGAGTTCGTGGCCAAAATTTTGAACAACTCAAGAATTATGCCACGAATTCATGATTGATCAAGAATTGCAAGAACTGACTACGATTGAGAATTTAACGAACTGATTACGATTCAGCAACGAATCCTGAAATTTGTCAAGTCATGGCCATTCGTGGGATTCGTGGTCTGTGTGAAATAGGGACATAAGCGGCACATTCAATTAACTGAGATTTGGAATAAATTTTCTAACACACCCAAGCTTACATAGTACTGTTTTCAACTCCCCGTGGCTCTCTGGATCATCAGTACGCTTTGGCTGTTGACTTTAAGCCCTCACCAGTAATCATATATAACACTATGTAATCAAACCACATAATCAACTTTAGTTTTAGTTTCAGTTTTAGTTTTATTACTCTGGTTTTCCAAAATAATTTGTTTAGTCTCATGTCATCTCCCTTAACATTTTTCTCACGTAATAAAATGTTATCAATCAGGATTTCAACACCTTCCAAGTCACCAATAATTGTGTAAGGGGTGGTCGGCTCATGCCCTAGTTAAAATTCACGTGATCAAATTAACACGATTCAGAGCTTGGCCTCTGGGGTTTTTTGTCCTGACAGCACTCCTTGCAGAATTGAAGGTATCTCCTGTGTATTAAGCTTCTCGTCTTTTTTGTCTAAGTAGTATGAGGTCTATAGTTGTCCGTGTCCGTACAGCGTTATAAGGTGCCCCAGGTGGGAAGAGCATACCATGATAGATATGACTGAGGTGTCTCATCTCTGATCGTGGACCGAGGTAGACAATGCAATGTAGGGGCACTGCCTGTGGGGGGAAAGTGAAGGGTGAACTGGTTGCAGAAAGTGATTTCAGGTCAACAAGTGACCTTCATCAGCTGCAAGTCCAAGGAAAATACATGAAATAAAACGTTGCGACGAGACTGTCAAAGTGAAAACGTACCTCAAAGGCTGCTCCCTCTGGACAGACCACACGCTTAAACAGCTCGGAAACAACGCCCACCATGTGAGATGCCGACTGGACTTAAGAGGATATCCTGATCATGACGTACTTATATCATCAATAATAAAGATACAGGACCAAGCCACGAAGGAGTATAGATCTACCATTTAGTCCCATACATTAGGTTTTCTTGACACTGCTATGGAAAGACTGGTGAAAGCGGAAGAAGTAAAAACCAAGAGCAATTTGATATTCAAGGCGTATACAAACTACCCTAAGTATCCACGGCAGCCAACAATGAGATTATGGAACAAATGAGACTCCTAATCCTCCTCATTTTTTGTTTCCAAATGCCCCCTTCAAATTTTGAAAAGTCACTAATTTTAAGGTCATTTGTCTAATATTAAAAGCCATTAAAAGCACTTAGTTATATGTATTAGTTCATTTAAACTACAATATCAGTTATATTTTAAAGCGTATTTTAATTCACGTTTATATTTTTTAATTCACAACTGGCTGCAATTGCGATCAGAATGCCGTTATCTTGGGTGGAATATTTAACAGCTGAAGGCGAGACAAAATAACTTATGTAAGCTTTGGGCTGTGATGGAAAAAGTCATATTTCATCAAATCTTGAACCATTAATAACGTAAGACACCGTATCTGGGATAAAAAAGCACTACTTCTAACTATTAACAACTGTGAGGTGACCATTTGTAAATAAAAGTTCATGGAAATGGGGGTGGGACAACCATTTTAACCAATGTTGTATTACGCAAAAATCAAGGATACGTACTTTTCAACGCTTAAACGCATGTCTAAATTACGCAACATAACAAAAATGGTCAGTTCACCCACCAAGCACTGCACCGAGACACCTGACACCAGCATCTTCAGAGTGATCACAGTTGTGTGAGCTCCAACCTCTGTGTCCGCAATCTTGGATAGATGCTTCGTTTCCAGAGCAGGCGACGTTATCCATAAGAATGGAACCAGTACCTCGTCCAAAATGAGCGCCGGAAAAGGAAACAGAGCCACTGGGTCTAGAATTTGTAAGTGACAGAAAATTAAGTGATATAATCAGCTTTTTTCCAAGAGTAACTTATTTATACAATCAAAATGAGTAGCAAAGGAAACATAAAGTAAAATAAGTGCTTACCTGTAACCAAGCATTCTGCAGACCACACGTGCATCGTTGTTATCCCAACTGTCATCACAAACAGTGCCCCATTCACCGTTGTAGAACACCTCAACTCTGCCCTCACCGGCACGAGAGCCACCCACCAATCTCACTTTAACTACAAAGAATTACAGTATTATATTATATTATATTATATTATATTATATTATATTATATTATATTTATCGTTTCAGAGTATATTCAAGGTATTTAAAGGGCATTAATCTCGGGTCCATGGCAAAATAATATAAATACAATTATGCAGCATGACTAAAATACGGGACTGAAGAAAACTGTTCACCCACCAGGTGTCGTTGTTGTGCGACATCTAACACCAGCATCCTCTGAGTGACCACAGTTGTGTGTCCCCCAACCTCTGTGATCACAATCTTTGATAGATGTCTCACTCCCAGAGCAGTCGACGTTATCCATAAGAATGGAACCAGTACCTCGTCCAAAATGAGCGCGAGAAAAGGAAACGGAGCCAGTGGTTCTGGAATTTGTGAGTAAATTAGTTGACATGATCAGATTTTTTTCCAGAAATGGGTAACATTCTTTATGATTAAGATGGATAGCAATTGAAAGTTAAAGTAAACGATGTGCTTACGTGTAACCAAGCATTCTGCAGACCACACGGGCATCGTTGCTATCCCAGCTGTCATCACAGACAGTGCCCCAAACGCCATTATGGAATACCTCAACTCTTCCCTCACCGGCACGTGAGCCATTCACCAATCTCACTTCAACTGCAAGTAAATGTTTTATATATATTTTGTTGTCATCGATATGAATGGCTTGTTTCACTTCAAAAGCAAGTTATTTCAAACTAGTTGAAACGATCATGTTCAGATAATATATATATATATATATATATATATATATATATATATATATATATATATATATATATCCCCAATAGTCATCGGCACTAGAGAGTTATGGACCCAGACTATGGTTAGGCATAGACGACTAATACAGTTTAAATATCCATAGTCGATGCACTGGAAATAACAGACAACTAGAAAAGCACTCCCAGAGCGTAGACCTCCGCCAAGGCAGCAAAGTCTCCACCCAATGCCGTTTCACCCCTAAAATTTCATTCTATAATGATTTTGTATTTTTATTATTATTATTGATTGATTAATGATCCTGATCACTACTAAAAACAAAGCATCACTTCCTTGGCCCACTTCTGACAGTACCAGAAAATTTCATCAAAATCGGTACATAACTTTTTCTGTAAGGTTGCTAACAGACAGATAGACAGACAGACAAACGAACGGCGCCAAAAACATAACCCCCTTGGCGGAGGTAATTAAGCTGTATAACAGCTCACAGACACGACGGGTAATTTATAGTTTACCCATGAGCCAGAGGACAGTGGGTTTCTCTACCGTAGATGGAAAGGGAACTTGTCAAAGCCACGTGTTTCACATATGTTTAACACATGCAAAATAAGAATGGATATGGTCCAAGCATGAGTAATTCAAATAATATTTCAAATATTTTCAATTAAAAACAAATATAAGTAAGTATACACAATTTTATTGCCTTATAAGAAAATATTGAATGGAGGAAAGGTAATTTTAAATGTAGTGGATATCCAGTGGATAGTGGATTAGTGGATTAGTGGATATACAGTGTGAAAATTAAAATATGAAACTAGAGAGCAGAAAATACAACATGTACTAAAAAGAGTAGCAAAGACTCAGAGAAACCAATTATGATTATTAAATGATTGCTCGTCTCTTTACCTTCAAAATCAATTATCTTATTCAAAGTAATATTGTCGGTTGGTTCGTAAATATTTTAGATTAAAGTCACGTGTGGAATTACGTTATTACAAATTGCATATTGACAACAAGTCTAAAATGCCGCACCTTTCGCTGATAGCGGTTTCATCATTGTCACAAGTCGTTGGTTTTATAGGACGACCACACTGATATAAACTCTGTCTGTCATAACCCTGTGTCAAATTGAGTGTACCGATTATTGAGAAAATTTAAAAAAAAGGAAGTCAGGCCCGTAACATCCTGCACATTATAACTTTTGAGTACTCATGGAGTGCACGGTGTATAGAAAAAAACTCCTGGTAATAGAGAACAAGCTATTCAGAAAGAATGGAACATTATCTTACAAAACAGAAATTTTAACCTTGTTGGAAGCTTGCTGCACCGCCTACAGGATATAATTGAAGTACGTAGTAAGTAGTCTCGGTAAAGGACACGTAACATCTAAAGACCACACTCAGGATTTTGTTTGAATTAGGTAACATTTGGCGATGTTTTTTTAATTATATGGGCATTTTATTTTAATTGGACATATTGCTAGTGTGAAAAAATTATATATATATATATATATATATATATATATATATATATATATATATATATATATATATATATATATCGGTAATAGTATTTTCTGTACCCGAAGTCATGTTAGATTTGGCATCTGGAATAAAATATATTCCTAAAACAGTTGATATGATATCATTTGTAAGTAAAGACACACGCATATATAATTTCCGGATAAACCATGTAAATACATTTATGTATATATATATATATATATATATATATATATATATATAATTTATGTACAGTTGGCATAAAGGTAGTATTTTTGTACGATTATTATTCCATACATGTTAATTATCATCTTCATCATTATCATCATCTGGTTTAATCATTTATTTTTTTGTTTGTATATTTGTTTTTATTGACTATTACAAGGGACACAACAAGAACAACAACAACAACATCTGCTATAACGGATGATATAGTAAAAGGTGACCATCTGCTACAACGGATAATATAGAAAATGGTAACCATCTGGGATAATATATTAAAATGTTTCCATCTGCTTTAACGAATAATATAGTAAAAAGTGGCCATCTGCTATAACGGATAATATAGTAAAAGGTGGTCATCTGCTTTAACAGATAATATAGTAAAAGGTGACCACCTGCTATAACGGATAATATAATAAAAGAAAATAATATCATGGTCATCGACACAAATGCACCTGTGTCGCAAGACACTGGTGAAGATGGCACATGGCACATCAAAATATCCCAAAATTAAGCATATTCTTAGTTTGTAGAAATTGAACTTTTGGTCATGCTTACTTGCTCGTTGCCCTGAACAGACAGCAATCAGCGTGAACAGTAGGGATCCACCAAAGATCATAGTGCCCTTACTTGTCATTTTGTACATTTGGAAACCTGAAAGAAAAGATGAAACAGATTATTAACACATATGCATATATAGTACATAAAATATAAAAAAGGTAAATCGTTGATACTGACGTTGTTACCGTTGATTCTAGTATTATGAGAGGATAAATTTAAAAAGAAGGAAAAGAAACGGGGAATGCAGAACTGAAAATGGAAATACCACAAGGACAAAGAATCAGTTCCCTGCGAAAGTCATCAACTACGGGATAGTTGATTTACATAGCAAAAAAAGGTGTCATCCATACCGCGGTAATGTACACTCCTCCAAGGGTTTCCATAGATTTCATTTAATTATTGCATAGCCTCTCACACGCCTCCCCACGCGTCGTTCCTCGACCGGTCGCATTGGGATGAGATTAAATCACTGTGCCCCTGCAGAGACGATGACTGGGGAGGCGTGAAAGAGGCGGATAGACCATTACAGGATTAAGCGGTTTCCTTTCATGTAGGTCCGCCATATTTAGGCTGTGGACCGGCTAGCACTCGGCTCTTCTCTTCTGAGTGGTCTTATTGTTGTTAAAAAGGGTTGTTAAACTTCATAAAATGTATTAATTTTGTAACAAATGTCAGTTTTTCTTTATTGTTCAGTTGTAGCGTGGCAGACTCAAAATGTATAATCTCTGGACATTTAAAAGAAACTCCCTCTATTGCATATTTCCTGTAGACTCCTGTAGATAAAATGAGTTTTCAATTTTGGCCCCTGAAAATAAACTCTGTTAAATACATACTCCATTAAAATAAAAATGTTCTTAATGCAAAGCGAAGTGACGATCAATTGCAAAATTTTATAATTTTATTTAAGACTATTCATGACCCTATCGGATGTGACCCCACGTGCAAGATAAAGAGCCCATGCGCGACTGGGTATGCTGTTCACTGCTGCCACCAATCTTTGCTGGGGGATTTTGTTCTACTCTTGGGTTACATTTTGTTTCATCTGTTGTGGATTCTCCAGGCGTGGGTTTCTCCTGCATACAGTACTACCCATTTGTCCCATGCATGTTCACTTGTGTTCACATTAAGGTTTTAGGCGGATTGGTCGCTGTTATTTTCCGTTAAAAATCCGTTACCAAGCGGATACAGTGGGTTTAACATTCTCATGCTGTAAGTGAAACTTGTCCTTGAATATCGCAAGTGTCAATTGGATCAATAAATTGCTCTATCAAGGTAATACCCCTGGGCGCCACGACGTGTACGCTTTCTTCCAGATGAAACATTTTTTACCATGATTTGCTTTAAAACCATTTCTGCATGAGATTCACATAAAAAAGTAGAGTTTTCGTATATTTATGCAACACATAAATCCTATTGATGCAGCCAAATGCTTTATGAAAATCTATTAAGGCGCAAAGTCCAAACTCACGAGGGCAGATGCATTACTTAATAAATAGAAACAGGAAAACTTAATTTTCGGTACCTGGATGACAATTAACCCTTAATGTTCCATTTAAATAGACTTTTCATGTTAAATTTGTTGTCAAACTTAGATAACATTTATAAACGTTTTTATTTATGTCCAATAGGTTAGGTTGTACTTAAATCAACCCACGCTTTTACACCACTTATTACGCGTGACTTGTAATATTAAATGAAACTTAATGTTTTCATTAATGGCCGTTTTCTCGTTTTAAACGGGTATACAAAGCGGTTTTAGTTGGAAATTGTTCACATTAACAGCACTTTCACAGCATCAAATACTCCAAATAAACAAGATCTATTTCAAAGTTAACGTCTAACGCGCGTCAAGTACGTAGAAATAAAGAACTAAGAGTTGCATTTATACCCCGCAATTGTAACATACTTGGCGTGTCACGTGACCCAGATACTAGCATATGAATGAACGGGTGGGAAGAAGTGTGAGAAAACTGCTCAACCTACTTTCCATCGTTCAAGGTCAAGTGAGCAGGCGTACCGCGTGACTTCCCTAATTTAACAAGTCAATGCAGCGGACGGTGCGAAGAAAAACATTTAGCACATAAGAGGGATAAAAAACAGAAGGAAGTACGACACAAAAATTGCACGAATAAAAATAGGATTATAATAGAGAGGGCAATGATATGTCAACAAGGGTTAATAAGACATTTAACAATCGGAAGCCTTGCACTGAGACAACGTCGAATGATGCAATGGCCACACTGCTTAGGAAGCCCTGATAGTATCACTCGTAAAAGGTGCTCGCAGTGAATGAATCGTGCACATGCAAACCATTTTGAAGATAGCAGAGCGTAAAACTGAACGCAAAGAATGGTCAAAAAACGAAGTTAAAGGGATAATGACTGTTCGTTTTGGCAAAAAAAAAGAATTTTCCCGGAGTAAACAACAATTTTCCCATACTTACCCATGGTTAACTAATCCATTTCTACATTCACTCTTTTTTTTTTTTTTTTTTTTTTTTAGTTTTATGTTATAATTTCTTAAGAGATTATTACAGAGTATAGCCATCTATGGAGGTTAGATATCAGAACAATAGCTATATCTGCCGTTTCTGTGGTAAAACAGAATATATTATATTTCTATGGGTTGGTTACAATGTTTTTATTGTAGAATATAGATTTCATACAAATATTTATTATCGTTTTAAAAACGCATTTAGACGAATAATGTACACCTTATGATGACGATTATTTAAGATAAACAATTTTAGACACCATTCTTATATTATCTTAGCAACAATGGTAGCACCCTCCCTCGGTTTGTATGCTGCTTTAATTGACAATCTTGTAAACGTACCCACAGACAAGGAATTGCTCTTTAATATGTGCACATTTTTAAAAATATTGTTCTTTCAGTAAGTTATAGTATATAAAAACATTCGCATTATAAAATGATGCAAAAACATTGAAATCAAAATAAGATCTGAAGTTGAAATAATTGCATTCTTCCATACATCATAAGTTTAACGCTATACATACAACTTATTTTACTTACTGAATCGCAAAAAAGGAAAATTCTTCCTCTTCCGATACGGCGTGTTGAGTCTGCTGAAATAAGCGTAAATGACACCAGTGGACTATTTATCACTTCTTCTGGAGATCCTTATTTGGAAGACATCCGTTTTAATTCTTCTTAGAAAAAAAAACAGGTTTCTCGCTTCTACTTAATTTGAACTATTAATCATCTTTGATAACAGCTAAAGTGGCTGTAATAGATTTCAGTTGACTATTTATCACTGCCTCTTGAATTCCAAATATGGAATACACCCATTTTAATCCTACTTAGAAAAAACAGGTTTCTTCTACTTATTTTGAATTGTCAATCAATTTTGATAAAAACCGTTACGGTTATGGCGACAACGTGGGGTTAAACGGATATTTTAATATTAAAATGAAAATTGGTATGAATGTGTGTCCTAAGGAATTTTGAACCTCTGTGAAGTAAAATGGAAAAATGGGACGTACAATATTTGCACTGGTCTTGACCAGGTTGACCAGTTTCCCTCTCCTTAAATACATATACATGAGAATAAATTTTAAATGATAAAATATTTAATATTAGTGTATATTTTTGATAAGGACAAATTTTTTACATCACAATCAGGCTATATTTTAAATAATTTCATCACCCCAAGTAAATTAATGCATATTTTGCTCACCCCGCCTCCCCAACCGCTTTGAGACCCTACCCTCACAAAAACGTAAGCTCATCTGACACGACGGGGAGTAGACTCATGAAGCTTACCATGAATATCGAAAAAGAATAGTTCTATCGATAAAAGTAATAAAAATCACTTCACTTTTTTTGAGTTGGGAGATATATGCCCTAGAAAATAAAGGTTTTTGGCTTATTTTTTACCAGTAAAAATACAAAAAAAAAAAAGAAAAAAAAACATGGGAACATGTGTTGCAGCCATTTTGCCGTGTAATGAAACCACAAAAATGAAGAAAGAGATTATCAAGCCAGTCACAAAATACTAATTAGAGTGAAATTGAGGTTAATAAATTATGTATAACAAGCAGATAACTCCCCGGGATTTTTATCCCACCTCTCTTGTACATGTAAAGTGAAGTAAAATATTTCGCAAAAGAAGGGGAACAAAATGTATTCCTTAGAATTAGAGATTTTGAGTCTGCTTGAAAACTTGCCGGACGGACGATACAGGATTTTTTTTTATCGGACCAAGACGAACTTTGTCAGGCATGTCCGACGGTCCAACGCCTTTCGTAAATGAATACCCCTGATGCCACGGAAGGAATTGTACATATTTTACAACGAGGCAACAAAGAGGCAGTTGGTCGCTCCCTGTGCACTGCCGAACCTGTCAATAGCTTTCTTCTGGAAATTAATACCCTCTCCTACACTGTAGGCTTTCCAACACTGAATGTGGCCTTCTGAAAATATGAAGAAAGCAGTGATCTTTCGGATTGCATGGACACCTTTCCTAATTTCCACAACAGCTGCATGGCAGTCTCTGATCTCTCTAGATAAAGACAAAGTTGTGTGCAAGTCAATGGCTGAAATAACATCACGTCCTTCATTAACATTACGTCCTATAAGACATTTAGGAATTTTTCGTTCACATTTGCCCTTGCCAGCTTGTGTCTTGCTGAAGTCATACTGCCGAACAAGGACGCCTGTCTGTTCAGATAAAGCAGGCATGGGTATAATAATAAGTGCACAGTGGTAGCACCCAGCATCATCTGAACGAATGAATATTTCCCTAAGGCCATCCACTTTTGTTTTCAGCTGACAGACAGATTTCTGTAGCAAGGATATAGCTGCAAACCAGTTCTAAGTGACTTTCTTCACCAGGTATAAAATGCAGTGGATCTGAAAAACAAGACAAGGAAAATGCAATTTTATAATATACCCTTGGTTATTAATTTCTGGAAACTATGAAATTTATCCAGATGAAAGGCTTTCTTATAGGCATAGTCCTTTATCGTAGTGACAAAATGCACGTCTGTTTAAAGCCAATTATTACAACAAACACTTTGATTGGAATATACAAATAGTTTCAAGGAGAAAATCACTGTACCATATTACGAGCCAAATCAAGGTGTTTTATCAAAAAAATAATTTACTACATAACAATGACGAATGTAAGGCAAAGGCATGGCACGTATATCTCATTTACTTCATAAACTTTATATTTACCGGTACATGACCCTCTTGGGACGTACACACCTTGGAAATCTAGACACCAATCACTTGGTTATTGCAGGTCTTTCTTTCCTCTTTGTGTAATGGGTGCTGGCACTCTCTGGAGTGAGTTTATTTCTTTCTTAATCGAAATCTGTGATCAGGAAATATCGTTAAACTCAGTAGCTTACTCTCGAAGCCTTTGAAGAATGGGCTCCCTATCATTCCTAGCTTGATCTCGGACGCTAAGCACATTCAGATTTCATAAATGATTCTTAACGTATCTGGTGCACCTCAAGCAAAAGACAATTGCGTGATATTTGTAGGCAAGTTTAAGTCCGCATGCTATCTTTTCTGCGCCTAGTTCTTGTGTAGATTGTTAGGAAGAAACAAAAATTTCCATCTATTTTCTTTGTCTTCAAACCCATTATAACGACGCCACTAATTCGGAAAACTATTAAGAATATTGTCAATAATATTGATATAAACAAAAAAGTACAATTAATAAAAATCAGGCGCATTTTCACAGCACCATGGAAATGAACCACCGCATAATTCACCGCTCATACCCCTCATTCCAAACGTCCATCCCTACGTATTCTAAGCAAAGTATTTTTTGCATAATTACAAAGCTTCAAATCCTTAAAGTTTCAAAAATTGCCTTATTTATCTGTGTTTTGTCCCTTCGTTACTATGGCAGCGTGATTGACAATTAATTACATATCTTCCGAATGGTCTTGGTATGGATTCTTATAAAAAAGGAAGATTTCACGCTGAAATGAAAAAGCCCTTCATAGAATTTATAAACAGACTTCCACTACTTTTGTTACGACACTCTGTGTAGTCAGGACCCCCAAAGTTCTTTTAAAAAAAAAAAAAAAAGATTCAGAATTTAACTGTGCTTTCGACAAAATTATCAGACAGAAATGTTTGATTGAATCCGCCAATCCCAACCTTAATTGCCACATTTTGGCCGCTTTGGTTGATTTTCTAGTGGAAGTGCATTGACCAATTAGAGTAGATTCATATGAAGCCTCAGTTATAAACACATCTGCACACAAAGCATTACTAAAGAAGAGCCAAGGACAGATTGTGGCATTTATTGCGCAATCATGGCTTATTTTATTAACTGAGATTTCAAAAGCTCACTCACTATTCATTTATGCATTGTCAGTGTTTGTGGCTTACACTTAATGATGTGTTAACCATTTCATTACACGGAGTCTATCCTGGATATTTCCCTAATGAAAACATCCAGACATTCCACTTGGTTAAGATGTATTCAAATCAGCTCCTTTACTTGCATCACAGGAGTCCTCTGCCAAGTAAACAGCTTTGATGTCCTCCATTGAGGGTCGTTTATATTTATTGCTCTAATGGATTTTAAAACCACTTTATACCTTTATCATTTTACCACGCGTCTCTGAGAAATTTCCCTTAACATTTCTTTCTTTTTCTTTGTCAATAATAATAATAATAATAATAACAGTTATTACTATTATCATTATTATTATGCAAAAAAGGGTCCTGATTTTCTTAAAACAAAATGTATGACTATGTTTGTCTAATTAAGATTAGTTTAAAACACTTCAATTTTGCTTCAATTATGCTTCAATTAAAGGTTTCAATTACGTCCCAAAAAAATGTGTTCGAATGTGTTTCTTGTTATTCTTGAAAAAATTGTAAAAGAAGCACTGAGAAACATCCGAAGGAATCTATAATAATTATGACACAAAACAAGTAATAACAGAAATTGTCATAAATATGAAACTGCACACTAAAAAATTAAATGCGTCAGCAACGTCGAGACCATTAATGGTCATAGAATAACAACAACATAAACCTGTGGTGTGAGTTATCAACATGTTACCATCGTTATTCTAGTTATATAAAAACAATGGGCAGCATGTTCTCCCACCGAATTGTTGCATGACAACTTGTAAGGGCCTCTTTATCAACTATTTATGTCACATGTACTGATGTGTAGATGGTGAGTACTTGAAGAAACAATACTTACACTGTGCTGAACTGTATCTTCATTTCATAAAAAAATATATCTTAGTTCTAATCTGCAGAGGAGACTATCTTTATGAAATGTACAACTTTCACAGCCCCCCCCCCCCCTTGTGATTACTGGCTGCTTGACATGCAACCACCACTTCTACTTCCGTATGAGAAACATAATGATCTTTACACTCACTTAAGTATTCTACTTTTATTTAGGAATAATCCAACCCCTCACACATTAACATATTATGTCAACATACTGTTACCACTGCATGACCTCAGTGTTAAATGCTATCAGTTAAAATGTTTCCCTCACATTAGAAGAAGGTGGTTATTTTCCACTGAAAAGACATCACTTTGCTCAAATGTTTGTTTCATCAACTACCACCAGTAATGACCTTCAACTCCAACTTCACTGAGGTAAAGCACCTTCAATTTCAACGTCACTGAGATCATGTAAATTTCCATCCTCGCGACCTGTGTAAAAAATAAAAGTAACAAAGAGAGTAACATTATTTTTAAAAAGATATTTACAGAAGAAGCTGAAGTGAAGCCTCAATTACTAAAAAGATTTATTTGATATCGACAGTTGGCTTGAACCAGTCTTAATTTATTAACATTGTGAATGACGGATTCTCCATCGTCACCGTTGAATTAACATTATTATCTAACAGCACTATTCTTATTTCACAATCTTATTGTTTAGGCCTGGTTTTCTCATTTTCCATTGTGCGCTCTGTGAAACGGGTGATTATTTCCCACAACAGAATAAGTTTTAAAGCAATTTGTCAGCTCATAATTATGACATGGCAACCTTTTTCTGGTTGTTGTTTAAAAATGGACGTTAGTTTGTCGAGGTTTAATGCTTAGCTCTTATAACGTTATATTTATGTGCACCCTTTTTTCTCGTTGTTGTTTAAAAATGGACGTCAGTTTGTCGAGGTTTAATGCTTAGCTCTAATAACGTTACATTGATGTGCATATAAAAATAAGATGGCAATTTCATACTCGACTGTTATTACCCGGTGTCGCGCGTATGCTTTCTTACTACAGTGATCTAAAACTGGTCGCTAGTGTATTTTAATATAGCAAAATCTGTTCGACAGGACCTCCACGGCAGCCGGACACACAGTAAATTTAAAGGCATGGTTTTATCTTGTTTGAGAAATGATAACGATCGCGTTTAACAATAGATTGCGAGCTATAGTAAGACCCCCCTTCTCTTAAACCGTTGTCATACATTGTCATACATAGTGTGATCACACTGTCAGTTTCCCCCCTGTTGCACGCTGGAGTCCTTGCGCCACTACTAGAAATTTTCGCCTTTTCTGTTGTTTATATAAACCTTCTCCTTTATTGTTGAATATTATCATCTCATTACCCATTGTGCGCTCTTAGAAAGGGGGGGGGGATTTAGCAATTTGTCTCATAACTATAACAGGGCGCCCTTTTTTCTCGTTGTTGTTTAAATTGGACGTTAGTTTGTCGAGGCTTAATGCTTAGCTCTTATAAAGTTATATTTATGTGTATCTAAACAATAAGATGTCAATTTTATATTTGACTGTTATTACCCTGTGTCGCACGTATGCTTTCTTACTAAAGTCTTGGGCATGATTTTATTATGTCCAAGCTACAGTGATCTAAAACAGGTCAATAGTGAATTGTAATATAGCAATATCTGTTCGACCATACCTTTCTTTACGGCAGCCGGACACGCAGTAATTGTAAAGGCATGGTTTTAGATTGGTTGAGAAATGATAACAAAAATGATAACAATCGCTTTTAACAATAGATTGCGAGCTATAGTAAGACCTCCCTCCTCTTTAAGCGACGTCACAATTAACAGTACTACATGTATAATGTAAAAGCGAGAAGTTATTAGATTAGTTATAGTCAGCCTTTTCCCCTGGTGCACATTGGTCTTCGATTATCATTTCCCCACTGCTACATATTAGCTTTTATTACCATGTTTATAAAAAACTTATTTATTTTCAATACTTTTACCACATTAGTCTCAATGTTTTGTGAGAAACGGGGGATTTTTAACACAGCAAAAGAAATGGGGGTGGGGGTACAACATCAAAAGGATTTTTTAAAGGAATTGCCTAATAGGTTGCTGTGTTATTTAAACCAAAACGATTTCTTGAAGATCAAATTAAAAATTGATGTTTATTCCAAAAAAGTGATAATACATCATCATGTAAGGGTCATGTACTGATTATAATGGCACACCTTGATTTGAAACAGTCTATCGTTTCTTCCACCTTGGGTCCCTTATATTTAAGTACCATATTGTATTACGCATATTACCCATTTTATTTGACACTCTCTCTGTTTCTTTCCCTTCCACTCTCTCTTGTTAGGAGCACCAAAATTCTGCATCGATCTTCAGAAAAGAAATGAGTCAATGAACCAGACAGCTGGTCCACAACGTCCCACATAGCAAAATTAAATCAAATAACAGCTGGCCAAGAAGCTGTAAATATAACTTCTTGGGCTGGCACAATTTTAACTGCAGTTAGCTACATGAGGAAAAGTAACACGTTTACATACAGGCGAAGGAGGTATACTTCAATATTAATTGCAAACAATATCAACAGCGACTCAAGACCGTTGCCTGTCTTTCACACTTTTACACAAACACACGAAGGTTTAATAAAGGGAGTCGGGTCGCGATATCTATCTCTTTCCTTCAAACAAGCAAAGGGCTGACCCGAAGTAAGCTTTCTAATTTAATGTCCTTTTTATTGTATATTGTAATTACTCCACTTGCTTGCCTCCATTGGCTTGTAAAAGTGACAAAGATTGTGATTTTTTTACACACGAGTTGAAAGAACTTTGCATAACTCCTTTGCCTTGTTGCGTAATGTCTTTATCAAGGTTATAATCAGTGTGAATAGGGTATCTTGCCTCACATAAAAAGGGAGTTGTTCTTCATACTGGTTGTTGCTTTACTTATACTAACCTACTTTGTACAAATATGGTTTCAATAAATCGCCAAAATTATGACATTAATGAACATTGTGTATCAAACGTTTTGATGCGATTTAAATAAATGAGCAATAAGGATTACGGTATGATACATATATATATATAGTTTGATCACTGCTTGAATAAAGTAAGAAAAAATAATTGCTTCTAATTTTTGAGTCAGTTACGTGAACAAGGTCCTTTGATAACTTCTTATTGAACATCTTATAATTTTAATGAATATTCTTACCCTGTGTGCAGTAATGTCTCGGTACTGTTAATTGTATGCCAGTTTGTGAACAAAATGTGTGATAAACAGTGTGTTTACACGAGCTCGGACCTGATCCCGCACATGTGAATTGCTTAATTTTAGATGCTGCAAACTGAGAATGGGAAGAAAAACATCAAATCTTATTTATAGAACAAGAAGGCATAAAACATTCCAAATAAATGATAAACAGAATTTCTTAATTAAAAATAATCAATCCAACCATAATTTATCAAATTGGCACAAAATTAAAACCAAATATTTACAGTAAATTAACCTAGAGGTGAACCTCATACAATCGTACTATATTTTCATTCACTGTCCCATTGATAGTTGTTTTCTTGTGACGAAGTTAAATCAAATGCTGCCAATAATGTAAGTATAGTTGTATTTTTGGGTTTGTATGTCGCCCTCATTCAATTTCTAGATCGTTGTCAATTATTCGCATTTTTGCCAAAATATTTTTTGTAGGTACTTGAAATATTCATTGTTAAGTATGGTTCAGGATTATATTGATTTTTATTTTTTCTGTATGTCCTTAGCTTAATTTTCCTCTCTGTGCAAGTCTTCCCAAAAATCTGATTTTATTTTGATGGCTTTTTCACTCTCTACATTTTGGTGAATGTGAATTTTATTGTCAGTTGTGGTGGAATTTAAATGGTTTAGTCCCCAACATGAAGCCAAGTTTGACGTTGCCCAAACCCAGTTATTTTCCCTTTTTATTTGTTATCTGTTGTACGCTTGCTTGATAATTCTTTGCTCTGGGAGGTTATTCAGCCAAGTGTAATGGGAGACGCCCAAAGTTCTGCAGGCATTATTGCTGGCTGACCTTCTCACACCAAGTGCCCATTTACAACATCTTTAAGTGTATTTGCTCAAAGGGTATTTTGTTTATTATATTTAATGGCATTCTTTTCCTGAGAAGATTTCTTGAGCCCAGATTTCCCATCCATATACGAGAATGGGTCTAATCATATTGTTGGAAAGATTTATGGTAAGTATGGGTGAGGAAATTTCCTGTGATGCTAGCATTCCCTTTAGTGTAAATATGGCTTTCAGGGCTTTTTGCTTGAGATATTCTATCTTAGATCTAATATTTTTTGTGAACCTGTGTTAGTAAGGACCATCCCTAGGTATAAGTATTGTTTGACCGTTTCTATCGGTCTGCTATTTATGAAAAAAAGTGCCCGGCTCAATTCTGCCAGGTTTGTTGAATACTATTATTTTTATTTGTTTGCATTAACTTTTAATTTCCAATGCTTACAATAATTTCCAAGGTTGCTTAGAAGAGTCTGAAGTCCTACTTTTTGTCTATGATAGCAAGACTATCCATCTGCACATAAAATGTGTTTTAGCACTTCAACAGGCCGCATGCACGAGCTGCCAATCGCGGTAATTTCTCTGTATCAACAGGTTACCGAACGTTTCCCCATCGTGGATTTACTGTAGAGTTCACTCCATATATAGCCGCTGGCCAATACTTAGCCGCCAGTAAGGCAATGAGGGCATACCCCTGGTCGGAGTGGAGGGGGAGGTTAGAGGTGTGCCAGTACTTGCCTAAAATAACCACCCAGGTTGGTGAAGATACCAAAGAACCCCCTCCCCTTTTCGGATAGTAAAGGAGAAAGGAAGAAAGGGAATATAAAAGGAAACTTAGTAAAAATATATATTGATCAACCAGTTTTATAACCACCGCTATCCCTAGATCGTAACATCAGCGAAAAATGATACTCTCGGGAGAGTATTTTCTAAAGGATAACCCTCCAATCATAAATGATCATAAACTATCTCTGCGCCGTATGTGGAATGCCGCCACTAATTTATCCCCATGCACAGACGTGTCATGTGTGTTCCCCAATCCAGGGAACAAAATACTAAGATGTGGTTTTGACTTTTTCGATGTTCAGCTGATTCATTGGTTGTTCAATTTGTACAATTTCGTGAAAAAACTATTCAATAAGTTCAATTAAAAATCAGGCATTGGCATTGCTATATGACTTGTTTCTGTGCATGAGTGTGGCATTTTCTTGTTGGGGGAGTGTATCATTTTGTCCTATACTGTCCCATCACATAACCCCGACTCTGACGTAGAAGTAAAGGAAAATGTATTAGGGAAAAGTTTTAATGGTAATTATATTTCTTTATAGGATTTGGCGGCCATCTCGTGAAACCATGTATATCTACAATCTCAAAAGTTGAACACAACTTGGTAGCTAGGGCAGAGAACAATCATTCGTGTAAGGAGTTTTACAGTATGTCTAAAAAGCCTTGCTCTTATTGACATTTGCCTATAGGTTCTTAGGACAAACACCTGACACCAGCATCTTCCGAATGTGCACAGTCGTGCGATCCCCATCCTTCGTGGGGACAGTCTTTCAAGGTTCTTTCTCCGCCAGTACAAGCCACCTCGTCCATAAGAATGGATCCAGAACCCGGGCCAAACTTAGCTCTACTGACTGCAGTTGCACCACGGTCGCTACAAAAAATAATTAAGCGTTTAATCTTGCGACGGAAAAAATGATTATCAATCATTATACGGATAAATTATCTTAAATATCATTTGTGCACCTATCGGCTTAATCAAATAATTAAATTAAAGACAAACACATGTACAGTTCAAGAAATATTGGGTGTATTGATTGAACAGGGCTTTGTGACATAATCAAGTATAAAAACACTGACAGATTTCAGGCATAATCTGGATGAGAAGTCACAAGGTACTACCCTGTAACAATATGTAACAATGGCTCTTGCCAACCGAGACTACTGCACTTTTACACCTCTCCTACAACGCATGTGCAAATTATGATTCATGATTTGGCATGAACTTCACATTGATCTACATATTTATGAACAGCCCGTCCGCTTTAACCTTTCACCGCCCAAAATAACTCGTAATAAATCATTCACCACTGGACTTAAATGGTACAACTTCTAAAACATCAATAAAAACATGATCCATCCTAACTATTCTGGTTTCCAGTCAAAATTTTCTACCTCCAATATACATGTATATATTACAGTAAGTGCTCGGTGTGTATCTCACAGAAAAAAAAAATCCACCGTGCTTGTTAGCAATTCAAACAAATTTTCTGGAAGTGACAACTGATAACCATTATAGCTACAGGATCAAAGAGGCTATACCGCCTCTTGGTATTGTACCACCAGCTGGAGTAAGCACATTTCTATGAAAAAAAATGGGACATCACCCCCAGTGTTGTGCTTGAAAAGCTAAATAAATGAAATAAACAAGAGATCTCAATTTTTGTAGAAAATTACAATTTCTATCAAAATCATGGGTAAAGTAAAACGACAAATCCAAGGTTGCTGTAAGACTGTGGATATAAGAAGTCCAATCCAAAGTTCACTAGTAAATGTGAGAACTTGAGCTTGAAAAGTGTCGTTCCTAGGTGAAAGGTCAAATTTAAGGCCACAGTAAGATTACTAATATATGGCTTCCTTTTCGAGTTCAATAGTAACCATGGGTGTATCTTTGTCATTTTAGAGATATAAGGGTCAGAGAATTTGAAAAGTGCAGTTCACAAGGGCACAGAAAACTGCCAATTAATAAGTTTCTTTTTAAGTTCAATAGTAACTATGGGTATGTCTCTGCCAATTTTGTAGATAAAAGGGTCGAAAAATGTGTAAAGTGCGGTCCCTGGGGGAGACCAAAGGTCTAATTCAAGGCCACAGTAAAATTGCCAACATATGACTTCCTATTCAAGTTTAATAGCAGCTATGGTCGTTTCTCTGCCAGCTATGGAGATATAGAGACGGGCATTTTTAAAGTGCAGTTCATGTGAAAACATAGGTCAAAAGACAGATTCAAACTCACAGTAACATTGCATATACATGTACCGGTATATGACTTCCTATTCAAGTTCACTCTGCCAGTTATGGAAATAGGTGTCGGATAATTGCAGTTCATGATGAAAGTAGGCCAAATGTCAATATCATCGTCACAGTTAGATTGACAGTATAAGGCTTCCTATATTCAAGTTCAATAGTTACTATTAAAATAATCTTTCAAAAATGCCATCATCTTTTCACGAAGGCGTCACACATTTAATTCTTAAAAACGATAATAAAGGTTCTATATTATAACATGTAAAAGTGATAGTATATTTGTACTTGCTTGTGACCAAGCATTCTGCAGACCACACGAGCATCGTTGTTATCCCAGTCGTCATCACAGACAGTGCCCCATTCGCCATTATGGTACACCTCAACTCTTCCCTCACCAGTACGAAAGCCACCCACCAATCTAACTTCAACTGTAAGGAATTGCAGTAAGCACGTGGTCAGTAAAATTTCATATTAGAACTATTTCCTTACACATGGCTCAATACACAACAGGATAATTTTGACGTTCATTTTGAGTAAAAAAACTAACCAATATGAGAAAATGTTGCTTTTTTCACGTTGACTTATTATTTATCTTTTACTTTTAAGTACATCTTTTTAACTTTAAGTGTGTATTGGTGCTGCACTATTATATTTGTTAAGCTTAACTTTTTAATAAAATATATACATAAGTGTTTCGAAGCGCATAAGTCCATGGAATAAAAAAAACTAAAGAGAGGCACAATGAGAAAAAACTGTGACGTACAGTTCATAAGGTAGGTCAAAGTTCAAATTCAGGGTCACAGTAAGATTGTGTACATATGACTTTCTTCTCAAGTGCATAGTACCTATGGGCATATCTCTGCAAGTTTTGGAGATATAAGAGTCGGAAAAAATAGAAGTGCTGTTCATGAGAAAAAGAAGGTTTAAGGTCAGATTCAAGGTCATACACTGTACTAACTTTGCCAATATATGAGTTCCTTTGCAAGTTCAAACGTTATTATAGGCGTATAAATGCCAGTTGTGGAGATATAAGGGTCGGAAATTTTAAAAAGTGCAGTTCATGGCGAAAAGTATGTCAAAGGCTCATTTCAAGGTCACAATAAGATTGCCAGTAAATGACAGACACTACAATATTCCTTTGGTTTGGGAGACATTTAACGTTTAATTTTGTAAATTTTGGACAAGGGTGCCAGCGCCCACGTTGGTTGTACAATAATCTAAATACCATCATGCAGCATGACTGAAATACGTAATTTAAGACAACACCCACCATGCACTGCAGCGACACACCTGACACCAGCATCTTCAGAGTGAGCACAATTGTGTGTCCTCCAACCTACATGTCCGCAGTGTTGAATAGAGGCCTCACTTCCACCGCAGGCGACATTATCCATAAGAATGGAACCAGTGCCTTGGCCGAAATAAGCGCCGGAAAAGGATACGGAATAAACGGGACTGGAATACGTAAGTGACATGAAATAACATGACATCATCAGATAAAAAAATGGATGACATATTCTTATGATTTAAATGAGTATCAAATAAAACATAAAATAAACGATTTGCTTACTTGTAGCCAAGCATTCTGCAAACCACAGCAGCATCGTTGTCATCCCAGTCGTCATCACAGACAGTGCCCCATTCGCCATTAAGGAACACCTCAACTCTTCCCTCACTGGCACGAGTACCACCCACTAATCTTACTTCAACTGCAGGGAATTACAGATTTTGATTAGTAAAAGTTCTTATAAACACTACTTATTTGCTGATACATGTTTTATTCAAAATGAGGCGGTTTTGACTTTCAGTTTGTGTTAAAAGTACTGGCAAATGTGGAAACATTTCTTTTCTTCCCTGTTGACATGATTATATTTCACGTTCACTTGATATCTTATATTAAAGTCTCTTCGGAGTTGTATATGAAATATGTCAGAGCATAGTCAAAGTCTTTACATCTGAAATAAACCCTTGCCAATGGGGACAACCAGTTAACTACCACAAGGGGCATGTGTAAATACGTAATTGAAGAAGACATTCTGTTTACCCACCAGGTACTGTAGAAACACATCTGACACCAGCATCCTCAGAGTGATCGCAGCTGTGTGTCCTCCAACCACTGTGTCTGCAATATTGGATAGAGGCCTCGTTCCCAGAGCAGTCGACGTCATCCATAAGAATAGAACCAGTACCTTGACCGAAACGAGCATAGGAAAAGGAAACAGAGCCTTGGGGGCTGGAATGTGTAAATGACGTCACATAAGGCGACAAAATCATATTTTAAAAAGGGGTGATATTAAAGTTATTTTAAATGGTTGACATATTTTTGTAATTTAAAGAAGTATCGTATGAAAAATTAAATAACTAATTTGCTTACTTGTAACCAAGCATTCTGCAGATCACACGAGCATCATTATAGTCCCAGCCGTCATCACAGACAGTGCCCCATTCACCATCATGGAACACCTCAACTCTTCCCTCACCAGCACGAGAACCACCAATCAATCTCACTCCAACTAAAGGGAATTGCAGTTGACGATCAGCAAAATTGCTTATACATTATCATTTGCTTATACATTTGTTATACAAAAGAAGGCTGTTTTGACTTTCAATTTGAGTTTGAGTTTCTGTACATCATTAAAAAATCGCGGTGGAATAAAATAAGTAAGTAAGATGATCAATTTATGATGTCCTATTCAAGTTCAGTAGTAACTATGTGTGTTCTCTAAATTTGTAAAAAGCAATTCATGTTGAAAAGTAGGTTTAAAGTTAAATTCAATGTCAAAGAAACAATTGCCAATATAAGACCCCTTATTCAAGTCCAATAGTAATCTCTGCCAGTTTTGTATATAGGCTATAAGAGCAGGAAACTTTGCAAAATGCAGTTCATCATGCAAAGTAGGTGAAAGGTCAATTTCAAGGTCACAGGTTGATTGCAAGTATATGAACTCCTACTCAAGTTTAATAGTAAGTATGGGCGTATCAGTTTGGAGTATATCACATTTTATTTTCAACAATGAATATTGTGATGTATTTTTGATATAGTATAACTCTTAAACCGTATGGAATACAAAAAAGAAAACCAATTCCAATATTGCACTGGACAACCTTTACGAAATGCAACAAAGATTGACCCCAAAATCATGAAGATGAAAATTTACCCCAAATGTAACACCTGCTCATAATATTATATAATAGTTTTGTGTAGATTCTGAAATTCGGCTAAATAATTTTTACAAAAATATGAGGATTCTTTACAAAATTTTGGCCTGTTTTACCTTAAAATTAAGGCCAGAGGTCAAACCCAAGGCCATATTTGAAATCTCCAGTCAAACATCTAAAGTAAGTTTTCATATAATTCATTCCGTCCGTTCATTCCATTTAATTTCGCAAAATTTGGACAATGGTGCATTGGAACTGTGCACCGACAAAGCCCAAAGTTCACATGGATCAAGTTGAGATTATGTGTGATCCACATCCAAGATATGGGTACACAGGCTCTTGTAGTCTAGGAGGAGAAGCGGTGGAGGTGGACGAGATGGGTCAGGACTAAAACCATGTGCACAATCTGGTGTCCATAGGGACAGACAGTTAAATACCAGTAAGAGACTTGTCTAAAATACTTAATTGAAGAAACACTCTGTTTACCCACCATGTACTGTGGATACACATCTGACACCAGCGTCCTCAGAGTGACGACAGTTGTGTGACCTCCAACCTCTGTGTCCGCAATCTTGGATAGATACTTCGTTCCCAGAGCATGCGACGTTATCCATAAGAATGGTACCAGAACCTTGACCAAAATGAGCGCCGGAAAAGGAAATGGAATCCATAGGGCTGGAAGTGACGGCAAATTATTGTTATTATTTTTTATTTTATTTTATTATTATTATTATTATTTTTTTTTTTTTGTTATTTTCTAAATGAATGGCGTATTGTTATGATTAAAATGAGTTGCAAATTAAGTATGAAATAGACAATTTGCTTACTTGTAACCAAGCATTCTGCAGACCACACGAGCATCGTTGTTATCCCAGCCACGATCACAGACAGTGCCCCATTTGCCGTTATGGAAAACTTCAACTCTCCCCTCACCAGCATGAGAACCACCAACCAATCTCACTTCAACTGCAAGGAATTGCAGAAGACGATCAGCATTTTTTTTTTTTTTTTTTTTTTTTTTTTTGCAACTTATTATTTGGTCACACATAGTTCCATACAAAGCCGGGCCACTTTGACGTTCATTTTGAGTATGGCGCTTGCAAAATGAGGAATCATTGCTTTGAATTTTGATGTAGTTATATTTTATTATATTATAATGAATTGTCCTAAATTGTGTGTAACGTTATCGATTATATTCAAGACGCACAAGACTCATGTCCATGGCTAAAAATAATCTACTTGTAAATACCAGAATGAAACATGAAAAAATGTGTACTTGAACAAAACATTTTGTTCACCCACATCTGCCATCTGTAACACATCTGACACCAGCATCCTCATAGTGATAACAGTTATTTGTCATCCAACCTCTGTGTCTACAATCTTTGATAGAGGCTTCGTTCCCAGAGCAGGCGACGTTATCCAAAAGGATGGAACCAGTACCTTGACCGAAATGAGTAATAGCATAGGTACCTGGGCCCTGGGTGCTGGAATTTTTAAGAGATATCACATTAGTTGACATAAGTAAGGGGTGTCATATTTTTTGTGTATGGTGAATACCAAATGAAACTTTAAATAAACGATTTACTTACTGGTAACCAAGCATTCTGCAGACCACGCGAGCATCGTTGTTATCCCAGCCACGATCACAGACAGTGCCCCATATGCCATTATGGAAGACCTCAACTCTTCCCTCACCGGCATGAAAGCCACCCACCAATCTCACTTCAACTGCAAGGAATTGCGGATGGCAATCAGCATAATTTTCATCATGTATAAGCACTGACCATTTGCTCACACTTTGCACCACACAAAACTGGACATAAAACTTGTGCCTAAGGTGAAAATCATTTAAACACCATCATGGCACCCTCTGATATCACAGTGGTAAGTAGTATGATAAACAGCATTGAAAAAGAGATCCCTGTTGGAACTGACGACCTTGCCTTAAGAGGGCGGGGGGTAGCAGCAGAGGAGAATAATTGTGGGGTTTAATTTAATTACACAACTCTTTCCCCAGATGATGACACGGATGCTTGCTAAACCCTTTTCTCCTGGTCATGGATTCTTGCATATTTTCGGTAACACATGCACAGTTAACCCATTTATTGCATTCACCTCTTAATGACCTGCATGCATTACTGGACATAGACATAACACCACGACCAGCGGAAATGAGTAAACCACGCATGTGCGTCATTATCTGTGGAAAGGTGAGTACACTGGAGTGAGGCCATGCTGGACCAATCTTGACAGCTAGTGTGTGCCAATCTCTGCAATACCCCTTATGCCCACGAACCGCCATGAGTTGACACATTTTAGAAACGCGAGAAATCATGGAAAATGCGAAAATTTCTGGTATAAATATTAAACATGTAGGATTCAGTTACAAATTTGTAAAGATAGATTTAAGAATATTCGTGGGATTCTGCTTGAACTGCACGAATGTTGTCAAGAAACAATTACGATTTGCAATAGGACTACTTCACAAAAATTAGGATTAAGTTAAGAGTCCTTGTAATTCTTTAGAGATTGTGTAATCGAATCAAGAGTTTACAGCTTTTAAAATATTTGGTCTAGAACATGCAATTCTTAACATTATGTCCTTTAAGAATCAACTTTTATTCACAGTGTTTTCTATATGCCAGTACATTCAAAGATGCACGGTAGAAACTAGTATCTGCTGATACCATTATAATTCTTAAGCATGCACTGATAAATAAGAAAGGCTGATGTCTATTTAGCTAAATTTAAATATGTCTTACAAAAAACAAAAAAGAATAAAGTGTGTGTTTTTATCCAAATATAGATAACTTTCCATTTGGTTTCCACCATTTTACATTAAGGATTTTAAAGGTTGCAATATTTTTAAAAATATTGTTTGAAAAACATTTTATTTTTGAAAATAAAACCGCTGTATGAGCAAGTCTCTGGAAAATGAGAATAGACGTATTTATTTCAACAATTTTTAAAGTTTCTTTAGCATTCAATGATAGAAAAAATTGATCACGTGTTTTATTTAAAGTTTAAATTCCATACTTTTTAGAGAAATGTTTTAACAATGTTTAAATGTTCACCCACCAGGCCCTGCTGCGACACACCTAACACCAGCATCCTCAGAGTGAACACAGTTGTGATTTCTGGTGTGTCTACAGTCTTGAATAAAGGTTTCGCTTCCATCGCAGTTGACTTCATCCATGAGAATGGAACCAGTACCTTGACCAAAATGAGCACCGGAAAATGAAACAGAGCCATCGGGACTGGAATATGTAAGAGGTATCAAATAAGTTGACAGCAGAATTTTAAGGGGGGCATATTTTTGTGTATGGTGAATAGCAAACAAAACAAAATAAACTATTTGCTTACTTGTAACCAAGCATTCTGCAGACCACGCGAGCATTGTTGTCATCCCAGCCGTCATCACAGACAGTGCCCCATTCCCCATTATGGAACACCTCAACTCTTCCCTCACTGGCACTCCCAACCAATCTTATCACTGTAACAAATTGTGGATGACAATCAGCATAGTTTTATATAAGCACTGACCATTTGCTTACACATTGCTTCACACAAAACGGGGCACAAAACTCTTGAATAAGGTGAAAATCATTCAAACGCCATTATGGTACCCTCTGGTATCACAGTGGTATGTAGTATAGTAAATAACATTGAAAAAAATGCCCCTGTGGGAACTGAGGTGATCAGTCCGTCTACTCTTACACAGCTACTCCTCACCACACCTTGGGGGGGGGTCAGCAGCAGAATAATTTTGGTATTGATTATCATAAAGCTGGGCTTCTGGAATGCGCCTGAGGTCATGCTTGACCTAATCTTTGTAACTATTGAGTATTAGTTTCAGGGGCCCGACTGACGCTGTCTTCTTGGCCTTCCGGAGGACGGTCAGATTTTTCATGTTCACATCGATGGGTATCTTTTTTTTTTCTGTTGGAAGACGCACAAAAATGGATCGGAAGACTGTCAGAAAATATCTCTGGAACCGCCTCTGAGATAAGTACCGTTTATAATTTAAAAAAAATAACAGAAGGGCATTGAAACATGACCTTCCTAGAACATGAGCAAGAACCCTGATTTTCGACCATTGATATAAAAATGGCGGATTTCTCATAGTGATTTTAGTAAGGCCTAGTGTTCAAATATGCGTGATAGTATTATTCAATCTGGCAGCTTTTTGTGTGCTACCACACCTTATATAACTCCTCCCCACTAGCAGCAAGTGTTATTTTCAGATGGGGGTAGAAAAAAAAACATTTACTATATCAGTACGGTAAAAGATATATCAATGTATTATATATTAATTTGGAGGCAAGGGATGGGATTTAGTTTCACCAGTCAAAGATGCGTGACAATTAGTCAGTGGTCATTGATAATGAGTCAGAGGTCACAAGATGTAACATTTTAGGGATGTTTCATAAATTAGAACCAAAAAGTCTTTAAAACATTGTTTGAATAAAGGTTCTGGTATTTGGTATATGATTTGTGACCATGTTATAGTGCAGTGGATTTGAAGAAAATTTGGAGCTTCAAGCGTCTTATTTCAGAAAATTTTGCAATTGAGTGTAAACGTAATAGTAAAAATATAGGTGTGGGTAGGGGAGAGAAAATGCTTACTCCATCAGTATGGTAAAATACTTATCGATGAATTATATATCAATGTGATATATCAATATGAAGGCAAGGAATTGGACAATTAACATCATAATTTACAAATGCCATTCAGTCAAGGGGCATTGATAATGGGGCAAATTTAGAAGTGGTCATATCGTATGGATTTTTCAGAAATTTTAGCCAAAAAGTGTTTGAAAAACAGTGTTTGAGTAAGAAATTGATATTTGGTGAATGAGTCGTAAACATGCTATAGTTTAATGCTTTTGAATAAAATTTGGAGTCCCAAGTGCCTTATTTTAGAAATTTATGTCTTATTGAATTTGATCCTATCAGTCAAAATACACCCTCTTCAAAGTAGGGGAAAGACACTGCTCATAATTGAAAGATAGAAGAAGATACAGCAACACAATGCATATGTTTACACAGCTTTAAGATAGGAAAATTTATTTCTTGATTAAGACACATGTAAACAAAGGCATGCCTCATTAAAAATATGCCAAAAGGTCAGCCAAGGTTAAATTTAAAGCCTTTTTTTTATATGAACCTAAACACCAATAAAAAATTGTTTCGGTTTAAAGAAATGATATTTAGAGATAACTTGATATTACATCCCTATAAATGACTAATTCGTTTAGTTTGAGATTGTTTTTTTCTTTTAATTTCTCATATTTTGCAACTGAACCAATATCCTAAAATGTTTTATTACTTTCTTACTACATAAAGTATATTTTAAATTATACGTTTAAGTTCAGTTAAAAAACGATATCAACCAATATTTTAAAAGAATTGCATATTTTATCCACTTTTATGTTTTATTAATTTCTTTAAAATTGACGGCAATTTTAATTGCAATTTGAGTTCCGCCATCTTGGGAAAAACTTTCAACCTCTGTAATAACGACATCTAAAGGCGATACAAAAAAACTCAATTCATTGTGTTGGTTTTGGAGTGTGTTTAAAAAATGATAACATTTGATCAAAATTTGACAGAACATGTCACACACTATTCTGCACCTAACACAAACTAATGTTTACTAGTTACAGGAATATGCACTTTTCAACACTTAGGTGAATGTCTAAATTATGCAACTGAACAAAACAATCTGTTCACCCACCAGGTGCTGCTGCGACACACTGGACACCAGCATCCTCGGAGTGATCACAGTCGTGTGTCCTCCAACCTCTGTGTCTGCAATCTTTGATAGAGGTTTCACTTCCAGAGCAGGCGACGTCATCCATAAGAATGGAATCAGTACCTTTGCCAAAACGAGCGCCGTAGAAGGAAACAGAAGCAACGGGGCTGGAATTTGTAAGTCACAAGAAATTAGTTTACAACAGATATTAAAAGATCTGGAAGACAATTCATGATTATTATAAATAGCATGGAAGCATAAAATAAACGAAGTGCTTATATAGTACAGTATATGCTTGGTGTATCTTACAAAACCAAATGTTAGAATTGCTTGTTAGCAATTTAAACAAAAATTACGAAACGGACAATTAATAACCGTTATAATTAATATCAATATTATCATATCAATAATATCATAACAAAAACAAGTAATTGATCAAGATTCATTCTAAATGATCTTTTAAAAAGCACATTTTTTCGTGGAGACTTTAAAAGAAAATGATATTTTAAACAGATAGGAAACAATATTTTATAGTAACATTTAAAAGTGAAAGTATTATTACTTGTAACCAAGCATTCTGCAGACCACACGGGCATCATTGTTATCCCAGCCGTCATCACAGACAGTGCCCCATTCCCCATTATGGAACACTTCAACTCTTCCCTCACCAGCATGAGAACCACCAATCAATCTTACAACTGCAATGAATTGTGGGTGCCGGACAGTTTTGACGTTAATTCTGAGTAATATGCACAAGAAAATATGTAAAAATATGCTATTCTTTCATTTACTCTTTGTATAAGACTACCATTTCCAAAGAAATTGTACTACAACTTTTTGAATATAACCAAAGTGTTCTCAAGCGCATAAAACCTATGTGTATGTGGACAATAATCTAAATACCATTTTGGGGTATGATTCAAATACGTAATTCTCGAAAACACTCTGTTCACCCACCAGGTACTGCTGCGACACATCTGACTCCAGCATCCTGAAAGTGACGACAGTTATGTGTCCGCCAACCTCCGTGTTTACAATCTTTTATAGAGGTCTCACTTCCAGAGCAGGCAACGTTATTCATAAGAATGGAACCAGCACCTTGGCCGAAATGAGCGCGGGAAAAGGAAACGGCATCATTGGGGCTAGAATTTGTAAGTGACAGCAAATTAGTTTTAGTAAGCTTTTTTTTTTTTTTTTTGGATGAGATATATGATTAAAATGAGTAGCTAATGAAACTTAAAATGAACGATGTGCTTACTTGTAACCAAGCATTCTGCAGACCACTCTAGCATCGTTGCCATCCCAGCCGTTATCACAGACATTGCGCCATTTGCCCTTATAGAACACCTCAACTCTTCCTTCACTTCCGCGAGCACCGCCCACCAATCTCACATCAACTGCAAGTAAATGTTTTATAATTATTTGGTTTAGATAGCATGTTTCACTTCAAGAGCAATTTATTTTAATATAGTTTAACTTATCATGTTCACACAAAACATATATTATGAAACGTATCACTTGACTCAGAGAAGGTCAATTTAAAGTGATTTATGTATTTTTGTATTTCTGTGACGAAGCTATTGGCTTGTCTTCGTCATGTTACGCGAGGTAGCAAATACAACTCAGATATTATCTTTCTTATTATTTATTGAACTACTGTCCAGTTATTACCCGCGCCACTTCCTTCATTTCTATTTCTACCTCATGCAATCTGTAGCGGCCTTTTCTCTTTTTACACTAAGCGCAGTTGTATAAATACCATAAGAGCATGTCAATCAACTTAAGTTACACTACTAAACACTCCCCACTCTTATTCACTGCATGCTGTCACTTACTAACATTACATTTCCATTAAAACAGAAATAGAACCATACGTGGCGATTAAAAAGTTTCATTATTTTGGTTGATAACACTAGTAAAAATATAATATTGTCATATTTACATACTTCGATGGTCTATCGGCCATCAGAGGCTGAGTGACACAGATGCCGTGCCAACTATGTGCCTTCTTCACATTTTGAGTGGAGATTTTAGAACAAAAGTTCACCACAGGAATACTGACAACAGGGCTAAAATGTCCACCTTTGCACCTTTTGCTGACTTTAGCGCCCACTGTCATGGCCCATTACTTTTATAGGAAGACCGCCCAGTAATTAACTGTCATCCATTTGTCTTTCATAACCCTGTGTCAAACCAAGTATAGATTGTCGAGGAAATTAAAAAAAACAACTCAGGTTCATCATTTTCTTAGTTTGTCTAAATTGAATTTTTGGTCATGCTTACTTGCTTGTTGCCCTGAACAGACAGCAATCAGCGTTAACAGCAGGGATCCACCAAAGATCATAGTGCCCTTACTTGTCATTTGGTACATTTGGAAGCCTGAAAGAAAAGAGGAAACAAATTATTATTACATGTACATATATAGCACATAAATGATAAAAAATAAATAAATCATTGATACTGATGTATACTAGTATTACGAGAAGATGGATTTAAAAAGAAAGAAAAGAAAATCGGAATACAAAACTGAAAATGAGAATAAGGCAATGTCAAATATTTGTAAAATCAGTTCCCTGTGAAAGTTATTAACTATGGCGTAGTTGATGTATATACTCCCCTAGCCAAAAGGGTCATCCCTGCCGCGTTAATCTACACTCCGGCAAGGGTACCCATGTATGTCATTGCATAACAAACAGGCTACTGATCATCGTGTAAATTGGAGATGTAAGTAATACCTGTAAAACAGTCTTTCCTAACGTGGTCATTGAAATACTCTAACACCAATAATGTCTAGGAAACCACACTCAACATGCACCTTCCATGCAGAAAACACTTCATGACATTTAGGGACTTGACTTCAACATTTTACAAGAAAGGGCAACCATGCTTCAGAGTTTATCGTCAGGCGACCTCTGCACAATCGCCTTTATATTAGCAGGGTTACTGTAAGGAGACCGGTGTCATGTACCAGAAGGTCCCCCATGACAGAAAGTCCTGGGCCTATTATTTCAGAAACCAGGGGTCCTACGGACAGCTGGTTTCTGAAATAACGGGTCTCGGACTCTGTATCATGGTAATTAGGTATACATGTAGTATACAGGGTCACTAGGACCCTGTATTTAACCGGACCCTACGTTTCATAGCTATCAGGAAACACCGAGTCTGCCCGTCATACAGAAAAAGTGTATATCACACAGGGTCTGAAAACTAGGGTCCTACTGTAGAACAGTCGACATTCAGTAAAAACTCTTTATATTCACAATCTGGGCATAATAGTATTATAATAAAGCAAACCTTTTATGCAAGTTAAATATAATATAACAAAACGGAGGCACAACGACTTGGTGGTGTAGTGGAGATCGACACGGGCGGAGAGCCTACTACGGGATGAATGTGGCAGTCTACCAGACATCGGTTCGAGTCCCCCAATGGATTTGAATTTCGTGTACCTCCTATTTCTTACTCTTATTTTCCACTTAAAATTATCACTTATAATTATCAATTATCACTTATAATTAAAGTAAAATATTTAACTAATTGTAACCTCATTGTGTGTCATTTCGCAGTAAAATGTTTTATACACACTGTACATTACATTTCATTTCTTTTTCATTGAAGGTTTTTCACAGATATTCCATTGCCTTGTGATTGTTTGGACTAGGCCCCCTATATGCGTGACTTATTTGACTACCACTCATAAATATGTGTAAGCTAGTCATACACAATGCAGCTATGCTTAGCTGTGCAAAACTTTTCTTTTCTTTAAACTATACGCCTGACTTACAATGACTACCACTGAAGTGTGTGGCAGCAAGCGTTATACAGTGCATCAGTGTTAAGCTGTGCAAAATATGTTTTCTTGAAACGGACGGAATTCATTTATTATTAAATGTCATTGAAAATATACTCATTTAATTTTTTTTACAGTTTAAATAACTTATATTCAAATAAAATAAATGACCTATATATAAATTGAATCAACCCAAAAGGAATGTATTTCATGGTTCTCAAGATATAAAATGGCTAGCTGCTCGCGATGCCCTACACTGTCATCATGGATTTTCAAGCAATACTGCTTTATTTTCAACATGGTAGGTGTACCATGAAAATTGACTCCCCTAAAAGGTGACTTGATCCCCATAATAAAAATCAGACTCCCCAGTCAAAATTTCATAATGAAAATCAGACTCCCCCAAGATAAATTTTTACCCCCACCCCCACAAAACTCAATAATTGTTATTTTATTTGAATATAAGACTTTTATCTTGAAGTATGCATAATGGAGGAAATATTGACACTTTGTTAGTTTGCAGGTGAATTTTTTCATGAAAACCAAATTAAAAGTATGTATTTTACCACCCAATGACTCCCCTATGAAAGAGCTATTTATTTGATAGTTGGTGATCATTTCAACATCAACATTCCTTTTAGTATACCGTATGAATAATATAATGAAAATATTTGAAAAGTCGATGTTAAAATATTTGGTGGTAAAAAATCAGGAAAAATATTCATTTTTATTCGTAACCAAGGGGAGTCAAAATCCCACGGGCACAAGAATGCAAAGTTATTACCCTTTTCATTTAATTATCCCCACTTTTCATTTACTTTTTGAAAAAAATAATAATGGGAAAACAACAGCTAGTGTTTTGTTGGATTTGCTATAAATATGAAGAATTCAATTAAATATTTTCCTGACTTTTAAAATTGCATTTATAGGCTAAATAGAGCCAATTAAAGTTTATGAAATGCCAATAATACAAATTTATAGTACGTTTTAATTATTTACGGAGAGTAATCATGCTTATTTAACCTTTAACCTTCATAGTTTTTCACTCCATATCTTTCTTCATCATGTTCAAAATCATATTCAAATTGCATGTTATAAGAATAATATTTTTAATTTTTACTCCTCAGTGCGGACTGTCAGTAATAAAACGTAGGGTCCTATGACTTTCTGTACTGAAATAGAGTGTCTAAGGGGACTCTACATTTCAGAACATAGAGTCCGGGATCCGTTATTTCGAGACAAGGAGTCCGCCGGACTCTCAGTTTTAAAACACCGGGTCCGCCGGACCCTAGAATGGTAGGACTCTGCGTTGCTTGACACCGGTGTTCACCGCCAGGAACCAACAAGTGGGCAATGATACTGTTCTCATGATAATGCTACTTCATTATGATAATGCTACTTCATAATGCTACAGCCAATCCAACAGTAGGGTTGTTATTTGCGAACCAGATCCAGCCCCTCCAATGCCAATGACTTTAAAACCTTAGTGTTTCATCAAAATAGAGTTTTCATCTTAAATTTGTTGTCAAACTTACATTTTACATTTGTAAATGTTTTTCTTAATGTCCATTAGGTTAGGTTGTACTTAAACTAACAACGCTTCCACACTAATTATTACGCGTGACTTGTCTTGTTATATTAAATGAAACTTAATGTTCTCCTTTAATGGCCGTTTTCTCGTTTTAATTCACAATCCTGTAAATGTACACACAAGCAAGGTACTGCTCTTAAATATCTGCGTATTTAAACATATTTTTCTTTTAGTAAGTTATATTATAATTATAAAACATTGGCATCATAAAATGATGCAAAACATTGAAATCAAAATTGGATCTGAAGTTGAGATAATTACATTGTTCTATACATCATACGTTCATCTTGTTACACGCAACTCATTTTACTTACTGAATCACAAAATAGGAAAATTCCTCCTCTACGGTGTTTTTAGGCCTGCTGAAGTAAACGTGGTAGACGTCAGTGGACTATTTAGTACTTCTTCTGGAGATACTTGTATTGAATACATCCGTTTTAATTCTTCTTGGAAAAAAAACAGGTTCCTAGCTTCTACTTAGTTTGAATTGTTGATCAACTTTGTTAACATTTGAAGGGGCCGTATTAGACACCAGTGGACTATTTATCACTGCCTCTAGAATTCCAAATATGGAAGACATCCATTTAAATTCTTCTTGGAAAAACAGGTCCCTTCAACTTAATTTGAATTGTGCATTGACTATGACAACATTTGAATTTACCTTTATAGTGTCAAGGTAGGATTCAACAGATGTTAATGAAAATCGGTGTGAATTTGTGTCCTAAGAACTTTTGAACCTCTGTGAAGTAAAATGGAAACAATATGGGGAGTACACTATTTGCACTGGTTTTGCCCAAAGTTGACCACTGTCCTTGAAATATGGTACACATATACATGAGAATAATTTTTTTAATGATATAACGCTTGACATTAGTGCATATTTGATTAGAACAAACATCTAACATCACAATCAAGCTGTTTTATGATTTTTCTCAACCCTCCCCCAAATCACTTTGAGACCCTACCCTCACCATAATACCTAAGCTCACCTGACACAGCGGGGAGTAAACTCATGAGCTTAATTGTCATGAACATCAACATATATAGGATAGTTCTATCGATCTATGAATATAATACAAATCGCTGTACCTTTTTTTTAGTTGAGATTTTTAGTTGAGAGACATATGCCCTGGAAATAAGAAGTTTTGGTCTATTTTTATCATTAAAATGACTCAGCACCGTCTATCCAGGTGGAGGGCACTTTGTCCAAAGTATAATAATTGTTACCCTAAATAAATATCACAAATTTAAGTATGAAATAGTCACAGGGCCCAACATATGTTTCTTAAATATATGATATCTGAAAGCTTTTAAACGAGGACTTAAACGGCGATCTTTCAGCTGGCGCCACACAAAGAAATGTGTGAAAATTTGGATACCTCAGTGATTGTATGCGTAACGTCGTCTACAATATAAGTACAAATATTATATGCTATCTAGGGTGACCGATCGGTATGGTTGCTACATATGTACTGAATTCTGACGTCACCGCTGCTTTAAGTCAACGCATGCTTCTGATGAGGTACAGCTGCACGTTTTTTCTGACGCTAGTTCAACCGGATATGGGTCAGTTGCATACTTGCGGAGCAAGGATCAGTCGGGAAAAGTCTCCGTAGCTTTTGTTGCAGGCAAAGCTAGACTGGCACCAATCAAGGCCACGACAATTCCTAGACTTGAGCTCACAGCAGCAGTGACGTCAGTGCGCATAGCTAAATTGATTCAACGAGAACTTGATCAGAGCCTGAATGTTTATTTTCATACAGATTCGGTTACGGTTCTTCGTTTCATACGCAGTGAGACCAAGCGATTTCCAATTTATGTTGCGAACAGGGTGCAGTTTATACGAGATTTTTCTGAAGTTGAGCAGTGGAGGTACGTCCCATCCTCAAAAAATACGGCGGATGAAGCTTCACGAGGTATTTCTGTTGAGCAACTGCTTTCAAGTTCAAGGTGGTTACAAGGTCCAGAATTCTTACAAGGTGATGAGGATACCTGGCCACTGAATGTCATCGATAGCAACGATAATCTACAATTGCAGGATGACAGAGCAAGTGATGTGTTTCAGCATTGTGGTTTCTATACATCTGTCACTGTAAGGGAAGACCCTGAGGAACCGTTTTCTCGATTAGTTCATCACTTTTCCAGTTGGTATAAGCTGAGGAAGGCCGTTGCTGTTTATACAAAGATGTTACGGTATCTTCAGTTGAAATCCCAGTCAAGGTTAACGGCGTTTTCTTCAACAATTGGTGTCAGAGACATTGAAGAAGCAGAGCTCAAAATCGTACGGTGGTTACACAAGGGAATTTACAATGCTGAAGTGACCCAGCTTTCTATGGCAGAATCGGGATCAACACGGAGCCGGGTAAAGTTACTTCCACGATCTAGTAGTCTCTATAAGTTGGATCCTTTCTTGGAGGATGGTGTTTTGAGAGTAGGAGGGAGGCTAGCTCGTGCAAATATACCAGAGCATACCAAGCATCCGATCATTTTACCTCGCAAATGCCATGTGACAACACTAGTGATTCGTGAGGCACACGCAACCCTCGGACATGCAGGCCGTAATCATGTGCTCGCCAGTCTCCGCAACAAGTACTGGGTCATAAAAGGTAATGCGTCAGTGCGTTCAGTGTTGTCAACGTGTGTTATCTGTCGCCGTACCAGAGGTGTAACACAAGAGCAAAAAATGTCCAATCTACCAGTTTGCAGAGTTGATGATACAATGCCTCTATTTAACCGTTCTGGAGTCGATTATTTTGGACCATTTATTATCAAAGAGGGTCGGAAAGAAGTAAAACGCTATGGCGTCCTTTTTACGTGTTTAGCAAGTCGAGCCGTACATTTGGAGGTAGCGATCAATCTTGAAACGGACACATTTATAAATGTTTTGCGGCGTTTTATTGCACGTCGGGGGAACGTTATAGAACTATGGAGTGATAACGGAACCAACTTCAGAGGTGCTCACAAAGAACTTCAGCAGGCAATTGAAGACATGAATCATGGCATCATTCACAACGATATGTGCAAAGCTGGAGTTGACTGGCATTTCAATCCGCCTACGGCAAGTAATATGGGCGGATCGTTGGAGCGTATGATTCGTTCAGTTAGGAAAGTATTATCTGGTTTGTTGCATGAATATGGAACTTGTATGGACACTGATTGCTTGCATACATTTCTGTGTGAAGTGGAAGCAATAATGAATTCTCGGCCAATAACCAGCATATCCTCAGATCCAGACGATGCAGAGCCTCTAACGCCAAACCACATTTTGACTGCGAGATCACATGTTAACGTACCCCCACCAGGCGTATTTCAGCAACATGATTTATATCTGCGAAAGAGATGGCGAAAAGTTCAGTATCTTTCGAATGTATTTTGGTCCAGATGGCGCAAAGAATACCTGCTGAACCTTCAAACGCGTCACAAATGGAATAAACAGCAAAGAAATCTCAAAGTCGGAGATGTAGTTATCATAAAAGATGATAACGTGGCCCGAAATGTATGGCCGATGGGTCGTGCTGAGGATGTAGAGATGGACAACAATGGACTAGTGCGTACTGTACTATTAAAACACAAAATTCCAACTTAAGTAGGACAGTGAACAAACTTATTTTACTGGTCGCAAATGACAAAGATTGTTAACCATCAGTTATATCTGCATTTAAATGTAGACTTATGACATTTTCTATTTTGGTGTTAAGTAACGGTGACTGTTAAGTAAAAGATTTAAGAGTAGTAATGATTTAAGGTTTAGGCATATTAATGCATCTTTAGAGTTAAGGCATAACGGTTGTTCAGTTTATTTTCATAGGATATTGTAATTTAACTGTGCACTAACGTAATTAAGTTAAATTAGTTTGCGTTAAGGAGCCGGGAATGTTAGTGCGCCAAGTCACATGACCTTGTGGTAACTCTTTGTAATACGAACACTAATCAGTCACGTGATTATGGGTGTGTGTTTGTGTGTTGAGATATATAGAGAATTCAGTACATATGTAGCAACCATACCGATCGGTCACCCTAGATAGCATATAATATTTGTACAAGAGTCCAACGTACACAACGGACAAACGAGATAAGGTGTTCAATGTGATAACGAAACTGTAACAAATTGTGCTATCTATAAGACAATAAATGATTCAGTGATTGTATGCGTAACGTCGTCTACAATAAATAATTTTTTCATAAAAAAACTGCACTGCTTCAAGAAGAGAATGCAGTCAAACTGGTTTTTCAACTCAGGCTCTATATTGTAGCCCTATACTTCTTTTCTGTAAGTTTGAGCATCATAAGTATGATGGTTTTCTTTTAATGATCATTATCGGCAGTGTCCAAATAGCGTTTTCTTCAGCTTTGATTCAATACTGCAATCCTTCAATCTTTGATGCAATCCTTCAACCTCAGCCAGCTCCAATTCGTGTGACGTAATATTGGGATTTTGGGGGCAAAAACATCATTTTCAGTTTTGGTTTTCTTATTTACTCAGGCACCTGGACAGCTATAAACATGCTTTTAATGGTAAAATAACACTTGAACAACGTACTACAAGAGGGGTTTGGGGATTTTTCTTTAAAGACTTACTATTGTTTTCATCTATAAAACGTGATTTTAGCCCAATTTGAGTGCAGCCCCCCCCCCCCCCCCCCCCCCCCCCTTAATACCACATCTCTAGACACAAGGCACTACTAAAGAAGAGCCAAGGACAGGCTGTGGCATTTATGGCGAAATCATGACTCATTTTCCTAAATGAGGTTCCAAAAGTTCATACACACTTTATTCATTAAAATGCCTTGGCTTCCGCTGAATGGTGTGTTAACGATTTTGTTACAGGTCCCCATTATGGAAGAGATTTTCCTAATTGAAAACATTCAGACATTCCACTTCCCTTAGCAAAATTTAAGGCTTCTTGCAAACAGTTGCTGCAAATTTGCAGCAAATTTGCAAGAGGAAATTTACCATGTAAATTAGGTCTCTTGCAAATTTGCTGCAAACTCCCCACAAACTTAATCAGCATGACAAAAGGGAATCTGTCACAGGTTTCTTGCAAATTTGCTGCAAACTCTCAAGAACCATTCATGCGAATTTGCTGCAAACTCTCCACTTCTGTTCTTGCGAATTTGCTGCAAACTCTCCAGAACTGTTCTTGCGAATTTTCGGCAAATTCACTAGAAGTTCTTGCAAATTTGCTGCAAACCCTCCAGAACTGTTCTTGCGAATGCTCTGCAAACTCTTAAAAAATCATTCTTGCAAATTTGCTGCAAACCCTCCAGAAATGTTCTCGCGAATTTCCAGAAAGCTCAAAAAAGCAAATCAAAAAAAACATTCTTCTCCAGTACCACTTTTGCAGTAGACTGACAACTGATATTTAACCCAGTGATTATGCTCTTATTTGTGCCAGTTCTTTTTTTTTTTAAATTAAATCTCAATCATGTATGCCATATTTGAAATCATGGAGTAGCAAAATTTTATTACTGTATTTTAGCCATATAGTACAGCTGGCAGAACACATACAGACAATTATCAAATGAATGAAAAAATACCACACACAGAATATCAGTAAGAAACACCATAAACATTTTTCAATATTTTATTTTAGAAACTTGCACATTTAAATCAAATCAAATCAACATTTGGTAAAGATTGTTCAGATGTCTCTGATATAATGATACAACGTGAATCTGCTTATGCATTTTATTCATTGGAAAGAACAGTAACCAAGCTATAAAGGATGCTTTAATTTTTAAGAGGATTCAACAACTTTATTTACATCTCTAATTTTAAAGTAGTCCGAGTTTAATTATTGGGTCCTTAGTAATATGTCTTAATTCTGTTAACTGGCTTCAATATCTCAATCTTGTTAATGATTCACTGTAATGTATTTTGTGTGTATGAGTATATAAGGAGTAGAACTTAGTATGAGAGCTCAGAGTGAGTTTGGTCAGTTGAACCGATAGCTAGATTGTCCCTGCTGTCCTAGGAGACTCCAAATCTGTCAGCCAGAGAAATAAACATAGAGATCAGGCAGGTTGTAGTTGATCTCTGGAAAACATATCACCGCTGTTGTTTCACCCGCTAGAGAAGTCAGACCAAATTTCGCCTGTGATACAAGCACCATATCACATCTGAAAGACAAGAAAAATAAAACTTGACATTTCTTGTAAAATTTGTTGCATTCACAGGTAGTTTGTCAAGTAAGCTTCTAGTAGATTTCCTTAATAAATACACACACACACACACACACACACATATATATATAATTTATGTTGTTAACTAAAACAAAAATAAATTTAGCAGGTATGGTTAATCTAATCATAGTTAAAAATACTTTTCCTACCTTTTTAAGGCCCTCTTTGCAGTGTGAATTTCTGCATTCATAGTGTGGTTAATTGCTGGCCCAGCCATTTTCAAGTTGTTAATACCATACACTGAAAGAAAGAGAATTTAAACAATAAATAAAGAAAGCACAACTTCATTTAAAAAACTAAATGAGACAGACAGGGGGGGTCATGTATATGGAGGGCACAGGGTTGGATATGGTATGGGTGTGGGGTGGGGGGGAATGAAGGGCACAGGGTTGGATATGGTATGGGTGTGGGGAGATATGGAGGGCACAGGGTTGGATATGGTATGGGTGTTGGGAGATATGGAGGGCACAGGGTTGGATATGGTATGGGTGTGGGGAGATATGGAGGGCACAGGGTTGGATATGGTATGGGTGTTGGGAGATATGGAGGGCACAGGGATGGATATGGTATGGGTGTGGGGAGATATGGAGGGCACAGGGTTGGAGATGGTATGGGTGTGGGGTGGGGGGGGGGGGAATGAAGGGCACAGGGTTGGATATGGTATGGGTGTAGGGAGATATGGAGGGCACAGGGTTGGAGATGGTGTGGGGAGATATATAGAGGGCACAGAGTTGGAGATGGTGGGAGTAAGAGGGGGAACAGATGATGCACGAGGCACTGAAACACTTTCTTCAACTGCTGCATTACAAGCTGGCTCTGATTTTTTCCTTGAATAGCATAGGGAAAGCTGTACACATATTAAATCTGAAAGTGTGTAAAATGTACTTATTATTTGAAAGAGGAAATTACAATTTTTTCAGCATTTAGTGGAAAAGATATGCAACAGCAATTGTGGGTCAATTAACAATATACTTACACTACTACCATTGCTCTGGTTGTCCTTTTTATCTAAAAAAGTTAAAACATAAAATGTTATTCTACTAAAAAAGTGTAGCATTAAGAATATATATTTATATATATAAACAGTTCATCATAGGTTGCGTGGTTGTTTGAACTAAAAAAAAGTGGTGTTCCTGTTATTCAGAAGCAAGGCAACACTGAAACATTTTGGCTTCTGTGTTACTATTAAAAACCCAACAATAATTATAGAATTATCAGACATATTAGTTTCACAAAGAAGAGGTAAGTCAGTATGAGGGTGATACACTTTAATTCTTAGATTTGTTCAGAAGTCTTTGACACTCACTGAAAATACATTTACTCACCTTTCACATATGCCTTCTTTTCCTTCTGACATGCATTTCTGTCATCTAAAATAAAAGGAGAATAGCTTTCAAAGCATTCTTTTAAAACACATGTATTTGCACTTTGATATTTCTCCTTTCTGTGGAAATGACCAAAACTGACTTTTAAAACCACCAAGACTATTAAAATTATATTTTTCCTGTGGCAGAAATGATTGAATGTGCAAGTTTTTTTCAAGATTAAAAGTAATTTCAAGGGGCTAAGTTTAAAGGTGCATATGAATTAATTTTGGCCATGCACATAAGCCAACAAAATGCCAGCATATAGTTTCAAGTAGTGGGTCATTCCGTGGTATTTGTGTCCTGGGCATAAAATTTTCAAATGTACAAAAATCAATCAAAAGTTGCATTTTCTGAAAGAAGAGACTTCAGGGGATAATAATTTGTACAAGATTTATCTGTATTTTTTGAATTCATGATTTTATAGCGCATTAAACTTGAAAAATGTGAAAATTAGCATTACGGACGGAATTTTTTATTTTTTGCATATAACACTCAAAATAAATTTTAATCAATATCTTTCAATTGAGACATAAATTACAGCAAGTCCTTGGGGTAAACACATAAAAAATCAAGTGAAATCTTTAAAAAATAGTTAATTAATCATTAATCCAAAGTCATTTTTTCCGTCCGTAATGATTTGGGCTCTATTTTTTAAGTTTTTTTAAAGACTACTTGACAGAAAAAAAATTCCTTTCATATTCTCCTCATACTAGTCCTATGTTTACCAAATATCCCAAAAAAAATTTTTTTAACATATTTGAAGACAAATTAATTTCATAATAAAAAATCATTACGGACGGAAAATTAGCATTACGGACGGAAAGGCATAGCTACCTGGCTTTAACATTTCTACTGATTGGTTTCATGTGGCATACTCAAGTAATTGATTTATGAATTTCAAAACTAAAGAAGAACTGTTTCCCTTATAAAGATTTATTTAAAAAAAAAAGATTATTCAAAAATGCAGGATTTAAAGTCAAAAAGTGCTTTTTCTTACCTGGCAAGACTTTTCAACGTCTGTCTCACTTGCCAATTAGTGGCATTTAAATTGCACCTTAAGGATCACTTATGATCATGGCTTCTCCTGGATATTTTCAGTTACTTTGATTGCAATTTGAAGATAAAATGTGCTTTTGATCACTTACCTGTCATATACAAGTTGTATATACCTGGGAGATGAGCAGTAAGATAATTGCTGACCACAGTTAATCAAAGATGACTAGAGGCCAGGCCTTTGTTCTAGCACCATGCCACTTACCTGAAATTATCCTATATCCTCAGAACATTTATTTAGGTCAAATTATATTCATAGAAGGTGGTGATATAGAAGTAACTTTTCTCTGAGCAAAGGACAAGTAAAAAAACTATTTGCCTTTCCTTCTCAAGAAGACAGAGCATGGATTTCCAGTGACCAAATGATCAAACCTGTACCATTCCCTGTGATGGACCAATGCAAGAGATACAAATTCTCTGTTGGACTTAATGTGTCAGAATAAAAACAGTGTTTAAACTTTAGCATGAAAAAAAAAGGAACTTTTAAATGTAGCTATTCTGAATTAGAATTCAACACAGAATTTTAAACAATGACAATATTAGAACACAAGGGATCTCTTCTTCATGAAAGTGTAGACTGTAGTTGATTTTTTTAATTTGAAATAGCTCACAAAAATATTTGAGTTGACATCAAAAATAACTTCCTATTATGTACATATTTAGTAAAAAGTTAAATTTTACCATGAATAAATAATTAATTGTACTTTTTTAATGGCTTCTGTGTAAGTTTTGCACTGTGGACAAATTTTCCGTCCGTAATTTTCCGTCCGTAATCTGACATGATTTTTTAAACTTCAAAAATTTCCTAACAAAAAAAAATTTTTTTAATAACCCTTTACATTTCTAGTAACTAGAATAATGAAATTGTCATGCCAATGCAGTTTTATCTTTAAAAAGCCACAAACAGAGCAGAGTTTTGAAGTTGAAGTTGATTAATAAAAGTTCTTGTCCATTTTTTTCCGTCCGTAATGGTGATCAATAACCAATATTTCTCAAAAACTAATAGATGTTATTTCAAGTTTTTTGGTCAGAAGTTTAGGCTTGCACTAATCAATATTCCTGCCAAATTTGAACAATTTATGTATTATAGTTCTTGTAGAATTTATTTTTAAAGTGTCAAAATTCCGTCCGTAATGCAAAACGAATACCACGGAATGCCCCTAGTATAACTTAGAGGATTACCAAAAGGCATAGTTTAATTTACCCCCCCCCCCCCCCCTCCAGAAAGAAAAAATATTTGAACAGATTTTTCTGCTAGCACTCTATGCTGTATATCAATGGGCAAAAAAAAAATCGGTCATGAAAATAGGCTAAATTTCTGGACAAAAATTTAAAGAAAGGAGCAGTCTAAAGCTCTTTAATGACCAATCTGGTGACTTATTCAGTTTACCCCTTCTTGTCATGCTAAATTTATTTGAGTAATTAAGAAATTTGTAGAAGTAGTTTATATGTGTTACTGGAAATCCATGTTACAGCGATGCTCTGTTAATATGTACCTTAAGTGCTGTATGAACCCTTCTGCCCTTTGAATTTATTTCACCTAAGCAAACTATACTAATTGAGAATACACTTACCACTAAATGTAAATCACTTTTGCCGAATACATGCAACCATTCCAAGGAGCCATGAGTGTCTCTCCAACAGCAGGGACTTCCCTTTCTAACTCTTCTTCCCTCTCAAACTTCGAAACGTCTTCCACTGATACAACTCCATCCTTGTCAAAAACAATAGTAATCCACGTCTCTATAATTTAAAAAGAATGGAGTTAGCACACTGATTGTACCGTTACAGAGAGAGAGAGAGAGAGAGAGAGAGAGGAAAAAAAGAAGAGAGAGAGAGAGAGAGAGAGATGGCCTACCCAACACGTACCATACTAGTACTGTATTTAGAATCGAGTTTACTTTCTACTTTCTACTAGCAGGCATGATGAGAATTCTCTTAGTGTAGTAAATTACGATCTTGAATCAAACGTTCTGATTAATCTTTGCACTCACCTGGCTTTGCAATCAGCGCATCATAATTTCTAACTGGTTACACCAACTTAAAATCAGCTGCCGGTAAATCTCAAACCGTCTTCTTCTTCAAAATTTCCCGTGATGCATCAGATCGCGCATCAACCAACGATTGATCGTTTTCACTGACCATTTCCGGTTGTCAGATAATCGCTGTTCATGAGAGCTCCCCCGTGGACCAAGAATCTTAAATTTGATCTAACTATTAGAAAAGATAGATTCTGCCAACACCACTACACATCTGCTCCTGCATCCAGACCAACTAATGTTTACTGGGGTGGAATTGTTGAAAAGTCGTCAAGGCTGCGCGTGTCTTTATTTCGCGGAAGATGAATCCCAGCAGTACTAGCAAACCATGTGCAGTGAAAGGTACGTATAGACCTTTTTCATCTTTTCCGGAAATGGAAATTGCATTGTGGGTACGGGAGCCCTGCTATGTCGAAACACTTACAGCGGTGCTAAAAACCATGGCTGAGTTTACGTGCTTTTTGTCCCGCTGCTACAATAACAGTAAGCGAGATTGACACATGAGGTATAATAAGTTCCCAACAAACCCGTTAGAATGAAAAATATGGTAGAAAGAAAGGAAAATATAGCAGGTTTGGATCAAAAGCAGGGCACCGCGTTTTCGCTGAACATTTCGAAGGCGAGAAGGCGGGAAGAAAAATTATAATATTAGGAGATCAACGGTGCTTTAATAAAAACAGAAATGCTTAGTTAATCAACGGATATAACGAACTAGAACTCGGGGGTAAACAATGCGATAAAAACAAAGTTCTGAAGAAAAAATTGAAGAATAGGGGCCTAAAAAGAAAGAAAAGACTTTAAGTATGAGATTATGGAAAAAGAAAGTAAAAGCTGTGAGGTTTTACACGGGGATTCTACTTACAAAAAATTCAAGAACTTTCACGACTTTTTGTGTAACAACAAAGAGAAGGTTTGAAAAGTTTTGTATGTAATATCCTTTTTGTGTGTGTTTTATTGATAAGTGATCATTTTAAATGTAGGCCTAACACAGGTTTTAGTCTCTAATAACCCTTAGTAGGGTGGGTTCTATTTTTTTTTTTTTTTAACGTGAGACGTTAATAAAATTTTTATTATTATGTATCCAGTCCCGTACACCCTGTACGTATTACTGATTTGTACAAATGGGGCTCATATTATCAAGATCAACAGAGACATACGAAGAATAATGTACATCGGCCCTTGTTGAACGCGTTACCGGCAAAATAAAAAGTTATTTATTTCTGAACTCAATGACAAAAGAATTGGAAAATTCAATGGGCATATATTCTTAATGCAGAGAAGCCTTTCTGTAAGCTACACGTGCATAATACATGTATGGTAAAGACAAAATGGATAATAAAAATAATAAAACAATTAACGTACAGTATTTTTAAAGTAATGCAAATATGCTTAGAATTAAAGTAGGCCTACGTATATTTAACTCTGTCTTAGATAGTTAAAAAGTATGAAATGTGTGGAAAACACTTTATTTGAATGATTTTATTGTCTTTGATTGAAAACGATGAAAATACGCATGAAAACATTTAAAATCAAATAATTTGGTCTGTTGCTATGATTTTGTTTTTGCCTGACGGTTTTGTTTCAGTTTGAGAAAATGTTCATTCTTGTCAGACCGAAAGTCTGACATTTTTTACCTGTCGTAAATTTTGTGCATATACTAGAGTAAGACACGGTAAACTTTAATTATCGTCTGGGAAAGATTCGAGAATTCCTGTCTCACCTGTTTAACACTTATAAATTAGAAGGTTTTAATTACAGAGGAAAGGTCGTAGTTGTGCCCCCCCCCCCCCCCCCCCCCCCCCCCCCCCCCCCCCCCCCCCCCCCCCCCCCCCCCCCCCCCCCCCCCCCCCCAACTGAACAATTGAACAAGTAACACCTGATATGCCTTATCAGGTACCAAACGATTTAATCAGTTCACCGACGAACAATCTGCGTGTCACTTTTAGGTACGAGTTAAACAATGCAGGGAATCTTTTCATTTTATCATTTCAAAAATCTCTTAAGACACCCTTCAAACAAGACATAAAAATCGCAATGAATTGATACTGCCGGTAAATGAGGTGATATCGCCACAGCTTGCATATATACAGGTAATATTGTGAAGACGTAGGCCTACGCACCTGTCCACACTCTTGAAAGCTGTGTACGAGTCTACTGGCTGTTTTGATTTAATATATATAAAAAATAACGAGTCTCTTTTGCATATCTTTATTATCGGAGGCTTTAGTTTGTCATCACTATTGAAAGTGCAGCCAAGGCTCGGACTCTTAGGTGAAGTCTAGTTGTACAGCGCATCGTATTTAAACTGAGAAAAAACATTTAATTGATTGATTCTCCGTCCAAGTAGCTGTTTTCTTGCCTACAGTTTCCGCATTTCTGTGCTTCAGCCACCTTTTTAGTTTGACAGAAAGCAGTGCAAGCTGCAAACGACCTTTTTATATGCACACCTTGTATATCATCTACACCTAGCATTGCCATGCTGGAAACAGCAGAGGACCATCATGACCCCTGTGGCGCGCGGTTCCTGTCGTGCGCACTTCGTATTTCCGGAAAAGATGAAAAAGGTCTATACTAGCTTATCTAGCAAGATAGTTATCAGATGATTGAAAATTATCATCTCAATATTTGAGTGGGTGTCAACAGAGACTTGAATGTAGGAGGTCTCTCAGGTGTCTCTTCAGAAAAAACAGCATGAAACAGTTTGATACATTGTTTTAATAGTGAGTGTTAGCAAATATTACTTTTTTCTTTCCATTATTAAGTTACCATCAGATTTATATTATCTTTAATTGTTTTATTAAAAGGAGCATTTGGTTTGTGTATTTTTTAGGAATTGACATTGATAAAATTTAAATAATTTTAATGTCTTAAAACTGATAAATGCCATATAAAATGCATTTTTACATTAAAAGCATCTTTTCTGCTTACATTTTAGCTTTGTGTCAGATAATGATGACATTTTAAATCAAGTCTATAACAATCCAGTAAAGTTAGATAGCCCAAATGTACTTATATATTAGGTTACATTCAATTTTTGAGTTACAGTCAGATTAGACTCTGCTGTGCTGTATTCTTCAAAGTGGAATTGTTTAGGAAAGCTTATTAAAAGACAATTTGAGTCTTAGGAGATGGGAACTTGCTTGTCATAAACAACAAATAATTATTCACTTTGCAAAAGTCCCCGAATCTTTACTTTGATACAGATCAGTACTATAGTAATTAACAGTCAGGTGTGAACAGGGCTCTTCCTTGCTAGCAGCACATCATGTGGGCTGGGCATTTCAGATAGTTGTCGGCCAATTGAAAATTGTCTCCTTAATATAAGAGTGATTGTCAACTAAGACTTTGGAAGGAGAATTCCCTTAAGTGTTTCTTAAGACATGGCAGTTTGATACTTAACTGTGTATAAATCACATGTTCTTGGGCTATTACCCTTTTCTACTTTTATTCCCTATTTAGGTTATTCTAGTTTAACAAAATCTAATAAAATTAGCTGTACTTTTCTGTGTATATTACCATAGTTAAAGGTACATATGAATTGAGCGTGGTGAAACATGGATTCTCAGTAATGCTTATTAACTACTTCTACTAGTTTCTTATACAACTAGAATAATTTATTGGACATGAAAATGAAAAATCACTTGATCAGCATAAAGGAGCTTTTAACTGCTCCTTATTTTAAATTTTGGCTGAAAATTTAACATAAAGTACATATCTTACTTACTTATCTGCCTGGATTATATCGGCATAGCAAGCTAGCAGAAAATATTGTTCAAATATCATTTTTCGGGCAGTATTAAATGATGTCTTGTGGTAATTATCTTAGTACTATTTAAAATTTTTACAGACAATTGGTGAGCTTTTGTGGCAAAAAATTTACCTCATATGCATCCTAAAATTGATAAAATTTTGATGTCTCTAGGTATATGCATAACAAAATGCAATTTTCCATTATTAGAACCCTTTCTACAGTCATTTGGGTTATTTGTCAGGAGGTGAAATGCTATTAATTGAATCCATTATAATCCAGTGAAGCTAAATAGCTTAGGTAGTCCTAAAATATCCGTCAGATAATATAGAATTTAAAATTGAGTTGTAGTCACATTAAGCTTTGCTGAGCTGTGATTACTCTTAAAAGTGGAATTGTTCAGCTAAGCTTGTTGAAAGACAGTTTGTGCCTTAAGGGATAGATACTTGTTTGTCGTTAAATGCTTCTCTAATTAGCAAGTAGGAATTTAAAGGTCCATGATCTTTACCTAGATACAGATCAGTTATTAACAGTCAGGTGTGAACAGGTTTCTTCCTTTCTCTTAGCATCTTGCAAGATGAGCATGTCAGAGACTTGAATGGGGGGATGGTGGGGGAATCTGGCAGGTGTCTCTTAAAAAATAAGTTTGATACATTGCAAAAATTTGAAGGTTATTAGGTCAATAGTGAAAAAAAAGAAAGAAAAAAACTACTTAAAAGATTCAGAAAATAATAACAAGTGCCAAGGAAAATATCATTTTCAAGCATTGAGGACTATTCTATCAACATTTACCTGATAATTTTACAGTGCAATTCTATTCGAACAAGCCAATGCCACAGACATTAGGAATATATACATGTATTGCTATAAGAAGACTATCATTGCACAAACTAGCAGAAGAAATTTAAAGGTATTCAGGCACTAATTAGAGTTTAAGAGCCTGTGAATTACATGATTTGAGTGACATCTAGGGTTTTATTCTTAAATGTCCATTCCACAGCATGCTTAGGCAGAAATACATTTTTACTATTAAGAATGTCGGATTGGGGAGGGGGGTGTTAAATAATCAATGCACAAATGACTTCACTAATTATGTTAGCTGAAAATCCTGAAAACCGAGGATCAGAGTATAATGATTACTTTTCAAGAAGAACAAATAATTGAAAAAAGGAATAATATATGCAACTGAACATGGGGTTTCTTTTTTTTTTTTTTTGTCTTTGTTAAGTTTTAATAATTTGCATTTAATTCTTTCATTGTTTCATTCTGATGAACCACAGGGCTTAGAGGTTTAACAAATCGAAATGAAAGACCTCTCAGATAAGAATCAGTGTGTAATATGTTGGTCTGCTTAGACAGTTAATTATCTCTCAGGTGTGTAGTTTCCATAAAAGAACCAAACAGCCATTCTGCTGCACTGTAATTATCCATGAAAATTTGAAAGACCAGATGTGTCAAGGACACTTTGAATTTGAAGTTCCACCCTTACTAGTATGCATTTCAATTGAAGGACCACCGTTCTTTGCTTAGATAGAAATCAGTTTGTTTATGTAGGTGCTATAGAATGAAATGAGAATCTCTCTGCTTTGAATACAATGCTACTTAGTAATCTATAGTAAATGGGGACTGAAAATGTACATCCTTTTTTAATTATGAGACCTGTTATAATAGATTTGATCAATCTAGGCTTATTGTGACATACATTTTTCATAATTCTTTTTTTCTTATTTATTTTAGACAAGATGGCTGACCAACTTGGTAGAGTGAGACCCAAGAGATAAAGACCTTATCCTGAGAATGCCAAAGAGTTGGATGTACAGAATATTAAAGCAACAGCTATATGTGACATAACTGACACAATAACACAACTAAAAGAAGTTTGTGAAAATGACAATGGCAAAGAAAACTGTGGTCCTAACTTCTCTTATACGGAAGAAGAGTTGAGTAATGAAGTGCACTGTGATGGTGATTATAGTGACAGTGATGATGATTTCAATGGAGATACGGTACCTGTGATGACCCAGGTGACAAACCAATTTACCCTGATCATAACTTGACAGTGCACCTTAGTATTTTGCTCATTTTTCTGTATGCCACTGCCCATGCAATTACTGGAAGTCAATTAAGTGATCTTCTCATACACATCAGTGTACACTGGTTTGCAAACTGGCCCTGGGCAAAAGAGTTTATTTGTTTTTAAGAAGTACTTCTCAGGAATGTCATCCCCTGTAGTGTTGATTTTTATGTTCATTGATAGTTGGTGGGTTACATCATAATTCAGTATTGCTCCAAATTTGCTAAATCATGAAATGAAATCTTAACATCATCCTGGTTACTCGGTTTTATAAGCAGTAAATCAAAGTATTAATTTGATTATAATACATAAGAACTTAAATGATATCATATACAAATGTTATAATAAATAAATAATCATTTATATAAGCCTTTGGAACTATTTTTTTTTATGTGGGGTTAAGCAAATAAATAAATTTGGCCAAAAAGTGGGCAAAATCCATAACTGTACATGAACTTTTTTTTTTAGTACAATTTTGATAGTTTGAGTAAGGATGGTTTCGAGAATGGAAAAGAAGTTTTCAAATGCCTATATCTTGCTTACTTCAGAAAAACAAGTAAATTTCTATTCTTGTAAGTTTTTTTGCAAACTGTAAGCAAATGGCCATTTTTTTTTTTTTTTTTTTTTTTTTTTTTTTTTTTTTTTTTTTTTTTTTGCAAACTTCTTGCGAACTGTACGGTAAAGTCTTGAAAATTTCGTCGTTCTTGAAAATTTCGTCGGCCGACTATTTTCCACAGACGTAATTTTTTTTCCCTTTGAAAACTTCGTCGACCTTGAAAATGAGGTACTCGATAATTTTTGAAAAGTTCGTCGCCAAATATGGCCGCGATGTCCAGCTCAAACATAAAGGTAATGCATCAGTTGATTCAAGACAATGATACGATCAGGATATCATTGCCGATAACACTCTCAATGGGAGATAGGAACAATAGTGCGCCCCTGCGAGCGGTCATTCACAATATAGATGGTTTAGATGTGAATTCCCGTTCTCAATTGCGGGAACGTCGGCCTTTTGTCTTTAGTTTTATTACTATTACCTGGCTCAAGGCGGCAAATAGAAGTCACAGGCTGCGGCTCTGTCATTTGTATCGCCGTTATTGTTATCGGCGGCTGTCCTAAATGAGGAAGACACAATGAAAAAATCAAGATATTATCTCGAAGGGAAATGTACCTGTCACTTCTATTCATGGCCATGTTCAATTTAGGACCATTTAACGATTACCTGGCTGGAACATGGAGATCGTTCGCAATGCGAATGGGACGAGATGGCAATTTTCATATCTTCAGCGGAGAATCGTTCGCGTAATATCGTCAACAGATCGTTCGCGATCCAAACGAGACGAGAAAATAATTTTCATATTTGTAGCGGACTCCGTTCGCGTAAGATCATCAGCGGGAGATCGTTTGCGATTCGAGAGAGACGAAAAGGCAATCTTCATATCTTTAGCGGGAGATCGTTCGCGATGTAAGCGAGAATAAAATGCACTTTTCATATTTTCAAGGGAACTTCGTTCGTGCTAAGATCTAATATACCATATATCCGTTTATTAGATCTTAGGTTCGTGGAAGATAGTCAGCAGGAGATCATTATTTTAACCCCCCTCCCCCTTTGAATTTTATAAATAATATATATTTTTCATTTTATCTTTAACCCCCCCTTCCCCACTCACGGCATATCTTCGGCGGAGATCATCAGGACTTTGTTCGCATAAGGTCATATCAAAGGGAGATCGTTCGCGATCCGAGTGAGACGAAAAGGCAATTTTCATATCATCATCGGGAGATCGTGCGCGATGTAAGCAATAATAAAATGCAGTTTTCATAATAGTTCTAGGAACTTAAATTGCAGATGATCGTCAGCGGGAGATCATTATTTTAACCCCCCCCCTCCCCCTTTGAATTTTATAAACAACATATATTTTTCATTTTATCTTTAACCCCCCCTTCCCCCGCTCACGGCATATGTTCATCGGAGAATCGTTCGCGTAATATCCTCAGGACTTTGTTCGCTATGTAAGATCGTCAGAGGGAGTTCGTTCGCGATGTATAGTAAGCGAGAATAAAATGCAATTTTCATATTAGTTCAAGGGAACATCGTTCGTGGAAGATCGTCAGCAGGAGATCATTATTTTAACCCCCCTCCCCCTTTGAATTTTATAAATGATATATATTTTTCATTTTATCTTTAACCCCCCCCCCCCCCCCTTCCCTGCTCACGGCATATCTTCGGCGAAGAATCGTTTGCGTAATATCGTCAGGACGTTGTTCGCGTAAGATCGTCAGAGGGAGATCGTTCGCGATCCGAGTGAGACGAAAAGGCAATTTTCATATCATCATCGGGAGATCGTTTGCGATGTAAGCAATAATAAAATGCCGTTTTCATAATAGTTCAAGGAACTTAAATTGCAGATGATCGTCAATTATTTTAACTCCCTGTAAATTTTTAGGAAGTTACAGATGGTAATTTTAGAAGGCCTGACACTTAATCCTGGGAAAAGCCCTGCATGCAACAAACGTTGCCAAGTGCGTAATTTTTTTTTACACAATTAAAAATATTAATTAATTTTTAAGCGACGAAATTTTCAAGACTTTACCGTAAGTTAATGTCTAAGTTTCTTGCAAACTTATCGCGAACTGTAAGTAATTGTCTAAGTTTCTTGCAAACTTATTGCGAACTGTAAGTTAATGTCTAAGTTTCTTGCAAACTTATCGCGAACTGTAAGTAATTGTCTAAGTTTCTTGCAAACTTATTGCGAAGTGTAATTAATTGTCTAAGTTTCTTGCAAACTTCTCGCGAACTGTAAGTAATTGTCTAAGTTTCTTGCAAACTTATCGCGAACTGTAAGTAACTGTCTAAGTTTCTTGCAAACTTTTTGCAAACTGTAAGTAATTGTCTAAGTTTCTTGCAAACTTTTCGCAAACTGTAAGTAATTGTTTAAGTTTCTTGCAAACTTCTTGTGAATTGTAAGTTTATGTCCAAGTTTCTTGCAAAGTTATCGCGAACTGTAAGTAATTGTCTAAGTTTCTTGCAAACTTCTCGCGAACTGTAAGTAATTGTCTAAGTTTCTTGCAAACTTCTTCTGAATTGTAAGTTTATGTCCAAGTTTCTTGCAAACTTATCGCTAACTGTAAGTAGACTGCTGAATATCTTGAAAATTTGATGCAAACTAAGATAATGTCTTCAGGTGTCTTCAGACTTCTCATAAACTAAAGTTTATAAATTTCTTAGTTTCGTGCAAAATTCTCATAAGCTGTTAGTTAACTTGGCCTTTTTTTTTAAACTTAATACTAATATCTGGGCTTGAAAATGGCACTTCCTAAACACCCATGCTCAATGCAAACATCATTAATTTAACTGTATATTAGTAAAAAAAAAAAAAAAGGTATGGACTTTCTTGCAAATCTCAGGCAAATTTTTATGTGAAAATGAATTTGCAAATTTGCTGCAAACATGAAACAATTTCTTGCAATTTCTTGCAAATGAATTAATTTGGTGTGTATAAAAGCTGAGTTTCTTGCAAACCTTTATGTAAATGAGGAATGTATTGCAAATTTACTGCATTTGCAACAATGTCAGTCTTTCTTGCAAACTTCCTGCAAAATGTTATGTAAATGAAGGTTTTCTTGCAAATTTTCTGCAAATTTGCAACAAGGTATAGTTATCCTTGCAAACTTTCTTCAGGCTTTTATGTAAATGAGCAGTTTCTTGCAAATTTGCTGCAAATTTGCAACAGTGTATAGTCTTTCTTGCAAACTTCCAGCAAACGTTTATGTAAATGAAGGTCTTCTTGCAAATTTGCTGCAAATTTGCAAGAAAATAGAAGCTTTCTTGCAAATTTGCTGCGAATTCGCTAGAAAATGATAGTTTTCTTGCGAACTACCTGCAAACTTTTAATCTTCCTGCAAATTTGCAGCAAATTTGCAACAACTGTGATTTTTCTTGCAACAACCTGCAAACAGTTTCTTGCAAACTATTTGGTTTGCAGCAAATTTGCTGCAAATTTTTCATTTTGCTAAGGGTTATTTGGTTAAGATGCATTCATATCAGCTCTTTAACTTGCATCACAGGAGTCCTCTGCCAAGTAAACTGCTTTGTCTTCGTTGAGCGTCGTTAATTGTTATTCCACTAATGCTCTAATAATTTAAAAACCACTTCGCAGCTTTTACCATTATACTACTTGTCTCTGTGAAATTTCCTTTAACAATAATTTATTTTTCTTTATCAATAATAATAATAATTATTATTATTATTATTATTATTATTATTATTATTATTATTATGCAAAATTTTAATTAAATTTTTTATTAAAAAGAACTATATGACCTTTTGTTTAATAAAGATTGTTCTGGTTTAAAACACTTCAATTTTGCTTCAATTATGCTTCAATTATGGGTTTCAATTACGTCCCTATAAATGTGTGGGAAGGTGTTTGTTATATTCTTTAAAAATGTAAAAGAATGATGAGACTCTATATAAAAATAATAATAATCTTTATTGAAATATTGCAACCCGAATGTTGAAGTATATATAATATTTTATTTATTTATTTATTTACTTTTTAAATGAAATTTATTCAGTCAGAGAAGCCTGGTCATGTTTGGCCCTGTTGCACTCTAAAGTCGCTCTTCCTGGGGAGGATACAGCCCGGCTGCCATATAAGCCACTCAGAGCTAACAAACGTATCATTTCTCCACTGCCAGACCCGGACACTCTAAACACAAGGCCATCCGGTCGGTTCTAGAAGCACTTGAGTCCAAAGATATCTATGATCATTTTGACATTAAACAAGTATTTAATAGAAATTGTCATAAATATGAAACTGCACACTGCTACCTCATTAGAATAACTTAAATGCGTCAACAACTATGTAACCATTAATGGAATTACAGCAACATAAACTTTTGGTTATCAACATGTTATCATCGTCATTCTAGCTATATAAAAACAATGGACAGCATATTCTTCCATCAAAATGTGTGCTCAAGTGTAGATGATGAGTGAAAAGAAACAATATTTGCACTGTAGTGCACTGCAATTTTATATTATAAAAATTATATTTTTGTTTTAGTCTGCAAAGGAGACTATCTATAAAAAATGTAGCACTTTCACAGCATCCTCCCTTCCATTACAGGGTGCTTGATATGTTACATTATGAGTAACATTATGATATTTACACTCACTTAAGTATTCTACTTTTATTTAGGAGTAATCCAACCACTCACACATGAACATATTATGTCAACATAGTGTTACCACTGTGCGACCTCAGTGTTAAATGCTATTGGTTAAAATGTTTCCCTCACATTAGAAGAATGTGGTTATTTTCCACTGAGAAGACATCACTTTGCTACAATGTTAGTGTCATCAACTACCACCAGAAAGGTAAATGGCCTTCAACTCCAATTTCACTTAGGTAAAACACTTATGTAACTGAGATCAAAGGCCTTCAAATTTGGCAATGTCACCGATGTCAACAATTTTCATCTTTACCAATGTCACAGAGTTCAACGACTTTCCACTTTAACACCATTTACGTGTTTATATATATTTTTTGTGATTGAATAATTGTTGTACTGTCTAGTATGATTTTATTTAAGTAGTCGGAGCAGACAAAAAGACACAATTAAAAAAAGAATATTTAATTAAATTATAAATTATACTTTTGAATAAATGGATATTAGAGGTCCACTTAGTGCAATGTTATTTTTACTTGCAATGGAAAAATGTATGTCAACATGTCAATATTAACTTTAGGCAAAATCATTTTTCAAGATGCCAGGAGAGAAGAAAACTATACTTTAGCCACCAAAGCATCACAGTCCATGCTTCTGTTGGCCTGGGGGTTGCCCTTCCCACCAACTGAAATATGAACAAAAATATCATAAGAACTTCTCATTAAACATCTTATTATTTATAATGAATAATGTTTATCCCTGTGACAAAAGCATTAAAGGGATAATAACTCTTCATTTTGGCCAAAAAATGAATTTTCCTGGAGTAAACAACACTTTTTCCATACTTACCAATGGTTAATGAATCCATTTTTACATTCAAAGTTAGTCCCTGTTTTTTTTTTCTAAAAAGTTAAGCTTTTTGTTAAAATCTCTTAAGAGATTTTAACAGAGTATAGCCATCAATAGAGGTCACGTAGTCTAAAGACAAGCTCAGATATCAGAAAAAATAGCTATAACTGCTGTTTTGTGATAAAACTGAATATATTATATTTTTATGAGTTATTCACAATGTTTTTATTGTGAAATATAGATCTCATACAAAGAGTTATTATCACTTTAAGTGTGCAGTTATTGCTCGGTATTGTTAATTGTATGCCAGTTTGTGAACAAAATCTGTGATAAACAGCGTGTTTACACGAGCTCGGACCTGATCCCGCACATGAGAGATGCTTAATTTTAGATACTGCAAACTGAGAATGGGAAGAAAAACATCAAATCTTATTTATAGAACAAAAAAGGCATAAAAAATTCTTTGAAATAAATGATAAACAGAATATCATAATTAAAATAATAAAATATTAGTCCAACCATAATTTATCCAAATTGACAAAAAATAAAAAACAAAAGATTTATAGTAAATTATCCTTTAAAATTCTCACTAACCCATTTTCATCCACTGTCGCAAGCCAGGTTGATTTCTGGTGACAGAGAGAAAGCAAATGCTACCAGTAATGCGGGTATACGCATTTTCATCCACTGTCGCAAGCCAGGTTGATTTCTGGTGACATAGAGAAAGCAAATGCTACCAGTAATGCAGGTATACGGAGGCAGAAAATATATCTCTTTGATTCTAGATAACAGGTTTTATTAGGAAGATTATAGTTAGGAGGCACAACCGTGTCTAAACACGCGTTCAGCTGATACAAAGACATAACTTTAGAACCTTTGATGAATCTCCAACTTTAATATAACTTCAATTTTTTTCTTAACAAGATGGGTTATATATAAGTGATGTTGTTATAGTCATCCGGTAGAATAATGGATAATAAATAATGAATGATACATATGAATAACTCTGATACTGGAACTTACATTTAGCAAGTGACCGACGCTGCAGTCTCAATCTGAGAACTTTCACTAGGTTAATGACCTGAATGGACTGGTCATCTTATGCCACACGGCCAGGAAATATCACCGGTGCCCTAGCTAGCTGTCCTATATATGCGAGAGGTCTCCTGTCTTGTTCAATGTTGGATTTTCCAGCCGTTTCCAAATAGCTTTTTGATGCCACGTTTGCTCCAACATGCCACCTATCGTTGCTCCATCGTGGATTTGCTGTTGGGGTTCACTCCATATACATGTACAGCCTTTGGCCTATACTTAGCCGCCAGCAAGGCAATAAGCACATACCCCTTGTCAGAGTTGGGGGGGAGGAGACACAACACTTGCCCAAGATGTCCACTTAGGTTGGTGAAGGGACTAAAGACCCCCCCCCCCCTTTCGAATATTCCTCTAATGTTATCAGAATGTTTCGAATGCTGTCGGAATGCCGTGATAATATTTAGAATGCAGTCATAGTGCAGTTAGAATACTATTCAAGTGCCATTCGATAATTTTCCACTTGGAATGCACTTCGAAAATTTTGAGCATGAGCAAAACATTCGGGCCAGTCACGAGAATGGGTAAAAATATTTGGAATGCACTCAGAAATTTTAGAATGCTCTTCGAATATCCAGAAATTTCCGACGGCATTCTTGTTCATTCCGCCCCTAGTGTGACGGGGCCTTTAAATTCAGTTGTTTTGAACCACATATTTCCATCACACAACATGAACAGGTAGATCATAACTGAATCCAGTATATTGTTTTGAACCAATCAATTCAGCTAAGATTAACCATTTTGGTCAGTTACCAGTAACTGATTGAAAGCAACCGTATATAAACGGTTATAATTGAAGTAGTCATATCTATATGAGAATGTATTGTTTAAAACTAGCAGAAATGTTAGCCGTTTGGACCAACTGGTTTTGATACAGTTAGCTGAACGGAATATTTATTGGATGTATGTTTATTGGATAGACAGAGTGAATCGTTTTATACTGAACGTACTTTCGGTTAAAGGGATAACAAATGTGAGTATTTTACCCATATTTCACAAGAAACACTTAAACAAATCATAGAGATATAATAAAATTCTATTTTACGACAAAAATGGTGGTTAAAGCAATAATTTTGGAACTTGTGCTTGCTATCACATCACGTGGCCTACATAGATGGCTACACTCTGTTATAGTATCTAAGGAGAATATTACAAACAAATCAAACTTTTTAGAAAAAAACAAGGACTAACTATGAATGTCGGAATGGATTCATAAACCATAAGTTAGTATGGGAACAATGTCCTTTACCTCAGGAAAATCCATTTTTGGGCCAAAATGAACAGTTGTTGATCCTTTAAGTTTAACTGATCAGTTTTAAGAGTGTTTTGACTTGTTTCTTAGCATTAGTGTGACATTTCTGGTTATTTGATTGTATCATCTTGCCTTGTACTTGCCTATTTCTTTACCCCGACTGTGACCCAGAAGAGAAAAAAATATATGTATTACGATAATTTTTTTAATGGCATTTATAATTATCTGTTGGATTTTGCAGCCATTTTGTAAAACCATATATACCTATAATTTCAAAAGTTGCAAACAACATAGTACCTAAGACAGAGAAAAACATTTTATTTGTGTAATGAGCTCTACAATATGTCTGAAAAGCGAAATACTTGAATATATTAGCCAATTGTAACCGCTAACTGTTGGCGGCCATTTTGGATATATAAAAAGTATAGATATGCATATAAACAGGGGTTTAGTTAGGATAAAGCAGTGGTAAGAGGCAAGGTAATTTATGCCAGAGTGTTTATATTCATGGAAAATGCAATTTTGGATTTATCATGTTTTAAATGTAGGCATTTATCTGGTCTTTTACTTAAAAAAACCTCAAGGCAGTGCAAGAGAAAAAAATAAGTTATGTTGCTATTTCGTCAAGGTGAACCCTTATTATGCTTTAACGCCATGTTCTTATGGCAAACACCGGACACCAGCATCTTCCGAGTGTGTACAATCGTGCGATCCCCATCCTCTGTGGGGACAGTCTTTCAGGGATTCTTCACCACCAGTACAAGCCACGTCGTCCATGAGAATGGATCCAGAACCTTGGCCAAACGTAGCACTACCCACTGCAGTTGCGCCACTATCGCTACAAAAAGCAATCATTCTGCATTTAAGCTTGACATAATAAAAAAAAAACCTACTTTCATTGCTGCAACTAAAATCACTATCTTGGTGAAATAGACACATAGACTGCCTTCCCATAACCTCATAGTATTAGCAGAATCTCCCTATCTTAGCGTGAATCATCGCTAAGGTGCAGTCAATGCAATCAGCTTTATTGTCTGACACGCACCCTCGCAAATCAAAATAACAACATCATAGAGCACATAGTTTTCCAACATTATAACCCAAGTACTTTCAGTTACAAAAGGGCGTGCAAAACATTTAAACCATTAATATGGGTGCGATTTAGGAAGAATCCCAGATGAAGTAGATCGATCCAGCTAGTGCGACAGGGTTATGGAAACACACCCTTAAAGGGATAATAACTCTTTGTATGAGATCTATATTTCACAATAAAAACATTGCGAATAACTCATAGAAATATAATATATTCTGTTGAACCACAAAAACGGCAGTTATAGCTATTATTCTGATATCTGAGCTTGTCTTTAGACCACGTGACCTCCATTGATGGCAATACTTTGTTAAAATCTCTTAACAGATTTTAACAAAAAAAAAAAACTTTTTAGAAAAAAACAGGGACTAACTTTGAATGTAAAAATGGATTCATTAACTATTGGTAAGTATAGGAAAATTGTTGTTTACTCCAGGAAAATTCATTTTTTGGCCGAAACGAAGAGTTATTATTCCTTTAATGTGCTCTCTCTTTCTCTGTTTCTTACACACACGCCACGCACGCACACACGCACGCACACACACACATTCACGTACACATACACACAAACAAGAAACAGCTCCAATGGAATTACGCTGTACTTAAAAAAATTGAAATTAAAACATTGGCAAAGGGGATTAGCGAAAGATCCCTCCCATGTTACCCATTCCTTACTTAGGGCATGTACGCGCGCTTTTGGTAAAATTAAGAACCTTTCACAGTGCATTCATACATATATACAGTATAGTAAGTGCTTGGTGTATCTTACAAAACCAAATGTTCGAATTGCTTGTTAGAAATTCAAACAAAATTTACGAAACGGACAATTAAAAACAATTAAACGGACAATTAAAAACCGTTATAATTAATATCAATATTTGTTCTTATCATAACAAAAACAAGTAATTGATCAAGATTCATTCTAAATAATCTTTAAAAAAGGATATTATCTTTTCATGGAGGCTTTAAAAGAAAATGATATTTAAAACAGATAGGAAACAATATTTTAAAGTAATATTTAAGGGTGAAAGTATAATTACTTGTAACCAAGCATTCTGCAGACCACACGGGCATCGTTGTTATCCCAGTCGTCATCACAGACAGTGCCCCATTCACCGTTGTAGAACACCTCAACTCTGCCCTCACTTGCACGAGAGCCACCCACCAATCTCACTTCAACTGTAAAGAATTATCTTGAACTTTTAATTGCATTTTATTGACGTTTTTGCTATAATGTTGTGCTGTCTTATAAATATATTAAGCTTAATTTTATTTTTTTACTTACATATATATTCAAAGTGTTTCCAAGTGCATATGACTGTCAAAATAATCCAAACACCATTATGGAGCATGACTCAAATAGTTGTAGCAAATTGTAGCAAACACTTTATTCACTCACCAGATGTCTCTGCAACACATCTGACTCCAGCATCCTCATTGTGACCACAGTTGTGATTCCTCCAACCACTGTGTCCGCAATCTTGGATAGAGGACTCACTCCCGGAGCAGGCGACGTCATCCATAAGAATGGAGCCAGTACCTTGACCGAAATGAGCGCCAGAAAAGGAAGCAGAGCCACCGGGACTGAAATATATGAATGAAATCAAATCATTTAACATAACCAGGATACTTAAATAGGTAACATATTTCTATGTGTATAATGAATAATAAACAAAACATAAACAATATGCTTACTTATAACCAAGCATTCTGCAGACCACACGGGCATCGTTGTTATCCCAGTCGTCATCACAGACAGTGCCCCATTCACCGTTATGGAACACCTCAACTCTGCCCTCACTGGCACGAGAACCACCCACCAATCTCACTTCAACTGCAAAGAATTCCGGATGACGATTAGTAAAATTTCAAATAAGCACTTACTATTTGATTACACATTGCTTACAGTAAAAGGTACAGTTTTACCGTTCATTCTGATTAATAGAGATAATCAATTGTGTGGAAACGTTGCTATACTGTCATAATGACTTTATTATCTTTCATATTTCATTGCCTTTTGTATAATGCTTACCTTTCCAGGAATTGTACTAAACTCGTGTGGACAATAACCATAATATAATTATGAAGCATTACTTAAATGCATGTAGTTAATTGTACAAACACTTCCTTCACCCACCAGATGGCGCTCCAACACATCTGACACCAGCATCCTCAGAGTGAGCACAGTTGTGATTCCTCCAACCGTTGTGTCCGCAATCTTGGATAGAGGTCTCATTCCCGGAGCAGGCGACGTCATCCATAAGAATGGCGCCAGTACCTTGACCGAAATGAGCGCCATAAAAGGAAGCAGAACCATCTGGACTGAAATATATGAATGACATCAAATTATTTGACATAATCAGAATGCCTTAAATAGGCAACATATTCTAATGTTCATAACGAATAGTAAATGGAACAATAACGATTTGCTTACTTGTAACCGATCATTCTGCAAACCACACGAGCATCGTTGTCATCCCAGTTGTCATCACAGACAGTGCCCCATTCGCCATTATGGAACAGCTCAACTCTGCCCTCACTGGCACGAGAACCACCCACCAATCTCACTTCAACTGCAAAGAATTGCGGATGACGATAAGTAAAATTTCAAATAAGCACTAACCATTTGATAACACATTGCTGATAGAAAACAGGACAATTTTGGCGTTAATTTTGAGTATTATACGCAATCAAATGTGTGGAAACGTTGCTTTATACTTTCATGTTGACTTAATTATCTCTAATATTTCATTGGCTTTTTATATAATACTTACCTTTCAAATAATTGTACTAATCTCGTGTACATCTGGACAATAATCCAAATACGATTTTGAAGCATGACACAAATAGTTATTTGTAGAAAACAAATTGTTCACCCACCAGATGTCGCTCCAATACATCTGACTCCAGCATCCTCAGAGTGACCACAGTTGTGTGTCCCCCAACCACTGTGTCCACAATCTTTGATAGAGGACTCACTCCCGGAGCAGGCGACGTCATCCATAAGAATGGCGCCAGTACCTTGGCCGAAATGAGCGCCAGAAAAGGAAGCAGAACCATACGGACTAAAATATATGAATGACATCAATTTTTTTGACATAATCAGAATACCTTAATAGGTAACATATTTTTCTTGTATAATGAATAGTAAATGAAACATAAAGAATATGCTTACTTGTAATCAAGCATTCTGCAGACCACACGGGCATCGTTGTCATCCCAGCTGTCATCACAGACAGTGCCCCAATCACCATTATGGAACACCTCAACTCTTCCCTCACCAGCACGAGTACCACCCACCAATCTTACTTCAACTGCGAAGATTTGCGGATGACGATCAGTAAATTTCATATAAACACTATTTCATTACACATTACTTATAGAAAACGGGATACTTTTGACGTTCATATTGAGTAATACATGCAATCAAATGTGTGGAAACGTTGCTATACTTTCATGTTGATTTAATTATCTTTCATTTTTCATTGATTTTTCGCAAAATCCAAATACCATTATGGAGCTCGAGTTAAATAGTTCATTCTTAATACACTTTGTTCACCCACCAGGTGTCGCTGCAACACATCTAACTCCAGCATCCTCAGAGTGAGCACAGTTGTGATTCCTCCAACCACTGTGTCCGCAATCTTGGATAGAGGACTCACTCCCGGAGCAGGCGACGTCATCCATAAGAATGGAGCCAGTACCTTGGCCGAAATGAGCGCCAGGAAAGGAAACAGAACCATCAGGACTGAAATATATGAATGACAACAATTTATTTGATATAATTAGGATACTTACATAACTAACATATTTTTGTGTATAACGAATAGCAGATAAAAGATAAACGATATGCTTACTTGTAACCAAGCATTCTGCAGACCACGCGGGCATCGTTGTCATCCCAGCTGTCATCACAGACAGTGCCCCATTCGCCGTTATAGAACACCTCAACTCTTCCCTCACTGGCACGAGTACCACCCTCCAATCTTACTTCAACTGCGAAGATTTGCGGATGACGATCAATAAATTTCATGTAAACACTATTTGATTAAACATTACCTATAGAAAACGGGATACTATTGACGTTCATCTTGAGTAATACATGCAATCAAATGTGTGGAAACGTTGCTATACTTTTATGTTGATTTAATTATCTTTCATTTTTCATTGATTTTTCGCAAAATCTAAATTCCATTATGGACCACGACTTCAATAGTTCATTCTTTAAACACTTTGTTCGCCCACCAGCACTATTGGAAACGGTCACTTAACAAAATGATGTGATCAATTTTTTATCCCGTAGTTACTTTTGCATTAAATGATGGGGGGGGGGTCTAGCCGAAATGAGTGCCAAAAAAGGAAGCAGAACCATCATTTTGCGTAATATACGCAGTAAAATGTATGAAAATGTTCCTATTCTTTCATGTTGACTTAATTATCTTTCATATTTCATTGACTTTTCGCATAATGCTTATCCAATAATTGTACTAAACTCATGTGCGTCTGGACAATTATTCATATACCATTATGGTGCATCACCTAAATAGTTCATTGTAGAAAACACTTTGTTCACCCACCAGGTGTCGCTGCGACACATCTAACTCCAGCATCCTCAGAGTGTGCACAGTTGTGATTCCTCCAACCGTTGTGTCCACAATCTTGGATAGAGGACTCACTCCCAGAGCAGGCGACGTCATCCATAAGAATGGAGCCAGTACCTTGACCGAAATGAGCGCCAGAAAATGAAACAGAACCATCAGGACTGAAATATATGAATTACCCCCGGTACATCAATTTATTTGACATAAGCAGAATACCTAAACAGGTAACATATTTTTATGTGTATAATGAATAGTAAATGAAACAAACGATTTGCATTTGCTTACTTGTAACCAAGCATTCTGCAGACCACACGTGCATCGTTGTCATCCCAGCCGTCATCACAGACAGTGCCCCATTCCCCATTATGGAAGACCTCTACTCTTCCCTCACTGGCACGAGTACCACCCTCCAATCTTACTTCAACTGCAAGGAATTAAAGATGACGATCAGTAAATTTCATGTAAACACTATTTGATTAAACATTACCTATAGAAAACGGGATACGTTTGACGTTCATTTTGAGTACTACATGCAATCAAATGTTTGGAAACGTTAATATACTTTCATGTTTATTTAATTATCTTTCATTTTTCATTGATTTTTTCGCATAATCCAAATACCATTATGGAGCATGACTTAAATAGTTCATTCTTAAAAGCTTTGTTCGCCCACCAGCACTATTGGAAACGGTCACCTAACAAAATGATGTGATCAATTTTTTATCCCGTACTTACTTTTGCATTAAGGACGTTCTCTCATATTACCTTATTTGCGATCTGCGCAGATTTCGCGCATGAGTAGTTTTTTGCGATAGCGGCTAATGATAAACATATAACATGCAATAAAAAACGAAATTCACCCTTTTAAGAAATCAGTATGAAATCTTTGATGTTATTTTGGTCGAAGCGCTACGAATATGTCAACAATGCGTTGCGTATCTGTGAACGTTTGGTCTTTTACGACGCAAAGTACCCACTTGCGACTTTGTTTACAAATGCCGCAATGTAAGAAATTACGTGAAGAAGGGATAGAAAAGAACGTTTTAGTAAGGCTTGTATAGCAGTGACATGATCTTATCTAACGGAAAATAATCACAATGGTTTGCATTTTGACCACAAAGTGTATTGTGATGATTTGTCACATGGTTACGATGTGTGCAACAAGACATTGCCTTCTTCAGCATTGGTTTCCGATCACCCAGGGCCAAGTTACCGTGATTTGTATGCTGAAAACAATTCTCTTCTTTCACAAAAAGTTAAAATAATTAGACTCATGGCGTTTTGTTGGTGATTTAAGTATATTATTGAACAATATGACCTGCAGACAGTGCGATGATTTTCAGCTCTCCAGAAAAGATGCAACTGGTGTGCACCCGCCTGGCGTGTTGCGACGTCATTCTTGTAATGGTTTTGTTAGTGTGCAAATGGACAAACCATAAAACACACAACAGAGGACCAAGGGTTTTTATGCAGATAGGGCCTACATGTAATACTTTTTTGATGCTAGGAAAATAAACAGTATATTTTAGAAGATAAAGTGTACTTTATTCCAACTTTATCCTAATTTAGCCAATCATAAACAAGAGAGTTTAGTTTGTAAATTTATTACTTCAGAGAAATTATTCAGCCCATAATGCATTAAAAGATAGTCTTGAGTTACAAAATTTAGTTAATTTTTGCAATGATGAAAGTGAAGAAAATCCTTTTTTCTGATTTTTTATTTTATCCCAGTCAATTGACTAAATCCTGTGTGAAACCTTTACCAAATTCTGTAGAAAACCTTGTTTGTAAAAAAATAATTTCTCCATGTGTAGGAAAAAAATTAAGCTGTCAGAGTTAAAGCAATAATAACTCTTCATTTCGGCCAAAAAATGAATTTTCCTGGAGTAAACAACAATTTTCCCATACTTACCAATGGTTAATGAATCCATTTTTACATTCAAAGTCAGTCCCTGGTTTTTTTCTAAAAAGTTTGGTTTTTTGTTAAAATCTCTTAAGAGATTTTAACAGAGTATAGACATCAATGGAGGTCACGTGGTCTAAAGACAAGTTCAAATATCAGAATAAAAGCTATAACTGCTGTTTTCTTGGTAAAACAGAATATATTATATTTCTATGAGTTATTCACAAGGTTTTTATTGTGAAATAAAGGTCTCATACGAAGAGTTATTATCCCTTTAACATATCAGAATTTGTAATTGCTTTTCAAAGAGAAGGTCTAGATGGTCTTTATTTTCTTCTCAGTGAAATCAATCCAAACACAAAAAACCACGAGTAACAAAATGCATAAAAGTAATAAAAAATTGTATGATTTTTTTAATTTTTTAATTAATATCAATATTTATATGCTATTGATATGTATTTGATTGCATGTTGTAAACATAATATGAAACAGAAATTAACTGATAATCAAAGATGTCTGTAGATGAGTATTTTTGTCACCATCTTCCATATATAGAAAAAAATATGACTAACTTACCATAGTAAGAAATTGATACATTGTTAATATACAAAGGAGACAATTTATCCAGCTATCTTACCATAAAGTGCATATTTTAGTACTGAGTAAGAAAAATAAAGAAACAAAAGAAATAAAAATAAAAAGGAATAAGAAAATAAGTCACATGAGATTGATATAATATGCTTTTGGTCAATCTGCCTAGCCTATGAAAAATAATATGATTAAAATTAAAATATGATATTGAAAAATGATATTGAAACATAATGAATTATCACAAAAAAATTCACGGCACACATTTTTTTAAAATGGCCCAGTCAGATTTTGACCCAGGAAGATCCCTGTTATTTGATTTTTTATTTCATCCCATTCAATTAACAAAATCTTGTGTTCAACCTTTAGCAAATTCTATATAATACCTAGTTTATAAAAATAATTTCTTCATGTTTAGGGGGGAAATCAAGATGTTCTGGTTAATATATCAGCATTTGCACATGTCATTTCAGAGAGGTCTAGATGGTCTTTATTGTCTTCTATGTAAAATTAATCTAAACACAAAAAAGAGTAACAAAATGAATCATGTAATAAGAAAAATGCATGTAGGATGTCTTTAATGCCTAAATTTTAAATAAGTATGTATATTTAATATATATATTTATTTGATTTCATGTTGTAAATATAATATGAAATCGAAATAAACTGATAACCAAAAGATGTCTTTAGACGAATATTCTAACTTTTTTGCCACCTAGTTTCCAAAGCACGTTTGTCAAGAAATATGGCTACATGTAACGTACCAGTAGTAAGAAATTGATACATTGTTTAAACAATGTATATTAAAATATACAAAGCAAACAATCTATCCAGCTATCTCAATGTTAAAAATGTATAAAACAGTAAGAAAAAAGGAATAGGAAGATAAAAGTCACAAGAGATTGATACATGTGCTTGTAGGTCCAGCCTATGAAAAATCCAATATGGCGGCATTCCATAATGCATACTGAAATCCAACTGATAATTTTCATGGAAGCAAAATAAGTGTATGAGTTTTAAAAAACCCCACGATACAAAACACATTTATTTAAATTTGCTTGGAAATTTCCATTGATTCCTATGTATATTTGATAAAAATCGATGTTCAAGCAGCCCTGGCTCAAAAACAAGCATGGTGTGGTACATATTTTTTTGTAAATTTCTTTGAGGTCTACCAAGATCTATAACATATCCACATAAAATTAAAATCGCTAGCAGAATTTTTTATTTTTTCATTTTTCAGCAAAATTAAGGGCATTTTGGCAAAATCCCCATATAACGCAATGTAATAAACGTAGCGTTTTTCGGGACGCCACCTCTCGAAAACGAGCTTGGGTAGGCCTACCCCCAAATTTTTTTTTTTTTTTTTTTTTTTTTTTCATATTTTTTACTCATATGGTAAGAAGATTTTGTCTTACAATTTTAATCAAAATCGCTAGGGCAGAAATATGAAATCTGAAATATGAGAGAGCGTCCTTAAGTGATGGGCGGGGGGGGGTCTAGCCGAAATGAGCGGCAGAAAACGGAACAGTTCTGACGTTCATTTTGAGTAATATACGCATTAAAATGTGTGGAAACTTCGCTATTCTTTCATGTTGACTTAATCATCTTTCATATTTCATTGACTTTTCGCATAACGCTTACCAATCAAAAAATTGTACTAAACTCATGTGCGTCTGGACAATTATTCATATACCATTTTGGAGCATGACTTAAATAGTTCATTGTAGAAAACACTTTGTTCACCCACCAGGTGTCGCTGCGACACATCTAACTCCAGCATCCTCAGAGTGTGCACAGTTGTGATTCCTCCAACCACTGTGTCCACAATCTTGGATAGAGGACTCACTCCCGGAGCAGGCGACGTCATCCATAAGAATGGAGCCAGTACCTTGACCGAAATGAGCGCCAATAAAGGAAACAGAACCATCCGGACTGAAATATATGAATTACATCAATTTATTTGACATAAGCAGAATACCTAAACAGGTAACATATTTTTATGTGTATAATGAATAGTAAATGAAACATGAACGATTTGCATTTGCTTACTTGTAACCAAGCATTCTGCAGACCACACGTGCATCGTTGTCATCCCAGCCGTCATCACAGACAGTGCCCCATTCGCCATTATGGAAGACCTCAACTCTTCCCTCACTGGCACGAGTACCACCCACCAATCTCACTTCAACTGCAAGGAATTAAAGATGACGATAAATGAATTTCATATAAGCACTATTTGATAACACGTTGCTTATCGGATTCAGGACAGTTGTGACGTTCATTCTGAGTGATATAAACAATCAAATATGTGGAGAAGTTGCTATACTTTCACATTGAGTTAATCATCTTTCATTTTTCATTGGTTTTGGGCATAATGCTTACCTTTCAAATAATTGTACTAAACTCGTGTGCATCTGGACAATAATCCAAATACCATTATTGAGCATGACTCAAACACTAAATTGTAGAAAACACTTTGTTCACCCACCAGGTGTCGCTGCGACACATCTAACTCCCGCATCCTCAGAGTGTGCACAGTTGTGATTCCTCCAACCGTTGTGTCCGCAATCTTGGATAGAGGTCTCACCCCCGGAGCAGGCGACGTCATCCATAAGAATGGCGCCAGTACCTTGACCGAAATGAGCGCCAGAAAAAGAAGCAGAACCATCGGGACTGAAATATATGAATGACATCAATTTATTTGAGGGGGGATTCAAAATGGCGGCACAACGTGAGTAACTTGCTCGTAGCTTTTAGCTAATGTCAGTCTTGTGTCTGTCTGTGTAGATTCTGATTAAAAATGCCAGGTGATAGGAAAAAGAATCTTCTCGATCAGCCAATCGACCAAAACAAGAATCAGAAAAAACAGTCTGCTGAAAAGCCCTCAAAAAGGAAAAACGGAGTCACTCTGATGTCGCAGAGGAGAGCATGGAGGGGGCTGACTTGACTCTCAGTTAGCCAGCATCCACGGTGACCTGGCCGGCATAAAAGAGGTATTGAATACTCTAGTCACTAAAAATGAAATAACAGACATTGTGGAAACAATAACCGATCAAATGCTGGAGAAGCAATACAAACTCATACAAAGTGAGATGAAATTATTGTAGAACAGTTTCATTAGCTATGTTATTGTAATAGACTTGTGAGGATTATTTTGTCTATAGCTACTCATATTTGTCTGAACTTACCATCCAATATTTCATCTGCTTGCAGCCAGACTTCATCAGGGAATGAGGCTGTGACAGGTATGACAACCTATCACCCCCTCTGGTGTGCTATTTGGTCAGATCCCGATCACAACAGACATTTATAGGAAACCTGCGCATACAGACTACTACCTTCAATGGACATCCCACCACCCTGTCCAACAGAAGATGGGAATTATTAAAAGGCTGATGCACAGGGCAGACACACTGATAACAAGAAACCCAAGATAGAGATAGAGTAGAAAAAAAACAGAGTGGCTTTTAGAAACTATGGTTACCCGGAATGGGCTATAAAAGAAGGGGAAAAGAAAGGAAAAGAAAAACAACAAAGACTAGAGAACAGGGCCGAAAAAGAAAAATCCAAAGGATTTGCGGTACTACCTTACATGAAAGGGGTTAGTGAAAAGCTAAAAAGAGCACTCAGAAAAAGGAATGTAGTTTTACACCATAAGGCAGGACAGACATTAAGAGGCATCCTAGTATCCCCAAAGGACAAATTTGACCCAGGAAAACAGTGTGGAGTTGTATACCAGTGTGAATGTCAGGTGTGTGGAGAGGAATACATCGGAGAGACAGGACGTTCCTTAACATAAAGAATCACTGAACATCAAAACTCCATCAAAAAACGTGATAAAAAAATCTGCCCTCAGCCAACACCAGGAACAGACAGGGCATTGTGTAACATCAACAACCATAGAAGACATAAAAATCTTGGAAAGAGAGCCACGACATCTACACCGGAAAGTTCTTGAGGCAATTAACATCCGCTTACATGAGGCCAAGTTGAATCAGATTGATGGGACTGAGCTACCCAACCTCTACCCAGCAGGCATAATGACGTTGAATCAACGATGAAAACAGGTTGGGACGTTGAATCGCCGTTGACCTACCTAAATTCAACTTAAAATCAACGTTGATCCAGCCACATCAAAAGGCCATCCCAGCGGGCAAATTATGTTGTTTTAACGTTGAAACAACGTTGAACCATAACGTTGAGAAGACATTGGATAAGCGTTGGATTTGAAAGTTGTGTCAACCCCAGATAACAACAATGTATGAACGTCAGAAAACAATGTTATATCAACCCCACCCAGCGGGAAATTAGCCTGTTTGTGTTTAGCAGTAGGAAATGTTTGATGGCTAAATATATGTAGGATATAAATGTATGGCCTTTAAGTTAAAATTTCCAAGGTTTAGATTAATATATATATAGTTCTTTTCTTATATATATATATATATATATATATATAAGAAGATAACTACAACCATCTTATATATATATATATATATATATATATATATATATATATATATATATATATAACACTCCATCACCTTTACAGCAACTTATTCATCCTAGTGTTAGCTGACCTTGCAAGGAATTCAGTTTATTGGAATGTATTTCTGAATAACAAGTTAAGAAAATTCACTAGTTATTTAGAAATACATTTCAATAAACTTCCTCGCAAGGCCAGCTAACACAAGGATGTATAAGTCGCTGTAAGTGTGATGGAGTGATGTTAACACTTTTGACAGTTCACGGTACCCTGCTATAACTAGATATGTTGAGGTGACCATGACTTTCTTATATATATATATATATATATATATATATATATATATATATATATAACTAAATTTTGGAAATCCTAACTTATAGGCCATACACATACACTCTACATATATTTATCCATCAAACGCGTCCTAGTACTGCTAATCCAGGCTAAAAGCGTGTAACATGCTTAGGAGCTAAATGCGTTGAAAAAATGAGACAAAGCAGGCGCTTACATGTTTTTACAGTGTACTTTATAATTGTGTACCCGTGTTTTGTACCAAAAATAAAAACAGGTCATTTTAATGTCTTTTCATGCAAGAATGTTGTCTAACAACTGGGGTTGTTATCTGACGTTGATACAACGTTGTTATTTGACATTGATTTAACTTTCAAATCCAATGTTAATCCAACGTCTAGTCAACGTTATAGTTCAAAATTGTTTCAACGTTGAAATTACATGAATTGCCCGCTGGGTACCTACCATCAAGAGTCAACAAGTGTACAACATGTTTTTAGAGCCAGAAAAAGATGGAAAAGGTCAAAGGCAGAAACAGTTTATGTGATTGGTTAATTTCATAACATATTTTAATTTTGATCAACTGTTTATCACATGATAACTGAGTTTTTGATAACGTCCAAGTCTGAGTAATTCAAAAAATATTTTAGATATCTTAAATTGAAAACAAGTATCTTAGGGATTGCCTAATAAGGAAATGTTGCACGGTGACTCCCAACATGAGAATGGAAAATTCCTTGTAATCACGCAAAGACAATGGAAAAGAAAACAAGTAAATGCGTGATTAGTACGGAGAAATTAAGAATAAATATTTGTGCAGTTGTATGAAGAAAGAGTCGGTGAATAAACGTTCGAAAGCTCCAGATCGCTTTTGTTATTCCTCACTATAACAGTAGTTTGAAGTATAATTTTTAATTACATTATATATATATATATATATATATATATATATATATATATATATATATATATATATATATTTTTTTTTTTTGTCGTCTTTATGTGGATAAAAAAATTATTTGACATAATAAGGATACTTAAATAGGTAACATATTTTTGTGTATAATAAATAGTAGATAAAACAAAATCGATATGCTTACTGGTAACCAAGCATACTGCAGACCACACGGGCATCGTTGTCATCCCAGCTATCATCACAGACAGTACCCCATTCGCCGTTATGTGAGACCTCAACTCTTCCCTCACTGGCAGAAGAACCACCCACCAATCTCACTTCAACTGCAAGAAATTGTGGATGACAATCATTTAATTTCATATAAGCGATACCGGGGCTAATTGGCCCAGTAAGGCACTTTTGCCCATGCAGAGCCAATACGTATTGAGTAACAAAGCCTGTTTTAATGTAAAAGCCATGAACTAGCTAGGTAAGCAACGCCGTTATTATTTTTTTTTTAATATAATGCCAGATGGCTCACAATTTGACAAAAAAAAAACGCAATTGACGTCATGGGGTCCAACTTGCCAAGTTAGCCTCAGGGTTGGGGCAAGTTGGCACCCTATACGAATTTCCAGTAAGTTTCCCATGTAAACGCCATGCAGTAAGTTTCTACACATTTTTATTTTATTAAATTAATTTTTGAGAGTCTTTGATGAATAAGTAGTTCAAATGAGGCAATTATATTGATGTTTCTGTACCTTACGTTGTATGTGTTGCAAGAAGCAATATTTCTATTTATTAAACATGTTTTGTTTTAATTAAGAATAAACTAAGAATAGTTTAAAGCAGGTTTTTAATAAATGAAAAGGGATTTACAATATTTTAAGAAACTATCAAATTCAGTCTTAAACTGGCAATTACATATTTAACAAACCACTGACTTTGTTTTAACAATGGTCTGTAGCTCCGTTGCGCCCAAAGGATTGTGGTCTATATCAGGGTCTATATCATGAGGCCAAATATTGTACAGTTTTTTTTTTTTTTTTTTTTTTTTTTTTTGCTAGAATGAACAACGATGATACGTTTCTGTGAAACTAAAAACAATGTGCTATAGTTTGATGCCCTATACATATAATACATATTTGATCAAAAGCCTATATATATATATGAAAATAAATTTTAAAATCTCTTTAATAAAGTTACTTTAAGATGCAGAATTCTTTCTTTTGGACTCACCGCCTAAATAAACCTTTCTTTACGACCAACGCGTTTTTAGCATTATTGGAAACGGTCACTTTACATAATGATGTGATCAATTTTTTATCCCGTAGTTAATTTTGCATAAAATGATGGCGGGCCAACTAGCCCCGGTCTCCCGTAGGCACTTACTATTTGATTCAACATTGCTGATAGGATTCATGTTAATTCACCGTATAGATCTTAAGAAAAATAGAAGTATATATATATATATATATATATATATATATATATATATATATATATATATATATATATATATATATATATATATTGGTGCACATTTGAAGATCTACATTACAGTTGTAAAATACAATCCGAGCTTTATCGATATTCAATAATCTCCAAAGAAGGCCCAAGGGACGAAAGCTCGGATTGTATTTTACAACTGTAATGTAGATCGTCAAAGGTGCATCATTGCTGATAGAAAACGGGACAGTTTTGGCGTTCATTTTGAGTAATATACGCAATAAAATGTGTGGAAACGTTGCTATACTTTCATGTTGACTTAATCATCTTTCATATTTCATTAGCTTTTGGCATAACGCTTACCTTTCCAATAATTGTACTAAACTCGTGTGCATCTGGACAATAATCCAAATGGAGCATGACTCAAACACTTAATTGTAGACAACTTTGTTCACCCACCAGGTGTCGCTCCAACACATCTGACACCAGCATCCTCAGAGTGTGCACAGTTGTGTGTCCCCCAACCACTGTGTCCGCAATCTTGGATAGAGGACTCACTCCCAGAGCAGGCGACGTCATCCATAAGAATGGAGCCAGTGCCTTGGCCGAAGTGAGCGCCAGGAAAGGAAACAGAACCACCGGGACTGAAATATATGAATGACATCAATTTATTTGACATAATCAGAATGCCTAAACAGGTGACATATTTTTGTTGTATATTGAATAGTAATGAAACATTAACGATTTGCTTACTTGTAACCGGGCATTCTGCAGATCACACGAGTACGTGACGTCATGGTGTACTTGGAGGAAGTAGGTTGACGCGGGCAGCTTGAATTTTCTAGTAAATCCGGCAAGCTAAGGTGACATCACCCTTTAAAGGTGCACGTTCTGTCGATAAACTTACTTAGCAGCTGTAGCAGTGAATCACTAAATTTTTGAGGGGCACTAGCTCAACTGTCAACTACCAAGATGGACGTCAGTCAGACGATGGCCAGTCAAGTCTTATATGTCAACCCGCACCAAGCGAGGTAGGCCAAACACACCCGATAACAACAGTCCGTCATGTGATACACCAGGTAACATCTTTTCCGACCCTCGGTTTTTGACTTTCTTTAGTCAATTTGAGATAAGAATGTAAAACATGTTGATTGATTTCGAGGAAAATCCCGACGATAAGATGAAAAACGTTGATAGAAAGATAAGAGTGGCGGTTGACGAGGCCATATCAACAGCCCCCTATCAGATCTGAAAACTGACCTGGAGTTCATTAGCAATGAAATGGGCGAGGAAATTGCAAACCTTAGGGCCGAAAACAAAACAAAATGAGTGAAGAGCTAAACCAGGTATCATTGATTGCTAACCAGAACTCTCAGTACTCAAGAAGACTCCAAATAAGAGTCACCGGAGTCCCTCTTTGTGATAAAGAGAAAGGTGAACCATACAAAGTAGAGCACTGTATAAATAGCCTGATGGATGCAATGTCTAAAACACAAATGAACCCTAAACTGGACTTTGATTCTGTAGAAACCGCCCACAGGCTTCCTCTCCGTTCCAAAAGTGTACAAGCACAGTCAAAATCGCAGACAATCATAGTAAGACTTAGATCCAAGTCTGTCAGAGAGGCCTTTGTTTGGAAACAGATCCCTTCTTAAGGGCACGGGATACAGGGTGTACGAGGACTTAAGTCAAATGAACAGGGTCCTTTTGAAAAGGTTGGACGAACATAGCTCAATAACGAGCTGCTGGTCTCATAAAGGGAAATACTTGGCAAAACGAAGAATGGTGTAACTCGGGTCTTTCAAGTTACAGACAATCTTGACGAAGTCATAAAAAGAATGGAAAAAAGCTCTGCTCAAGTTTCCAGGGACTCCAAGCTTTTTTTTCTTAAAGTTATAATTCGCAATTCAGTGTAAAGGAATTGTCAAATCTCGAGTGACATTGTGCGCAAGTGAACTGTCATTTGACTCGATTTAAATGAATGGAAAGAGTTGTATAACGTGTGTGTGATCTGTTATCTTGAGTTCTCATTTAATAACCTAATGTTGAGTTATGTCTGACATGGCTAATTCCATTCTTATGCGGGCTCCGTAGCCAGGTAGCTGACGAGAACATATATTTAACCCTATTACTCCTATTGGTCAGTTTATACCTTTCTCAGTTAATTCGCAACTACAAGTGCATTTTTGTATTGGAATGTAGTTTGCTCGCCTCGATAGCTGCTACGAGTTTGGATTTCTTTGTGCCAGGGCCTGATAACACGTAAATATGTAATTATAGTTACTGTCCGAGGTGAATAGCCTTTAGAAGTTGTGGTGCACCGATGTTGTATCATTAACACATGCTTTATTCACAAGGCATATGTGGATAGTTCGTTTGCATATACTTTCTAACTGCATAAGCATATAAGGCATATTTACAAAGTTTACAAGACGGCCATGTGTATAGTTAGGTTGTTGATGTCGCTATACATAAACCATAACTAGCTATTGAATGCATATGTTTCCGTCGGCTTGCTGAAAATATTTTTTCTCCTCTTTTGATCACAGCCGGATTTACGATAAAAAAGGGTTTACCTGACCAGTTCATACCTTTCTTTTTTAGTTACTTTGCAATTACTAGTGTACCTTTATATTGGAATGCTGTTTGATAGCCTCGGTCGCTGCAACGAGTTTGAGCTTGAATATTATTATTATTATTATTTATTTATTTATTTATTTATTTATTTATTTATTTATTTGTGCAATTACTAGTGTACCTTTATATTGGAATGCTGTTTGATAGCCTCGATCGCTGCAACGAGTTTGAGCTTGAATATTATTATTATTATTATTATTATTATTATTATTTATTTATTTATTTATTTATTTGTGCCAGGGCCTGATTACATGTGATTAAAGTTACCTTCCGAGGAGAATAGCCTTTCACACTGTGGTGCGACGTTGTTGTATCATTGAATTCAGGCTATATTCACAAGATATAAGTGTATAGTTTTTAATATTGTCTAACTGTATAAGCATATCAGGCATACTGACAAAGTTTACAAGACGGCCATGTGTATAGTTTGTTTTATAATGTTCAAGAGTCACAAATATGTCATTGAAGCATATGCACCGGTCGGCTTGTTGTACTTTTTTATTACAGCCGGATTTACAATAAAAAGATTTGCTTGTAAGCATTTTTGCCCATTTACCACTTCGTTCATATACCTAATAGCTGTATTTAACTCCGAAGCTATCCCAAACATTGCCTTTTCTTTTTACTGTTTCATCTCAATCGTCACTCTACAATCTACAAAGAGTATTATCTACTGTGCTTTTGTTCTTTCTCATTTAGTCATGTTCTTTAACTGTTTTAAATATTGTGAAGGGGGGCGAGACAGGGCGGGGGAGGGGCTTGGCGTAGGGGTGAGGACGGATGTATCATTGGAGGTGTACCATTTAAATGGGGATTAGCTTGATTCAGTGGAGGGTGACGGTTGGTTGTTTTTGCTGTCTCAAAGTTATGGCTAGGAAAAAGGAAACACCTCTGAAGTTCCCTTATTTAATATTTATGAAACCGTTAACCGCTCCCCTCTTCCTCTTTATCATTGTAATTTTGTGCCTTCACTTGGTACGTCCAATAAGTGTAACCCAATACCATAAAGTTTGGTCGGCTACTTCAGGCCTTTTTACGTGTGTCGCTGGCGGCAATCTGTCCTCACAACTGTTACTTTGTTGTATATCGCAATTTTATGCTAAATTATACTGTGTGAAAACCTATATACTTATTGCTGCTGGACTACCTACAGTTCAGTTAACTCCCTTCCAAACATTGGCCTTTGAATATATAAGACTGCCAGGATTCAAACTTCATCTCTCTGGTGACGTCCATCCCAACCCAAGGCCTAAGCCTAAGCCTGGGAGTGACTTAAAAATACTATTTTCATATATACGTAGCCTGGGGGCCGAGAGAGGTCTAAGGTTCGGAGCCTGTGTGAAGCGGGAAATATTTCTTAGAATTATTTGACTAGTAAATACTATATACATCACTGAGAATAAAATCGGAATCCAAGTGACTCCAAACTTGGAGTCCAGCAGTGGTGCCTAAAATAACTCCCAATTGGAGTCAAGTTGACTCCGATGAAGAAATGCCATCCAAGACCCCACAGGAGGGTCACAATTGACTCCATTCACATATCCCTTCATACCTTGAATTATCTCTACAAAAGACTTACCATGACTCCATATTAAGGAATTTTTGACTCCTTGACACATCATGAACAAAAACAACATCAACAGTGCCAAGGGGAGAGACGGCAAGTATCGTCCGTTTCAGACTATTGCGGGACAGACTCGAACCCACGCCCTCCCGCTCCAGAGACGGCTACCCTAACCACTAGGCCATGCGGTCACATGTGGTGTATTTACCACAAATATACCAATGAGCATGCAGAAACACACAGAAAACTACTTGTTCATGCATAAAACCAACTATGGCCTATAAAGTAATGTTTATACTGACAAAGGATGATGAAAACTGTTCTCTCCACGCCGGCTGCTCACTGCCATCACAAGTAATGAAATGTAGCTTATACCCCCTTTACACTGGACGGCGTCCTTTCTGCGTCCTTTCTGCGACTATGAAATTTGGCATCGCTGTGGTCTTAATAAGGAGGCACGAGCATGATTTGGTATAAGAATGAATGCTCAATGATCGGCCAGTTGTCGGCACGTAAAGTATTATAATTCTTTAACTCTCAAATGGGGCCGAACTGCTGGACGCAGAAGGGACGCCGTCCAGTGTAAAGGGGGCTTTACTGTCCAGCGAGCGAAAAGAGTCGGTGAAAAGGGTCAGCCAGACACTGGCCCCCGATAATTTGACTCTGATTTTAGAGTCAGATGGACTCCATGAGAGCCAGGGGGTGATTGACTCTGATAAGAGAGTCTAAAGCTCTGGTAGTGGGGTAATTTGACCCTTATATAGGAGTCAAATTAACTCCATGAGGGTCAAGGGGTGCTGGACTCTGACTAGAGAGTCAAATGACTCCAATTTTATTCTCAGTGATGGCTATCATAGTCCTTTATACTCGGAAAAATGACATGGCTTTATAATTTATGTGGGAAATGACACGATATATAAAATAAGAGAGGACTTATGTAACACGAGGTTGGACTGCTTTTGGATTGAACTACAGCTTTTAAGCTGTTTAAAAACATGAAAAGTTTTGTCTGGAATTTTTTACAGATCTCCAGGCCAAACTGCAAATGAAAGAAACCAATTTATAAGCCAATTATCTGATTGTTTCTATAGAGCCAAATAAGCCCGATCTGACGGAATAATCATCAACGGGGACTTTAACGCTCACTCACGGAACTGGTACCTGGGTGGAAGGGATGATGTTGCAGGTGGACTGCTACATGATCTGTTCTCAACCTATGGTCTGGACCAACTAGTAAGAGAACCAACCAGAATACAGGGTGATTCATCCTCATGCATTGACTTGACAGTTACTAATGTGACAGTTGAGGCTCCTATTGGATCGACCAATCATAGTACACTCGTAACCTCGCTTGATGTTTTTCTGTTTAAATATAAGTCATTTAAGAAAATAACTTGGGAATACGATCAAGCTAATATTGATGGTTTAAACAATGATATTATTAGCTTTGATTGGGATACCTTCTTTCAATCTCAAAATAATGTACATAAAATGACTAGAAATTTTACTGAAAGATTCCTCCTTATCTTTAAGGGCGTATTCCCAGAACTTTTAGATCGATCTATCCCCGCGTGGAGTCTCACTAGATTACTGTCAGATAATCCGGCTTAAATGTCCGTCCCGCCTACTGCAAGCTGTAAGGGGGTAATTAACTACCGTGCCCGCTCGGCTGACAGCTATCCAGCGTGAATCCCCAGGGGGTTAGGTCGATCTAAAATAGATCGATCTAATCTCTGGGAATGGTGTCTAAGAAGCATATTCCGCAAAAGGCAAGAAGTATCAAAACGAATGATAAACCTTGGTTTTCTGACAGACTAAAATACGAAATAAATAAATAAAAAGAAACTTTATGCTAAAATGAAGTCCACACCTACCCCGGACAAAACACTCTGTTATGATACTCAGTCTGCGCTGGTTAAGGAACTTATAAGGGATACGAAATACCCTACTAGAGTCTAATTGAAAGCCTTGATGAAAAACCTGGAAATGGTCGTAAACTATTTTGGCCGACTATCAAAAGCCTTATGGATTCAAAATACATTACGTCAATTCCAACCCTTTTAAACCATAAGACTGGTCAAATTGCGAACACAGATTCAGAAAAGGCCTAAGTTTTCCTAAATTATTTTTCAGAGAGATACCATTCTCATGTAGTGACATCCACGGCATTAGTCAACTTCCCCGATAAAACAAATGCAATTTTGTCAGAAATTGATGTTAACGATACTGAGGTCAAAGTAATACATGTAATTGGTGATATGGATGCCTCGAAGGCATGTGTTCCGGACTCGGTGACGATAAAAATGTTAAAACTAAGCAAAAATGTTGTTGTGAAACCATTAGGTAAATTATTTAAGTATATAATTCAAACTAACACCTACCCTGACCTGTAGAAAATGGCGTTTATTTGCCCGATTTATAAGAAAGGAGACAGGAAACTGTCATGTGTCAACTATAGACCAGTGTCCCTTTTAAGCGTATTATCAAAAATATTGGGAAAAAATATATACAAGAGGATGATTAATCATGTCGTTAATAATAATTTACTGTTTGAAAAACAATCTGGGTTTCTTAAGGGTCATAGCACTGAACACCAATTACTGGCAATTCAAAATATGATTAGATCTAATTTCAGAAAGGGCCGAGATGTAAGAGGAGATTTCTGGACATTTCGGCCGCTTTTGATAAAGTTCCGCATAATTTATTACTATACAAGCTGTCAGCCTATGGTATTAAAGGCAATCTACTGTCACTATTATCCTCTTATCTGAGCGATAGAAAAGTAAATGTCCGTATTAATGGTACTCTATCTGAATCTTCCAAAGAATCTTATATCAATACTTGTGTTCCACAAGGCAGCATTCTCAGTCCTCTATTTTTTCTCCTATATATAAATGATCAACCTTTCTTCAGATTGTTTTCTATATGCTGACGACACGTCTATATTTCAATCCTCTATTCCTTCTGACAGCCAGTAACACGATACACTTCAATCTGATCTCTCAAAGATTGAGGAATGGTCTTTCAGGTGGAAACTTGAGTTCAAACCTGATAAGAGTTGTGAGGCCATATTCTCTATACCCTGAATGTCAGAGCAACGTAAAAGCTAGCTTGTTAAATATACCTTGTGATGGAGTCGCTTTTACTCCTGGTATTGGTGATATGGGTTATATGTGAAATCAAGATCGAGCTGGCAATACCGGAATTTAGAACCTAGGGTAATTCTCTACCAAGGTCACAGCAAATAAATACGGAAATATAATATTATGTGATTTAATGATACCCCGGAAACCATTCCACAAACATCTCGGATTCGTACTAGATTCCAAACTAACATGTGCCGAGCATATAAGTTATTTAGCTGCTAAAGCCCAAAAGGCCCTGAACCCTCTTAAGTCTCACAGGCTCCGATCTAGGCACTTGAACATACAATACAACGCCTACGTTCTGTCTTTGCTTGATTACTGCGACATCCTCTATCACTCAGCAACTAAAAGGAGTCTTTCTAAACTTTCTTCTATACACTATCAAGCTGGTCTGCTTGTTTTGGGTGCTCTGCCTGGTTCGAACACACTTAAGGTACTTAGAGAATTGAACTGGTCTACTCTGGAAAACAGTAGAATAATGCATGCAAAACAGGCTATGTTCTCCATCCATCACAACATGGCTCCTACATATATCCTCAGAGATTTCTTGGCTTTTAAAAATCCAATAATCTCGCAAACATGAGAGTCCTCGTACAGAGATTACATTATCCCAGCTAAGTTTACTTTCCAGGGTCCTGAACACTTACTCGTGTCTTCATGGAATAGTCTCAGTCTTGAACAAAAGAACACCCTAAATGTCGCGTCAATTAAGCATTCTCTGAAATGTGAACTCTTTCCTGGTTCGTTATCTACAACCAACCTAAAGTTAGAAAGAAAGAATGAAAAATACCTAAACCGTGCACGTGTAGATCTATTGTTCAAATCCCAACTATATAACCACAACTGGAACTCGGTGAAGTCTCAAAACTGCTCTTGTGGGAAACCTGAGACTATACGCCATTTTGTGCAGTGCCCACTAAGGCAGTTGAAGTATCGTGATTTTCATTTGTCCATTGAGAGTGTCCTGGGTGCTAACAATTCATATTTTAGAACGAAACTTGATAAAATTTCTTTGTTTTTACACGGTCACAAAACTCTAACAACTGGACAGAACGGCAAAGTCTTTGAAATTGTTTCGACGTTTTTAATTGATAATGTTTAAATTCTACCACCCACCCGTCTTCCTCTCCTGATCAACTGATCAACTAGTCTATCACTTCCCGCATACATCGCCCCGTGCATAGCGCCCCCCCTTCCCTGTTGCTCTCACTAATATAATAAGAGTACTAATAGTAAATGAAACATATATACGATTTGCTTACTTGTAATCAAGCATTCTGCAGACCACGCGGGCATCGTTGTCATCCCAGCTGTCATCACAGACAGTGCCCCATTCACCATTATGGAAGACCTCAACCCTTCCCTCACCGGCACTAGCACCACCCACCAATCTCACTTCAACTGCAAGGAATTGTGGATAACGATCAGTAAATTTTCATATAAGCACTAATTGTTTGCTTACACATTGTTTTATATAAAATGGGGTAGTTCACCCACCAGGTACTGCAACGACACATCTGACACCAGCATCCTCAGAGTGAGCACAGTTGTGTGAGCTCCAACCGTTGTGATTGCAATCTTTGATAGAAGTCTCACTCCCAGAGCAGGCAACGTTATCCATAAGAATGGAACCAGTACCTTGGCCGAAATGAGCGCCAGAAAAGGGAACAGAGTAACTTGGGCTGGAATATGTAAATGACATCAAAACAGTTGACATAATCAGATTTTTAAATGGGTGACATATGTTCAAATATCAAAAATGATTTAAATGAGCAGCAAATAAAACATAAAATTAACGAAATGCTTACTTGTAACTAAGCATTCTGCAAACCACACGGGCATCGTTGACATCCCAGTTGTCATCACAGACAGTGCCCCATTCGCCATTATGGAAGACCTCAACCCTTCCCTCACCGGCTCGAGAACCACCCACCAATCTCACTTCACCTGCAAGTTAATGTTTTTATTGCCGTTGATTTAGATGTTGTTTTTTTTTTTAATTTCGAAAGCTTGAAATTTAAATGATCATGTTCACATAAAAGATATGTTATAAAAAGTATTACTCGCCTTAAATCAGATAAAATTAAACGGGTTTATGCATTTTTGTATTTTCTTTAAAATGACAATAGCATCATACATGGTGTTAAAAAATTCATCATTTTATCACAAAGTGAATTTTTACTTACATTGAGTTTCCTCGATGGACTATCGGCCATCAGTCGCCGAGTGACACAGATGTTCTTTTGTCAATTAGCTACTTCAAATTCAGATAGTTGTGAACAAAGCTTCAGAGTGTTCGAACAAACATTCGCCACAAGAATGCGTTGTCCAGACACCCCCTCCTTCTAGTAGTTAAAACCCCCTTTACACTTGACGGCGTCCTTACTACGTCCCGTAATACGGACCCGTTTGAGAATAAAAATAATACTTTACGTGCCGACAACTGAGCATTCAATATGCATCCAAAGAGATGCTTGTCGTTGCTACGTACGACCACAGCGATGCCAGTTTCTTTCTCGAACAAAGGAAGCTGAAAAGACGCCGCCCAGTGTAAAGGGGGCTAACCTATTTATAGGAAATATGAAAGGTAGAGCTATCGCATGATCACCAGAGCTGTAAACCCAGTTTTGGTTAAGCATGGACGACCAATACAGATGAAATGTACATGGTAG